>NC_090268.1:254771411-255132244 GCF_040414725.1 Anabrus simplex | reverse complement strand
ATCCTTCAGTAAGGATTTCCCTCACAGCAACCTGACTGTTTGTATGTCACTGATAAGAACCTGATTGTATAAGAGTGATCGCAAATGGGACGACACCGCCTGGCCAGGCAGTCTACAACAGATCACAGTGGTCAGAATGACGGAGAGAACAAGTGAGCCGGAAGCGAGGGGTAAGAGCATGTAGGCCTACAGAAAGGAATGCTGGAATGTGGCAACATCGTGAAATGCCACGTGCAGTGCTCCTCCCTCCAACCTTACCTGTCACACGCCATCTCTTCTTATTAGCAGTATAGATAACTTTAAACATTTTGTAATAAAGTATTGATTAGGTGGAAATCTCATTCTTCATACTTGCATTCTTAATTCATCAATACGGACAATGAAACTGATAGATTATAGTCTTTCACTGTTATCATGAACAAGACAAAATAATATATTTCTTTTCTACCATTATAAAATCAAAATTTACTTTTAGCATGACGCTTTATGTGTTGATTCTTCTTTTCTTCTTTGAGGCCTAATTATCTGCCGCCTTACATTATTGAATTCTGTTGAGTCTGGTCCCTCTAATGAAATCAGCATCAAATTGTTGAGTGTGGTCTGCTTCATACGAATCCTCAAAGAGGTTTTAACTCTCTTCAGTGCCCAAAATCCCATTTCACATTTAGCTGTGCTCACGGGTATGGACAATCCAATAGCAGCTAGTCTTACTAAATTCTGAAAAGATTCGTTAAGCTCGCATGTTGTTGTAAACTTCATCGTTATTCGTTTAGGTCTTAACCTTAGAGGCGGCAAACTATCGATAGTAATCGCCATCGATATTTTCCGATATTATGAGCTCTACTATCGATAGTAATCGATAGTTTTCAAAAAGTGGAATGAATCATACCATTATGTCCGAAAATAGAACATTTATTGAACACACTCCAAAAAAAAAAAACAGTCGAAAGCACAACTATTTCATGCTATGTAATTTCTGAAATTCAAATCAGAATCACTCATAAATTTCTTCAGTGGCACGTCCGAGACATTCTCGGGCTGCACGCGCTTGCCCATAACGTGACCGACCGAGAAATTCTCGTTCAGCTGCATTGTTCATTTTGCGATTGCCCGATATTTTCTCGGGTATTTGTAATCTCTTTGGAAAAATGTTTTACAGCATTCTCAACATATATATATATATTTCGTATGGCATGAGGATACATTGTTACAATTTGGTTATTAACAAATATGTACAATTACACGAAAAACAGTTTCATCTATACACACAGAACAAGTACGTAATAAACAAACTATATTTATACATTTGAGCTGAATGTCCAGTTTTGTTAGCCAACTCACAGCTTCATCACTGGTCTCGTGGATGTCCTTTATTGTCCCACTGAATCTTCGGAGTGGGCACTCTGTGACGATATGTTGAACGGTCTGAGGCACGTCAGAGCAGTCGCAATAAGGATCGCTGGTAATCTTCCACTTGTGTTTCCAGAAGTTGCATCTGCCATGTTGAGTTCTGATCCGATTAAGTGATGACCAGATTTTTCTGGCTAAGTTGAAACCAGGAGGTTGCATAACTGGATCTGAAATTAGAAATAATCTGTAAGGGTTTGAAGCTGCCCACCCATCGCGCCAGGCAGTGTTAGTATGAAATTCGTCTTGGCCTAGCCTCTTTACTAGTAACCAAGAAGGATTCCTAGATTTCAGCCTGAGATCTTCACGTAGGCAGTCTTGATGTATTGGTAGAAGAGGATTGTCACAACATTTAACCAATTCTTTCTTCAGTGCCATTTGTCTTCGGAGATGAGGAGGTGGAATATTTGAAAGAACTGGTAACCAATCCAAAGGTGTGGATTGGATGGCTCCTGATATAGTCCTCATTGTATCGTTTAACTGAGTGTCTATCTTCTTTGTATGGGCACTGTTGAACCATACTGGGCAGCAGTATTCGGCTACTGGGTATAATAACGCAAGTGCTGTAGTTCGGAGGGTGGATGCAGATGGGCTCCAGCTTGTTCCTGTGAGTTTGTGCAGGATGTTATTGCGGGTTTTGATCTTGGCAGATGTTTTGCGTACATGTTCGCTGTAAGTCAAAGATCGATCCAAGGTAACGCCTAGATATTTTGGATGAGGATTGAACTTCAGTATATGACCTCTGAATTGAACCTGAGGGACATAATTGGCTTGTCTGTTGCTCAAATGACAGCAGCTGACTTCTGTTTTTGTTATGTTTGGTTTCAGTCGCCAGGTTTTAAAATAATTATCAATTATGCAGAGATCTTTAGTGAGTGTGGTTTATGCTCCAGCAAAATCACCAGACTGGGCTGTCAAACAGATGTCGTCAGCGTATATAAACTTCCTAGCATTAGTTGAAGGTAGATCTGCTGTATATACGTTGAAGAGCAATGGGGCCAGTACCGATCCCTGTGGTAATCCGTCACTCAGTTTGAATACACCTACACGGCACCATAAGTAAAACTTACAATCATTCTATTAGCCAACATATTATTCAGCAGGGTGGCAAGCATCTTGCAAGGGACTAACTTCAGGAATTTGAGGATCATTCCTTTTCGCCAGACTGTGTCATAAGCTGATGACAGATCTACGAACACTGCTACGGTCTTCTTTCGATCTTGAAATCCCCTCTCAATATGGGTGGTTAGGGCTAACACCTGGTCGATACAGCTGCGCCTTGGTCTGAAGCCAGCTTGTTCAAGTGGTATGTGCTCTAGGATTTTGGCCGAGATTCCATTGTATATTACTCTCTCCAGTAGTTTGTGGCAGACACTTAAAAGGGCTATGGGTCTGTAATCTTCTGCACTGTCTCCACTTTTCCCTGGTTTAAGATTGTTACTATTTTTGTTCTTTTGAGTATTGATGGTAGTTGTCCAACATGTAAGATACTGCTGTAAAATTTGGCAAGCCATTCGGTTGTTCGGAGGCCACAATGTACAAGGAATTCTGGGTATATTCCATTCAATCCGCCTGCTTTTCCTGACTTTATTTCTTTTAGCGCAGTTGAGATCTCAGCAGCTGTGAAATCAGAGGAAAACTGAGAGACTGCTTTGGCCTGGGTTATTCTCGATTTTAGCTCTTGTTGAATTCTTTTTGACTCTTTCTTATTTGTGCCGACAGGTTTTCTTGTCAGGCTAACTAATCTGTTTGCCACCTCGTTTGGTTTTATCTTAGAGCTCTTGGGACCGAATTTGGGAGTGCTGTTGCCAAGTTTCCTTAGAAGTGACCATGCTTTTCGACTGGAATGTTGAAAGCTCATATTTTCCACGAGATTGAACCATTTTTCTTTTCTAGATGAATCTAGAGACTGAATCAGTTCATCTGCAATTTCAGGGTCACTGCTGAGCATATATTCCTCGTATAGCTCTTTGCATTTTGGGTTCCATCCAGGAATATAATCCTTCCTGTATCCTCTTGGGATATGCTTTTTCGCGATGGCGGATGTTAGTTTGACAAAGCGCTCGTAATTTCCTGTTGTAGGAGGAATCCACTGTACATTATGTTCCAGTTCGCTGGTGAATTTAGACCAGTTGGCTTTGGAAAAATTCCAGCGGGGAAGTGGGACTGATCTGATGGCAGGTATTTCCAGGCCGACTTTGACAAGCACTGGTCTGTGTTGGCTTCGGGGAAAGTTGTTCAGAATTTTCCTAGTACAGTGTAGAGGTCTTCCAAGAGAGTCTTTTGATACAAAACACATATCAGGGTTATAGTCCTTATTCCATCTGGCAGAGTGGAAGGAGCCCTTTTCTTTGGCATCAAACAATAGAAAAAGATCTTCGGCATCAGCCCATTCAGACACATCTTATCCCTCTTTGTTGGTGAAGTTATAACCCCATTTAGTGTTCTGACTGTTAAAATCACCAAGGATTATGGCTGAGTGCTGTATATTCAGGATGGTCTCGTTTAGGCTCCAAGGTTGACAAGGTGGTTTGTAGATGTTTACAATTTCTGTATTTGCAATTTTTGTTTTAGAGCAAAACATGTTGTTATCAGTATTAGTGCTTATTATTTCAGCTTCCTCTATATCATTTTTTACATATGTTGCTGTTCCGTACTGTTTATGAAACGTTGCATTGAGCAGACTGTATCCGGGAATCCTACATCTGGCATAAAGCTGGTCCTGGTTTTCACAATGGGTCTCCTGCAATAGAACAATATCCACCTTGTGATTAGTCAGTATTTTTGTTAGATAGTCACTTTTTGGTCGACTTGCTCCTTCGATATTGAGCTGCAGAATGTTTAGAGTAGGATCATGATTTTCAGTGGGGCTCTGAAAAGGGCCATTTACGATTTTAAACATTTTTCTCATATTGAGTTGATGAATCCTCTGAATTGCTGGGATATCCACAAAGAAGAGCTTTGGGTCCAGCAGCCAAAGTTGTTGCTCTCTTAGTACCACCCAGGGGTCACGTGTAGGGTAATATGAGGTTAAACCTACGGACGTGTAGCAACGAAAACCCCGCTCTAAAGATGGCTGACTAAGTAAGGGCAGAAGGTGTAAATAAACAATTTAAGCTCTGTGGCCTAGGCAACGCATAAAATGTAGGTTAGAGTTCCCATCTGCATTGTAGTTTCCATGGCTGTGTAAAATGGCCGACATTTAGGGCAGTAAGAGTGATAGAAAAAAAATAATTTAGAAAAGAACAATAAATTGCCCCTCTGACTAGTGTTTACTATGGATGGATTGTAGGAAAACAAGATGTCTGACACTTAGGGCACATATAGTAAAAATATGAACTTAATGCCGCTGGTAACAGAATGTATTCACAAGATAACACCACCACATGGACATCACATATAAATACACCACGGATAGCTCTTAAAACCACAACTGAGGCATTAGTTCTTAATAAATCGATAAACTTCTCAGCACATCTTTATCTGATCTTAATTCAAGGCCCTCAACAGATAGCAGGAGAGTTTTCAGTTGCTTTCATGAAGTCTTTGACGTAAAATGTGCCTTATCTTCTCTCGCCTACATACAGTCTCTGACAAGATATAAATCTCCTTGTTTGTCCCGTACTGGCATCAACTCAACTAAGGTTAGGTTGAATGGAGAATCCCACCTTCCAAAATGCTAAATAGTCTTTCTGCCGCCACTGCAGTCACGGGTACTCCTCACCAGTTAACTGCAAACAGCTGTACAATTTCTGTTAGCGCGAAAAATAAGCCAATGAGGGGGAAAAAAACTATCGTTGACTATCGATAATAGGCAACTAACTATCAATGTATGACGATAGTGGTCGCTATCGATAGTTTTCCGCCTCTACTTAACCTGATGTTGGACTTTCCTTGGAACACCTTTGATGCAACAGACCATTCCAGTTTAGCGCTATTGTAATCTACGACTGGAGGGCTTCCCATTTTATAGTAGAAATCAAGAAACAACTCAGAAGCTTCATTCTGAACTTGACTTTTTGTATTTAAACACTCTTTAAAAGCAGGAAATGATGGGCATATCTGGAAATCTGTTTTAGATGTTGGATAACAGTATCTATGTACATGTCGTAACTTATTGCGTTGAAGGTCACAACATCGACATCTGAATAAGTGATGTGGAATTCTGACCATTCGCCTGCAAGACAGTGATTACGACTTTGAAATTGTAAGACGCTGAGTTTTGTGGCTTCTAAGATTGGCTCAATGTCCGTCAAGTCAATATCTTGCGTTTGCCAAGCTCCAGACAATGTGCGCAGAAGAGGTAAGATATCTGAAAGCATCATAATTGCAGCTAAGAAATGCACTTGCTTAAGCCTTCAGCTGTAATGTCATTCCTTTCAGTGGCCTGTCTTTAAAGTGTAGCAACAACACTCACCATAGATCATCTTAGAGACTGTACAGCAGATTCATAAGGCAACCATCTAGTATCACTGCCCATTTTTAGTTAAATTTGAGGGCTGTCCATGATATTCTGGATTTCAGTTAAACCAGTCACCTTGACTGAGGAATTTTGAAAATAGGAAAAGAGTTTTCTTAAAATATCATTAAACTTCACTAAATAAGCCACTTCAGCTGCTGCCTGGGCACTAGCAAGTGCCAGTCTGTGGTTTATGCAGAGATAGTTTACCATGAGTCCATTTGTTTTCTTTCTTAGCAGTGTTACAACTCCCTTTTGCTTACCAATCATGACAGCGCCCCATCAGATCCTAGACCTACCAAATTACAAGTTTTAAGCCTAAATTTTCAAGGGTTTTAATTAGTTTATTTGTTATTCTCAGCTTTGCCACCAGTGATGTTGCAGGTTGACACAAAACTAGCATTAACCTCTTTTTTAAGTTGGTTGACATATTTTATGTACACAATAAGTTGCTTCAGTATGGAAATATCTGTAGTTCCATCACACAGAACACTAAAATAATCTGCTGAATGTATGTTGTTTAATATTTCACATCTAATTTCTGCATCATCCTTTCTGAAGTATAATTAGCATTATCACCAATATTAAAATGCTTTAAGTACCGGCATGTCAAACCCACAGCCGGCAGTCTGAGCAATTTTCCGTATAATGTAATGTGTGGTAGTTCCTTTTTCGCCAACCAATACATTGATCTTAGGGATCCGAAAAAAGCATCTCTCTGTAAATTGTTTAAAATACAAACTGCTTTTTCTATTTGCCAAAATCCAGATTCTTCAAATGCACATCATTTACTTAGGTTTGAACAAGAATCGGTATGCAGCTTGCTTTGTTCATGGCCAAAGGAACTCTCCTTTCAAAGTCTTGCACACGGTATAGTCACCCGAGTCACTTCCTTCCTTTTCGGTTTCTTCAATGAACATTTTATACATGTGGAATATAACATACCATTTTCTTTCACAACTAACGACGTAAATTGCTTAAACCAGTAACTGCTGATGCCCGAAAAGCGGTGTTTAGAAGAATGTTTCACTTGAATACTTTCCACTTCACCAGATTGCTTCAGCAATTACTTTTTCGGAAATCTCATCTGGTGTTGAATGATTACTTTTACTAGATTCTTTCTTAAAGAAACTTAGAGGAGTAGATGTTTGACTAGATTTCCTGCTCATTTTGAGAACACAAAATTTGGCGTCGAGAACACGAAGAAATGAAACAGGCAGTTGGTTCAATTTAACTAATTCCCTCCAGAAATTGAAAATAATACCAATATTCGTGATAAATTATAAAGTAAAGCGCAAGTTGAAAACACTTATATTAACAATAGTTAAAATGTAATTATATCGGAACTAAAAGATAACCGAACAAACAGATTTGCTTCGAAAACAACTAAGTTGGTGACACTGAACACTAATACATACTCTATCGATTCCTGTGTTTCATATTCGATTGTAGATCGATATTTTCCATCTAAATGGCTGCCGTAGCAAATGCTTAATACCAAATACTTTAACGTACTGTATTAAAGTATTTGGTAATAAGCTGTGATGAGATAGCGATGGAGTGCAGTCGAGAAAGTCGGTCTCGAGTCGAGTCCTATGCCTGGAAATAGACCTGCTCCGGAATCAAGTACATGGGAATCAGTGGCGGCTGGTGGTATCTGAAGCTGGGTGTTGCACCAACATTTTCAATGTTGCAATTTTAAATGAGAATCTTACAGAAATAACAAGAATCCATAGTATCCGTATGTAATGAACTGCATTCCTATTAAAACTGAAATATAACCAGCAATTAAAACACATGAAATAATAGGCTATTTATACAGTATAACTAGAGTTATTCTTACCTCACTTGAACTGAAAATGTGCCCTCCTGTTTTTCATTGATGCAAACTTGTCAGTCACCCGTTGATTGAAGTCTGCGATTTCCATCACCAGATATCTTTCTATAGAAAGCATTGCCAAGGCCGACAATCTTTCCTGGGTCACTGAGTTCCTTAAGAAAGTTGTTATCCTATTCAAAGTAGAAAAACATCTTTCTGCTTCAACAGACGTCATGGGGATTGTAAGAATTAATTTCAACAGTTTCAAGCACTCACTGAACGTTTTCTCTAGGTTGTTGGTTATTATAAACTCTGCTAGACTAACAGCACCCGACAATGATCTGAATTCTTGTGCTAAATAGATGGACGATAATTCATGGCGTAGTTTTAGTTTGTCCAAAAACGTATACACTGAACACACTGTATGTAAGGTACCTTCAGGGAACTTAGAACAGTACAAGGAGAACCTCTCTGGAAGAAACAATGATGAAGCTACAAGATGACCTGAAAAGCTAAAACGATTTTTAGCCTGGGAAATTATCACATCGCACACTTCCTTTGCTTCTCTTTTCCATTCAGTCTTGTCCAATTTCTTTTTCTTCAATGAGTAATCGGTAGGTTCGTTACCGCTCGTGAGGTCAATTTCTTCTCGGATCTTGGAGATGTTTACTTCAAATGCTGAAACGGCCTTATGTGCAGAACCAGCATCAGTGTCTCCGTGTTGTAGCTGACCGAAGAGAACTTTGACTAGTGGCATAATTTTACGGAAGAATTCCAGCCAAAAATTGAAACTACAACTGGAAAGAACTTTTTTATGACCAAGAGCCTGACAAATTGTAGTTTCACTCATTACAGAGTCGCCTTCCAATATCTGGTTCATACACCCAATAAGATTTTCCTTGCAGTCATAAATTGTATTTACGCATCGTGATTGAAAATTCCACCTAGTAGGGCAAGCCCGTGGCAAACGTTTCCTCACTACCTCGTTAAGTATCGCGGTCCGCTGTGGACAGTTGGAGAAGAATGCACAAATTCCTTGCAAACTTGAAAAAAATATTTTCACATTGCGGTTGATTGATGCCGCCTTGCTCATTACAAGATTAACTTGATGGGCATAGCAATGCACATATTCTGCGTGGATGATGTTATACTGTATAGAGTAGTAAAAGTTACAGAATTATGAGCAACTACAAAAAGGCCTAGACAATGTTGTGAGATGGACGGCAGATGATGGTATGATGGTAAAGGGGATGAAAAATCAGGCTGTAAGTTTTACCAAGAGGAAAAGCCCTCTCAAATTAAAATACTGTGTATATGTCCGGCTCCATGGTTAAATGGTTAGCGTGCTGGCCTTTGGTCACAGGGGTCCCGGCAGGATCGGGAATTTTAACCATAATTGGTTAATTTCCATGGCACAGGAACTGTGTGTTTGTCGTCTTCATCATCATTTAATTCTCATCAAGACATGCAGGTCATCTATCGGCGTCAAATCAAAAGACCTGCATCTGGCGAGCCAAACTTGTCCAACTTGTCCTAGGACACTAACGGCACTAAAAACCATACGCCATTTCATTTTTCTGTTGATGGGGTGATAGTACCCCATGGGGATCACTGTAAGTACACCAGTGTCCAAAAGTTAAGCATAAGTTACGAGTAAGCAGGACAACAGGAAATAGACCACAAATCGCATGACATATGCACCTACCAACCTTACGTGTTCGTTCTGTATAGGAAAGGAGTGTTCCCTGCTTTGACTAGCAGCATAACCACACGTTAAACACAGCCAGTGCCTGCGCCCCACATTCCCTCAGACGGTGTTTGCCCTGTTATAGTGTGCGGAGTGTAGCCTCGTGGTGAACGTGACAACATAATGGCACGACGCCATTTGGACCCTGTTTTTCAAGGTAGAATACTCGGCCGCCTGGAAGCAGGCCAGACACAGACCAAAGTCACCGTATCCTTGAATATGCCCCAAAGTGTCATTTCCAGGCTTTGGAGACGATTTCGAGACACAGGAGATGTTAGTCGTAGGCCAGTACCAGGTCAACCAAGGGTAACCACCCCACAACCGGACCGATATCTGGCCTTAACCGCCCGACAAAATCGGAATACACCTGCAAGACAATTGTCGATGCCGGGCTGAGTGGTTCAGACGGTTGAGGCGCTGGCCTTCTGACCCCAACTTGACAGGTTCGATCCTGGCTCAGTCTGGTGGTATTTAAAGGTGCTCAAATACGACAGCCTCGTGTCGGTAGATTTACTGGCACGTAAAAGAACTCCTGTGGGACAACATTCCAGCACCTTGGCGTCTCCGAAAACCGAAATAGATGTTAGTGGGACGTAAAGCCAATATTATTATTATTATTATTATTATTATTATTATTATTACAATTGTCAGCGGACCTTGCAGCCCTCTCAGGGGTTGTTGTTTTCTGGCAAACTGTGTACCGGAGGCTCAGAACAGCAGGGCTGTTTGCCCGACGTCCAGCGGTGTGTGTCCCACTCACTCCAGCACAGAGACGGGCCCATTTACGGCGGAACCGTCAACATCGAAACTGGACCATGAATGAATGGAGGCATGTGCTCTTCACAGATGAATCCTCCAGTTTGCAGAACAATTTCCGTTGCACATTAATCTGGAGAGAACCGGGTAGCTGATACAACCACAGGAACATCGTGGAACGGGACCAGTATTGTGGTGGTGGCGTCATAGTGCGGGGCGGCATCATGTTGAATGGCCGTATGGACCTGCACATCTTCACAGGTGGTCCGAGGAACACTGTTAACGCTCGGAGATACAGGGATGAGGTACTGAGACCACATGTTCGACTCTTCAGAGGTGCAGTTGGTCCAGATTTCCTCTTAATGGATGATAATGCCCTACCGCACTGCGCTGCTCTGGTGGATGAATTTTTGGCTGAGGAAGACATTCATTGCATGGACTGACCAGCGAGGTTTGTGGACCTGAATCCTATAGAACATGCCTGGGATGCACTGGGGAGGCGAATTTCAACCCATCAGCCTCCACCAAGCACCCTCCAAGATCTTCGCATTGCCCTTATGGAGGGATCGAATGCCACAAGAGCTCTTAGACCATCTGATAGAGAGCATGCCACGTCGCTGCGTGGCGTGCACGCGCGCGTGAAACACAGAAACTATCCATATCCTTGATACCATCCTTTGTTCAGGTGTGGTGGATTTTTTAAATGAAAAAAGTAAACATGGCCAACAAAAGTGTCTTGATCATTTTTTACTACTGCACAGCAACAGTGATTCTGTATACCATGATACATTAAAATGTCTTTTGAAACGTCCATGTGATTTAGTCTTAAAGTCTTTAAATCATTCTTTACACTGATCTTCTATTCAAAATATTACTTTTCTCACTAAATGTACGTCATCCCAAGGAATGGTTTAAAAGGTTCTCTATAAGACAGACACAATAATAGAATTATATCAATATTTACTATACAACAATATTCTTAATATCTTATATTCAACGCAGAAATGGCACCTTTTTCTTTCTCAGTAGTTCAATGAGTTAAACAATTCTTATGTCAGATGAGGAGTTGAATGTATTCCTAGCATGTTTCACTAGCAACATTAACATATGAAGAAGTATCCAACTATGAGGAATAGCCAACAGCAGTTTGAGGTGGGTAATGGCTTTCTTGATCTTTTTAAATAACCTTAGAGACGGCAACAGGTGCTTGGCAGGTGTAGGGGAAGGAAGAAAAACAAATTATAAAGTAAATACAAAAATGAAACAAATGCCGTCAATATTACCAAAACTGCCTTCAAATCTCATTCAGTCTACAAAACAGAGAAAATCTCAACATATGGGAAATATTTTGCTTGTTTGTTTGTTTCTTCCTCTCCCTTTATTCTTTCTACTGTTGTTTGACAATTTTTAATTGCATAGCAAGCTAAAGCATATATTTTTTGGGACTACAGATGCATTTTGCTCTTACTGAGCCAGAAGCTATTGATATTATGAGATTAAATATCCCAAAAACATTCACCGACATTGCTAATGACTGCTGGTCTTAATGATATCTTATATTTAACCATGCTTGTAGTTAAAAAGAATCTAAAATTACTTCAAGAATTTATTATGTGGAGTGAAGAGAGAAAATAAAATAGTTTTCTAAAGTTTAGGCTGCAAAAGACATTATGATATTCATAACAAATTTACTAACATCTGAAAATGTTAAAGAATTTTGCAAGAAATAAGAGTCCACAACAGAGGGGGTATTCCTAGAGCTTTGTCCAATTGCTAACCAATAGGAGAGGCTGATCTGATCCAACCTTACAAAAGAAGGAAGGAAGGAAGGAAGGAAGGAAGGAAGGAAGGAAGGAAGGAAGGAAGGAAGGAAGGAAGGAAGGAAGGAAGGAAGGAAGCCTTAGAAGGGGTCTTGTACAGGAATGGAAGTAAAAATTGGACATGTTTAGCACCATTAACATATGAAGAAGTATCTAACGAAGAGGAATAGCCAAAAGCAGTTTGAGATGGGTAATGGCTTTCTTGATCTTTTGAAATAACCTTAAAGATGGCAACAGAGATAAATTATAATCTGCAATGACCTGATAGTTGGAAAAATTCTTCAAATGTCTTTATATATATAGTGGAGGAAGAAAACAAGATGAAATTTTACATTACTCGAATATTTACTATACAGCAATATTCTTAATATCTTATATTCTACACAGAAATGGCACAATGAGTTAAACGATTCTTATGTCAGGTGAGGAGTTGAATGTACGTGGAAAAGTTAACATCATCAGTGAAAGATAATTTCATCTATATAAACAAATAAAACATCCACAAATAAAATATGACTGCATAAGAAAAATACAATCCCCAGAAGCAACATATACCATATTACAAATGAACCTACATAGATGAAAGAGTCAAATGCATTAGGTTATAACTATTACTTCCCTCACACTACTGTCACACATCTCTTATTCACTAAAATGAAAACAATGTTGTTTCCTCCACTAGGCATCAAGAAATCACACGGCACACATGTATAAGACTGGTTTAAGTTTATTTAAAACCATCTTCGTCCTTCTGTATTCTTCTCATCTTTGTGTAAGGCCTCAAATAAGTGTTCGCAATAAGAATGAGGAAAATACATGTCTTACTCTGATTACCATATATTTTGAACCCATTAACTTCAGGAAGAGATGATTTAAAAAAAAGTACATCCAAAAAAGGATATACAGTGAAACTCGGTTAAGAAGTTCCCGCATAAGAAGTTTTCCCGCCTAAGAAGTGTGATATTCTTGGTCCCTTGATCAGTTGCATTAAGATATATGTATATTTTTCCCGTTTAAAATGTTCTGTTGTAAATATATTTCCCGGTTAAACAGTTCAGATTTTAGAGCCCCGTGAGATAGAAAACGTCCGCTCAAAGCAGCCCATGGTTAGAACCCTCCAGTCTCCGCGCAAGTTGCACCCTGTGTTAGACCATTCGCGCGCTCGCGGTGTGTGTCTGGTGTCACGGAACATGCGCGGGCCTGCCAAGGCCATATGACGTCACGCTATGACAACACGGACACCAGATGCTCACTCTCACCTTGTGGAATCGAATCGAACCCATCAGTCGAAATTTTCACTCCACCGTTTCATCTAGCGGAATAGAATCGAACGGGATTCTACGTGGGAAACATAAAGCATGCAATGGATGGTATGATAAAACTTTAATGCAGTAATATGCGGGCCGCGACAGGGTGAAGTCATTAATCGAAGTGGCCTAAATATTAATTAAAAACCGTAAAGTGTATTTGTCCACAACATTACTGTTAATCTACCACTAAATTGAATATTCTAACCTGTTTGATTTTTTCATTCCCTTGCAATAATACTTATGGGTCTTGCCGTAGAAGAAATTACATTTTTGAACTAAACTGATAAGATTTTCCGTGTCCATTATTAGTGAGGTGAATAAAATCAAATTTCTGACTCTATGCAGGAAACAGCCGACTTGCCAGCAGCCAGCTGATACACATGCCGCCAAACAAGCCGGCCGAAAGATCCCGATCGTTCACGAAGTTGAACGAATGTTGATAGCCAACTGGGTGTTGATGGGAGACACACAGTCATTGCATTACCATGTGTTGGCATAAAATTGAAAGTCATTTTTAATTTTATCTTTATACGAGCTAAACACTGTATTATCGTGTCACTCATAATTATTACATCGCATTATTAGAACGTAGCACAAGGATGAGGAGACATGAAATAAAATTCTCGCGGGGAAATAAACTGTTTACGTTTAGATGTGCTAGCGTTGCTACTGCGCCTTTATCACCCCAGATACTTTTCCATGCACTCATTTCTGCAACTTCGAACCTGTGTTTCTTTTCTTCATTACCTATAGCATGAAGACGATTGAAGCGGAAAAATAAACTCAATACTGGTTTGGCCATGCGGTACTTGTGAAGCAGCCAGAAACTACGCCCGTTGCCGTGACAACCAGTAGGAATGCAGGGGCGATTTAGGCCTAGGTTCTAAGAATCTCTAAGAAAAAGTTGCCAGATTTCCCATTTGCTGCCGTTATCCTCGAAGCAGGTGTTGGCGGTGTGAGGAAGATAGAAAGCACATGCTAACAAACTGTAGTACACGGCTTGTCTTTGCGTCTTGTAAGCCTAAGCTATGGATTGCCAAGCATAGTGTAGCGTCGTAATTAGTATGAATAGGAGTCGGTGAAGTTAGTTGTACTTGTAATATCAACGTACAAACTTTTTAAGTGAAAATGAGCGGAACTCAGAGGAAAGAGATCATGCGAAAGGCACTAACAATAAAAGACAAAGTGGAGATTATAAGGAAAGTGGAGTCATCTACACTTTCACATGTTGCTTTAGCAAAGGAGCTGGGGATGCTGCTGTCTACTTTGAACGGTATTATAGCGAAGAAAGAAGATCTCTGCTTCTGCAGAGAATACTTCAGCAAATTGTAAGGAAGTTAAATCTGAAAAGTACGATGAAAGAGAACAAGCTCTGCTAATATGGTTTAACTCCTTAACTGGGTACTAAATTCTCCACATGCGTAACCTGCCCTGAGTACTTTTTACTTTTTACCCTCTTCGTGATAATTAAATATTTCCTTCATAAAGGTGTACGCAATTACTTTAATCTAATACCCCACGGCACTTACGCCCTTGAAATAGCTTTGGCCTGCCCAACGCCCTCCGCTGAGCCCGAAGGCATGCAGATTACGAGGAGTCGTGTGGTCAGCACGACGCTTCCTCTCGGTCGTTATTTTGGGTTTTCTAGACCGGGGCCGCCATCTCAACGTCAGATAGCTCCTCAATTCTAATCACATAGGCTGATTGGCCCTCGAACCAGCCTTCAGGTCGAGAGAAATATCCCTGACCTGGCCGGGAATCAAACCCGAGGCCTCCGGGAGAAAGGCAGGCACACTACCCCTACACCACGGGGCCGGCAGTTTAATCTAATACGGTAGTAATTATTATTCTTCAATAACGTGATACTAACATTATGAAACTGCTTCGCGAATAAATGGCTGCGCGGGAACATTGTGCAAGGCGCCAAAACAAATAATTTCACGAAGCTGTGACAGCTCTTAAAAACAATACACAGCGTGATCTCGTGGAAAACATATAAACTAATGCGATAGATTCCATGGCAATGCCATATGCCTTCACACTCAAGATAAATACATGATAAATTTTACGATCGACTAATGCCGTCATACCCACTGTAGAAGCCCAGGGCGAAAACATCTGAAGACGTCATACCCAGTTAAGGGGTTAAACAGCAGCGAAGTTTAAACATACCTTTCAGTGGGACTACTGTGCAGGAGAAAGCCGCATGCAAATTAAGGGTACCTTTTACCGCATCGAACGGGTGGCTGGACCGCTTTAAAAATCGAGCCGGCATCGTTTACAAAACAATTTGTGGCGAAGCAGAGAGTGTAAGTGCGAAGGAAAGGGAAGCATGGAAGGAAATGGTTCTGCCTGCTAAAATAAGCAAACCTTGCAACGTTTTTATATAATATGTTCCCTTCTCTCATCAAATATATTTATAATACGGTATGTTCGATTATTTTACTTTATCTCTAAAAATATTGTCATGATAATCAAATTTTTATATTTTGGCTTCCTGTTAGCAGCTCTTATATATCGGCCTATTTCGGTATTGTTCACAAACAAGAAAATCTGTTGGCTGTGTGTTTCACATGTATTTCAAAGTACAGAATAAGTTTTGGGGCATTACCCCTTTTAAGAAGTTTCCTGCTTAAGACGTTTTTTTTTTTTCTTTTTTTTTTTTTTTTTTTTTTTGCAGTCCCTTGAAAAACTTCTTAACAGAGTTTCACTGTAATTTATAAAAGATGAACCAAAAAATCATTCATTCATAGACAGCAAATGTGTCTAAGGACAGAGGATTGCAGAAAAGGTAGGGAATGACTTTCAAACCCAGATGAATGAAAATGGATAAGCCTAGAGAAATATTTTCAGAACAGAAACATTAAGCTAATTCTGTCTCCAGTCAGACTTATTAAGATGGGGGCATACGAGGCCAGTTCAAAAACTAACCGAACTTGCTGTTGATGGTTTATTTTCACATCAGTGGTGTAGTGCAAATGGCAAATCTCTATATTATCTCAAAGTCTTGAAACATTTGAGAGAAAATATCAGTAGAAAAAGATCATACTTGTGGGGAAACAACTCCTGGAGCCTCCATCATGGCAACGTATCAGGTCATGTTCTCGCTCTTGATTTACAAATTTTGCAGTCACAAAGACAATTCTACTTGCTCATGTACCCTGCTCACAGCCCTAGTAGACTCTAATCTATGTCTTAAACTGAAATTCATCCTCAAAGACAGACAATTTCAGTCAACTGAAGAGATTAAACTGAAATCGCAAGTGGAGCTGTGTGGATCCCCAAAATTGTCCACCAGCCACCATAACTACTTTCATGAGTGGAAACAGCAATGGGAGCATTATTTTAACAGAGGAGGACAGTACTATGAAGAAGACAAAGCCACTTAAAGAGTTCAAAGTTTAGTTATTTTTCTGAACACGCCCCGTACTGTCAACAGCATAAAAGAAAGAAAAAAAGAAAGAATGGAAGAGGACTGGTTTCTATTCACAAGAAAAATGAGTAGCTGATGCTAATAGACAGTTGATGGTCAGTATCAATATATGGCTTTTTTATACTTAAGTTAAAGATAACAAAGGAAGGAAGGAAGGAAGGAAGGAAGGAAGGAAGGAAGGAAGGAAGGAAGGAAGGAAGGAAGGAAGGAAGGAAGGAAGGAAGTAAAAATAAAAATTAGGTAATTTCTCTAAACTGTACAGGAATAACAATTGATAAATCTTTTACCTACACAGATATTCTAAGTAACACTACAAGAAACTTAAATCATTTATTTCATTCACACAAACACAAGGGGAAGGGAGGCCCCTTTGGCCATCCAATATTTACAATGGAGGTCACTACTTACAATAAATGGGCAATATAATATTTCTTTTATGAACATGGAAATTTTATGAAGAACAGATAAAGATATGAAGACCTCACTTCACAGAGAAATTAAGATCCATTGATCATGCATAATTATTATGTCTAAAAATGCCAGCCAATCTTGTCTTTTATTTCAAATTGTTGACTATGTATGTATACAGATTACAACAGAGTAAAAGGGACTTGAAATGCTCCATCAATGCTAGACTCACATTTATGCTAATTATTACACAGCATGTCCTACTGATTTCATTTGTGAAGTAGAGGAATATTTAACAATACCATGAAAAAGACACTGACAACTATTACAGCCTATGGAAGATGCTATTACCAAATCATTAAATGATAAAACCAGCATAGAAACAGAACTTCATATCATAATTTACAACTACAGAGAATGAACACATCAGCTTTAATGGGGTTCATACCACAATAAATCTCACTGTTTGCATCCACCTCTAAACCCATGAGATTTGGATCTATTTATAACACCCTTACCTCTAACAAAGAACAGGAAGAATGACATCATTACAATCATTAAATATTTCTGATGTAGTCTTTTGGAAGAACGTAAGTACACGGAACATTTCATTTCAGTGATTAATCACCAATTATATCAGAATCTATTCCATTAATTCATACTAAATCATCTGATATCAATGATATGAAAGTTCAGTTCTCGAATAAATTTGCTCAAAATATATCTCAATTTTTATACACTTCATAAAATTCAACTTCCAATCACACAAGTCACTTTGCACAACATAAATTCTGTGGTCTAAAATTTAAAAACAAAATCTTAGTTATGTGTTTCTTGTAAGCACCATGTCATATTGCTACAGTTAACTATTCTTGTGAAAAGGTCAGCAACTGTACAATATAAACATTTCACTGAACAAATTGGCAAGAAATATTTCTTGCTTCAAAGATAACACTAATGTTAAAACAGCACTCAGGACTCTGAGAGTATCTCTTCAATGGTCTTGTCATCTTGTAGGGGGGAATTGCTAATAGTAGGCCCACTTTCTAAGAATTCTCGTAACTCAGATTCAAGATCAGGCACAGGGCCTGCCACACCTTCAGCAGCGGAGTCATCATCTGCCTCTGCCTGAGAAGATGTTCCCTCTACATCAACTTCCTCCCCTGTTTGATCCCCATTTAACATTACCACCACATCACTGCCCTCCACTTCTGAATCAATTACCACTTCTTCACTTGGAGAGCTTGTATCACTTCCTTCTGGCATGATTCCCATTGCCTTCCTGATGGCAGGAACTGATGTCACATGCATGGGCTGCACCTTCTTTGCCATGTCCTTTAGGTTCTCTGTAATCTTCTCAGCTAATCAAATACAAATAAAAACATGTCAATGGGAAGAACAGCAACCATCTGTCTAGGATTCTAGAAATGGATTATATTATAGCTAAGCACAACTGGGAGAGTGCATATAAAACTGAGCTTTCAAATAAAACAAAAAGAAAGTGCAAAATATAACCATTAAAAGGTAGCTTTCTTGGATTCTGTGAAATTATACACATCCCTCTGTATATGTAAACTAGAGCCTACATGTCACTAACTACTGCTGATATAAAAGGCAACTGAAGGTTCAAAGTTGCTCAGTGTTATGAGATATCAGCACAATGGGTGAAGCAAGGAAGCTTAGTGACTTTGAACAAGGAATGGTTATTGGCTGTCACATCAGTAAGCATCAGACAGTACCATTTCTACCCTTCTGAAGTTGACCAAGTCCACTGTCATAGTCATGATTGTGAAGTGGAAATGGGAAGACACAACCACAACAAAACCACAGCCGATTCGCTCATGTGTACTGACCAACCAGGGACAGTTGGGCAATGAACAAAGTGGTACAGAAAAATTGCACGATATTGCGTGAATGACTGCGCACTGCATTTTGGAAGTGAATATTATTACAAGAAATGATTTTCACTATTAACCTTGAACAAGTGTTAAAAGATTTTTTGAAGATAAATTCCACCTTTACAATACTTAAAATTATTTTATTTCTTTTCAGAACAAAAATAGTCGAGATACATATGAATTCCTAAAAAAAATCTCTAAACTACACAGTTCAAAAAAATGAGGGGAACATGTTTTTGAATGTATGCCATGCTCTACAAAACTATACCTGACACCCAGATATAGTACCAACTAAACCTTTATTCTTTACCGTTAAAATATACAAAAGAACATTGAAGGATTCATGTTCATTTTCAGAGCACAAACGGAAAGGTCCAAATAGGGGCAAAAACAAAGCGATAACAGTCCTCCAGGGTGGATTTTCATCACAGTGGGAGAGCTTCAGTATGGTGTATGTCCTCCACGAGCATTTATCACAGCTTGGCGCCTACGTGGCATGCACCGTATAAGTCGACAGAGATCACGTGGCGAAACAGAACGCCCACGAACATATACATTTTAAAAAAAATCATAGGTTCTTCAGTTTTGTAGGTACTGAATCTGAAGCGTGGATTTTATCTTAACATTTCAAAGAGTCTTACGCACACTGACTATCCTGACAAGGAAAGCACATAATAAAAAATATAGTCATCATTTTCTGTCTTTTCTGACAAAGACTTCAACAGAATACTTTGAGCAGAGCATTTTTTGTCATCAATGTACAACAAATGATCTGACATATTTCTTTTCCGTACTCAATGTGGACTGATATTTCTACTGTACTCTCCTAATGGTATGGCATACAAACAAAGGAGAGAAAGGATGCATCAACTCATGTTTCCTACTATAGCATGGCATAATATCAATGGGAGATGTTTGCTGTAAATATACAATTCAACTCCTAAATTATATTTTACCATGGCACTCTTTTCAATGTCTGCGAAATACTGTAGGTACAAGTGAAAAATAAATGAGCTTACCAAGTTGTATCTCACTATCTGAAGGATGTGCCACTTGTGAGAGATGTGGAGGTGGTGGCAAACTAAGTCGATCACTTTGGACTTGTTGTAATTTCTGGAGTAGAGTTGAAGTCTGATCAAGTCGACTTTGCATAGCTTCATCACCTGGGCGGTTATCATCTTTCCCATGCAAGTCTAGTTCTATAAAAAAGTAAAAAAACAAACTGAGAAAAGGAATAATAGAATGGCAAAAATGACGATTGGCTCTGAGGACCTTGCTTTTTGATCAAGCCAAAATACTGAGACTGGTCAAATCTTATCACAGAAAACTCATAATCATATCCTTACCACTCAACAATCTACAACTACGGGCATATTACAACTGCCAGTGAATAAACATAAGAACAAGAAAATAATGTACTCACCTTCCTAAAATTTGTAAGGCAGGATCAATTAGATTGTAATAATACAGAAAAATGAATTGTGAGAAACAAGTCCACACAGTGGGAACAAACAACTGCAATACTAATGGCACAACACAGCTTTGACCATTTGGGAAATAACACTAAGGTTCAAATGATAACAAATATACAAAAGAGTTTCACAATTTTACAATTTTAAAATTGTACAATTTTAGTTTACTTGTAGATACAGGTTATAACAGTAATAATGCCTTAGTCAACTAGGAAAGGATAATTCACAACATAAAATAAATATTTTACTGTTCCATCACTGTTAACCAGAACTGTGACATAAGGGAAACATGCCTGCCATTTACTCAAGAGGCCACAGGTTTCATTCCTGATTCATCTGAGGACTTTGGTACACAACAGTTAATCAAAGAAGTGAGTCCATTGGGAAATCTCTGCATCTATTTTACCTTTCCCAGCTGATTACATGCCTAAGATATCAGTATATTATCTTACTTTTACTGAAAAATATAAAGCTGGACCTGGAAATAGCAACACTTAAAATCAGCACTAGAATATGTTATGAAACTATACTGTTATC
The DNA here is from genome assembly GCF_040414725.1 of Anabrus simplex. NCBI lineage: Eukaryota > Metazoa > Arthropoda > Insecta > Orthoptera > Tettigoniidae > Anabrus > Anabrus simplex. The sequence goes on along the minus strand of NC_090268.1, from coordinate 255,111,178 downwards.
AAGTACATAATAGGATCTGATGTGATGTTATAAGTTAACTATACATAAATGCTGCTTAAACCAAATAGAGTGGTGGTGGTGATGATGACAGTGATTATTGTTTTAAGAGGAAGTACAACTAGGCAACCATCCTATATAACATTAATTAGAGAGAAATAATGGAAGGGGTCAGACACTTCAAAAATGAAGGTATCAGCCAGAAAGACAAGGACCATGGAGGGCGTGAAAATGAAAGACTCCCTAAGCCTATATAACACCATCAGGGTCGGAAAAGAACAAGAGTTGACCAAGGGAGGTCGGATAGGATAGATGAAAGTGAAGAGCCTGACACAAGTAAGTGGAAGCAATGCCAGGACAGCAAAGGGTCCTGTGGTCACCAAACCAAGCTCCCAAATTAAGAGCCCCTGAGACCCCTTTTGGTTGCCTCTTATGACAGGTAGGGGATAAAGCTGGTGTTATTCTATGACCCCCCCACCCATAGGGGTAAAAAAAACAAATAGACTTCAGAGTTCCATGCTTGTTAACAAGGTCCATTATTTCCTAATTCTGGGGATAAGCTACTAAAACAGCACTTCACTAATTTTAGTGTTTTTTGAACCCAAGCTTGCTCTGAGCATGGAAATCCTACCACTTAAAGCTACAAACCACGTTTACTACCCTGACCACTCGACTCACACATTTATTGATCTTATAATTGCAAATCAACCCCAGAAAGTCATTAAGCACGGACAGATCCCAGCTCCTGGGATTTCAACTCATTACTTACTGTACTTATGTTACTCTATTCGAGGACTGAAGTATAAAGCACGCTACGTTATTTTAAGAGACATAAAACATATTGAATTAGATGACCTCTGCAATGACGCATTAAACTCAAAAGTTAACAGATTCAGATTAGTGCCGAGCTTGTATGGCAAACATACTCCGGAGAGGCAGGTAAGATTTACCTGCCTCCCTTCGCCCTGGCTGACGACCAAGATAAGATCTGCTATGGCAAGCCATGATCGTTGGTACAGACAATTCAGACAAACATGTGACAAAGATGACTTTGAGCAATACAGGAAACTGAGAAACAAAGTTAAACAGCTAATCAGAAAGAGTAAATGCCACTACTTTCAACAGTTAGCGGGAAATAATAATTTAAACCAAACCTGGAAGAAGCTACGATCTTTGGGCATAGGCAAAGCTGTAGAAGAGCACATTCCCACCATATCTCTAGATACGTTAAATGATTACTTTTCTCAGCCTAAAGTCGGACCAGTTCCATTACCAGCTAATCCCACAAACTCTGCATGCCGTTCGAACGCGACCAGTTCTCTTTCTGCACCGTTAGCGCAAATGTTGTTAAACGTGTGCTGTACTCTATCAATTTCAATGGGACAGTTAATGACGGTATATAAAATTCATTAAAAACATCATCGAGGCTGTACTGCCAATACTTACTCTCATATTCACCTACTGCCTGACCAATGGAGTATTCCCTGCCGTTTGGAAAGACGCACTAGTAAGGCCAATCCCAGAAAACACTACCTTGGATTCTCCATTGGATTACCGCCCTGTGTCCATCCTACCACCCCTCGCAAAAGCACTCAAACGTCTGATTCATGCACAAATCACTGTATACCTGACTCAAAATTCCTTCAATGACCCTTTTCAATCTGGTTTTAAAAAAGGACATAGTACCACGACAGCATTACTGCGAGTTACAGACGACATCAGACATGCAATAGACCAATATGTGACTGCAGCAACACTACTAGACCCAAGCAGCACCTTTGACACAGTTAGCCCTGGGTTACTACTGCTGAAACTCTCAACTTTAATGGACATCTCTTAAATTTTTTAGCTCCTACCTCACTGACCGTCGGCAATGAGTATCAGTGGGAACAATGTACTCAGGATGGCATAAAAAGTCAACAGGTGTCCCGCAGGGGTCTGTTTTGGGCCCACTTTTATTTGTTGTTAGTATGAACGACATAGAGGGCGCACTAAAATATAGCAAGTACCATATCTATGCAGATGATCTTCAGATTTATTATCACTCATATCCACAAGACATAGATGTAGCCAATGACAGAGTAAATTTTGATTTACGATGACTGAATGACTATGCCAAAAATAACAGATTGTTAATAAATCCTACCAAAACTCAGACTATTATATTTGGTACAAAAAAAAAAAAACAAAAAAAAAAAAAAAAACACCAACTTTACTTGTTTAAAAGTAGAAATGTACCCCCAATTATTTTAAATAATACTGTCGTGTCCTATTGTACGTCAGTAAGAAACTTAGGTGTTATAATGACAGACACTAAATTGGACTGAACAAGTGATAAATACATGCCGTAAAGTGCAGAAATCCTTTTTTTCCTCTCAAACACTACTCTACGATATTTCCAGAACATCTTAAAATACAAGTAGTATCCTAATCTTACCAATTCTAGACTAATGCGACACTGTACTTATGGACATATCTCAAGACAGTAACAAGATGCTCGAATGGAGTTTAAACACCTGTATTCAATTTATATTTAAGCTGCGATATGATTCTCACATTTCACCTTATTACAGGGTACACCTGAGTTTAGAGCTCCATACAGAAGGAACAACATGTGAAGACTGCAATGCTCATGAACACGAAGCAAAAAAAAAAAAAGTTCCTCATTTCGTATTCTATCTTGTCTTGTTTTTCCCTGTATGCTCCTCAAGAACCTCATTTAAGCTGCTCGAATCTTATTTTCGTTCCGCTTAGTCAACGTTCAGGCTGCTGAAGCATAGGTCAGTATAGGTTTATAATAGTATGAGTATAAAACTTTTTTGCACTTCATTGGCACATTTTTTTTTTTCTAGGGGCTTTACGCTGCACCGACACAGATAGGTCTTATGGCGATGATGGGTCAGGAAAGGCCTACGAGTTGGAAGGAAGCAGCCGTGGCCTTAATTAAGGTACAGCCCCAGCATTTGCCTGGTATGAAAATGGGAAACCATGGAAAACCATCTTCAGGGCTGCCGACAGTGGGATTCGAACCCACTATCTCCTGGATGCAAGGTCACAGCTGCGCGCCTCTACGAGACGGCCAACATGCCTGGTGGCACATCTTTGTTCCATACAATGTCTCTCACACACTGGTAATAACTTGCAGACTGCTGTATTCCTAAATCAATTTTTCCATCCAAATTTCCATCTTGTGACATCATGCTGTCCAAATATTTAAAATTTTTCACTACTTCAAGAGGTTCATTTCATATTTTTATCACTCCCCTGAATTTTCTGTTACCTCTCGTCATGATCAAAGTCTTGCTTTTCGCAGTACTAGTCGTCATTCCAAAACCTATCTCCTCATTCTATAAATCAACATGTGTCAGTACTCCCTCTTCATTATCTCCCCAAACTACAATGTCATCAGCAAAGAGCATAAATTTACTTGCTCACCCATCATCTTCTTCTTGATATTATATAGAATTCTACCCATGATGATAATGAAGAGTAAGGGAGACAATACACTTCCCTGTCTTAAAAGCCTGTCTCAACTCTGCACCATTCAGTTTGACCCACTTTGGTTCTAACACAGCTTTTGCAATTTTGATACAATGCTATTACCATCTGCACCAATTTTTCCTCTACTCTGTCTCTTATTCATTTATCCAAGATTCTTTCAAGGATCTTAACTTATGAGGTATCAGTGTCACTCTTCTGCAATTTTCACATTGCTTCCTGTCTCCTTTCTTGAAAATTGGTATAATGACCCCTATCGTCCATTCTTTTATCTCCATATCACTCTGAAGAGTCTATGCAATCACTGTAGACCAATGGCTCCTGATACTATTATCATTTCTATAGTGACCTCGTCAGTTCCAGCTGCCTTGCCTCGTTTCATTCTTTTAGTGGCCCACTCAATCTCTGCCATAGACACCTCGTTTTCCTTATCTTCTGTCTGCACTACATCTGGTTCTTCGATTTCTCCTTGTACCGAGGTATTGTGCATGTTATAAAGCTGTTCAAATTATTTTCTGTCCTAACCAGATTTCCATTTTCATCTTCAAGTGCCTTTATGGTATTCAATGGTTTCCTTTTACCTCTGATAACACTATACAGTAGTTTCTTATTGCCTCTGCTGTCTTCCTTCAGTTTCTGAATGAATACATTCCATGCCTTGGTCTTTTCTTCTGTAACTCTTCTTTTAACATCCAGTTTCTTGTTTCGGTATAATTGTTCGAGGTTTCTGATCTTTCCCTCGTCTCTAGTAAGATCTGGTTTATTTTTCTCCCAATCCCTTTCTTTCTGCAAGAGATTTCTTTCCCTGATAGCTGCTCTCACCCTTTCATTTCACCATGGTGTTTCCTTCTCCCTTGTTTTCATATTTGTCTTTCCTCAAACTTCAGTTGCTTTCTTAACCAATGTGTCCCTTAGTCGGGTCCATTCTGCTTCTCCATTTTTCCTTTCACCTCTTGGTAACAGGATTTTTATTCAGTTCTTAAACTCAGCTCTCTTATCTGTATTCTAGAGTTCCCATTCTTTGATTTTTGGCATTTGACTGTTCTGTACTTTTGGCACATAGAAGTTTCTCAGGTCTGCTACTAATAGACTGTGGTCAGTCAAGGCTCTCGCTGGGTATTACTCTGACATCTGTTACCATTCTGCTCCTTTCTTCATCTGAGATGACATAATAAATTCCAGTCTTTTGTAGTCCATCCCAACTGTTTCGTGTTATCTTATGGCTCTGTCTCTTCTTGAACCAACTATTTTTCACCACCAACCCATTCCTCATACAGAAGTCAAGAGATGTTCACCTATATTTCTTCCACCATATCCGTCAGGTCCCATTACTTTCTCATATCCTGTTCTGTCTGTCCCAATCTGTGCATTCAGATCTACTACAATGATTACTCTCTCTTTACTAATAACTTTTTCAAAATCATCAAGAAACTGGTTCTTATCCTCTTGACGACATCCAGTTTGGTACAGGTGTATGCACCTGTACCAAAGTTAGTTTTTCTTTCCCTAAATGCACAGTCACCTTTATTATTCTCTCACTAACATATGAATGTCAGCGACTCCTTCTAGATCTTTACTCATGATGAAACCAACACCATTCTTCATCTCTTTGTCACTTCCGTGCCAATATAGTGTGTACTGTTTTCTTAATTTCTTCATTATTTTCTCTCTCCATTTGGTTTCACTCAGTACCAGTATCATTATTTTCCTCCTTTCCATGAGATCCACTAGTTCTTCACATTTTGCTGTGAGACTGAGCAAGTTCCAATCCGTGTTAGTCTCCTCTGCGATTTTTGCATTTTTGCAAGACCCTGTCTACCATTAGGCCATAAACCATCATCCCTGACATGAGTCTGCTCATGCTGGCATCTTAATTTAGTTGATAAATGTGTTCCGAGGCTCTTATGTGTTTTGAAAGCAATACAAATAAGCTCTTTTACTGGCTTGCTAGGCTTAACGTAATTGAGAATTTTCTTTCGGGGTTTACTCCCTTAGCCTTTGAGGATCCCTCCTCATCCCACAAGGCAGTGGGTTCCATCTATAGGCTACTACCCCCAGAGGAATGGGTTGCCTCCTCAGACAGCTCCACCACACGAATCATATTCTCCGCTTTTGCTGCCGTTGAGGTCTTCACTCGTTACCCTGACCTGGGACCCTTTACCAGATGTTACACACCGGGTCATTGTACTCTGAGACTCACGTAGGCAGGGGCGTCACTCCCTGGGCAGGGCTGCCTCTATGAGTGTCCCTACCTGTTACCTACTTTATATATCTGTTAATTATTTTATATGTTGTGGTTAAGTGTAAGAGAGGGCCTTAAGCCCTAACTTTGCCACGAATAAAGACGAATTACTTACTTACTTACTTACTATTGGCAATAGGTAGTATTGAGATAAACTAATATAGTCCATTGGAAACATCGAGATAAAAGGAAGTTGCACAAATGGGTGGCCACATGCACAGTACAACTTGATTAATTCAAATCTGAAGGGCCCAGAAGAAAATTTGAATTAACCATAAATTCAAACTGATCAATATCACACACTGTACTTACCCAAATATCAAATGCAAAACAATACCAATTTGTTCAGTGGTCCCTCGAGTTGAAATGACAATAAAATATGGTGAAACAATAACAGACCATACAACTGTACATGGTACTTTATCATTTAAAAAAACCCACCCCACACATCAATCATGACACTACAGACATTATTAGCCCTTCATAAACGCTTGTTTAAAAATCTTATAATTTTGCTTTGTTTCTCTGGATGTGTGTCATAAGTGCAAACTCATTATGTTCATTTACTGACAGAAACAGATAATTACTTCCATTTTGTTGTCTCTAGGTAGCAAAGCCCAGTCAATGTCACTAAATCCATCTGCAATTAACGGTGGATATTTTACCAAGTACCCTTATGCTTCACATTCCAACATTCAGGAGCCAGTGGAATGTCTCATTTCATTTGCTGATAACTGTCAATCAACTCCACCTGAAGTTCTGGGTTTAGGTCTTATGAGTGGATTTTTCTGGTTATAAAATTTGAAGAAGACTACTCAAGATTTCAAGTTCATATCCTCAGACAGCCATGAGCTTGAACATTTTCTTAGCTTTACAATAATTACGCCCTACAAATTCCATTTTCAGTACCAACTCAATTCTATACTACTTCTCTCTTCCACACAGGCAGCATTCCATTATCCTTAAACAATCTTTTCTGAAAATATGAGACTTCTAATATAGGGTTACTACACATTCCAAATTATCGTCACCTGGGAATGATAATTTGACAGTTGAAGATTAGTGGTTACATATTTAAAGAACATTGGTTGAAAATAATGTAAATGTGTTAGACTTTTCGACTGTAGTAGAATTAATTCTGGTATCTGGCCGGGCTTTTGTCATTATAGTAATGGAGTAGACCGTACTGCCAACAATTACAAATGCTAGAAGTTGGGCAACAATAAATAACCCAACTACCTAAGAGCACCTCAGTGGGGAAAATGGCACTGGAAGCCATCCAGCTTTTTAGTCCAACCGCAAAACGGACAGAGAAGGAACATTCACTATTCAGTTCTAAACTTTTGTTGAGGTGGGGGAGGCCATACCAAATAAAATGGCTGTGAAAGCACATCTCAACTATATTTTGAGCCAATGGCAGTCTGTTGCAGTCCCAGTGTTCAACTCTGCATGTCTCGTTTCATGTGTGCCACAGGATTTGGCTCTGAGATCATGTGTGAGTCTCACCTGAAACAAATTCACGCCAGTGGCACATTTTCCTGCACATCTTTCCTCACTCTTTAAAGTCCAATGGCTATGGGATATAGATGGTAGGAACAGATTTTGGGTGAAACTGGGAGCTTCTGGCCTGACCTCTACACTTGTGGCAGATATGTGGTGGTCACCCTTTTGAGACCTGTGACTATTCACAAATTCAGTCCTGTGTGTGTGTCTGGGCAGACCTACTTAGGAGTACCGCTGCCAACCCGCATGGGGAAAGCCCTAGAAAATGTGGGATAAACATCAATAGTCATACATTTTGCCTGGCTGGGCAGCTGCACCCAGGTCACCCCACTTGTGGTCAGAAAACTAATCATCAATCAACTACAATTGGGGCGTGGAATATAAGAAAACTCCTGCATGCATTTAACAATGACAGACCTAAAAGACAGAAGAGCATTTGTCACGCACAAACTCGCCTGATTGGACACCTTGACTGAAACCAGTCTGTCTGGTGATGGAAAGGTTGTGAAGTTTGGATCAAGTTATACCATTTTTTGGAAGGGAAAGGAGGAAGGCGAGACTCAAATGCATGGTGTTGGGTTTGCTGTATAAACAGAACTCATTCCCACAGCAATCAGTGAACGGCTTACAACTATCTCCACAGAGTTGTATATGGAGAGCCATCATTCTCATCTCCTCATATGTCCCCACTTTAGATGCCAATGAAGATGTTAAGCTCACGTTCTATCATCAGCTGAGCACACTCATCAGCAAATTATCACTTACTGAAAATTGTTATTACTTGGCGATTTCAAGGCCAAAATTGGGAGTGATAATCAGCTGTGGGCAAAAGTTATGGGCAAATATGGTATTAGAAAATGCAACACTAATGGGTTATTTTTTCTTGGCCTATGTACTGACATTGACTTTTCATCACCAATACTCAGTTGCAGCTACACACCGTTTTAAGACCATCTGAATGCGTATCTTTGACTAAGTCATCATCTTGGCGATGTTATAAGAATGATATTCTGACCACAAAGACCACAATAAATATTCATAAATGCTGGACAGATCACAATCTGCTGACTCAGAACCTCTTGCCTCGGGATCACTGAAGTGTGTCCAGTAGGAAGTTTGACACCTGGAAACTTTCAGATCAATCCATTGATGTATAATTCCAGAATACCATCTCTGAGTGGCTGGCATCTAATCCAACCGCAGTGAAACCTCGTTTGTGAATTCTGCATTCCTCTTTAAAAAATTTTCCCGCTTAGCATGTCATAAATTCGAAGTCTCAATTCTCATCGTATTAAATCTATATAAGATAGGTCTTAATGATTCAGTGACTTCACCTTTATAATACAGCACTTTATTTAAAAAAAGGGACATGTTTCGTCTCTTCCTTGTGAGACATCATCAGCCTAAAATATGATGATAAACACATGATATTCTTAACACTAAAAAAAAACAATGACATATCCTTAAAATGTTCAAGAGTCAAGATGAATCTATCTATCATATGTAAATACAGTTTTAAAACAGTTCATGTTGTTAAAAATTGTTGTACCGAGCTTGATAGCTGCAGTCGCTTAAGTGCGGCGAGTATCCAGTATTCGGGAGATAGTAGGTTCGAACCCCACTACCGGCAGCCCTGAAGATGGTTTTCCGTGGTTTCCCATTTTCATACCAGGCAAATGCTGGGGCTGTACCTTAATTAAGGCCACGGCCGCTTCCTTCCCACTCCTAGCCCTTTCCTGTCCCATCGTCGCCATAAGACCTATCTGTGTCGGTGCGACGTAAAGCAACTAGCAGGGGAAAAAAAAAAAAAATAAAAAAATTGTTGTAAGACCAGTTACTAAATGGTGAACGTCCACTGAGTTTTGATATTTAAAATAAAATTAATATGATGATCACAGCATTCTAAAATCAGAATTAAATCTTAAAATTTAGGTTGATGTCATCTCAAGTTGGAAGCTTGAATACGTATGAGTCTGGTTAAACAGAGCTTGCATTTTAGGTGGAATTACTCAATATGTTGGATTATGTAGCGAGACAATTTGTGCGATCCATATATTATTGGTGTATGAAAGATTCTAAAAAGAAAAAAAGAAGAAAAGGGTAAGAGTTGTGTGATGGTGGTAGCGGTGATTATTGTTTTAAGAGGAAGTACAACTAGGCAACCATCCTCTATACAACACTAACATGAGGAAAAAACTTGAAGGGATCCGACACTTCGAAAAATGAAGATATCGGCCAAAGGAAGACAAGGGCCACGAAGGGCGTGAAAATGAAAGACTCCCTAGTCCTAGGAAACCTAATATCATCGGGGTCGAAAAAGAACAAGAGTTGACCAAGAGAGGTTGGATAGGACAGATGAAAATGAGGAGCCTGGCACAAATAATAAGAGTTGTGTGAAATTCTAAGGTAAATAAAGTGTTTAATGCATCTACATAAAAATACCTCACTTATCACATCACAAATTTTTGCTATTATTGCTTAATACGACCACATTTTTCCTAGCCCTGAAAATGTTATTGGTCATCCCCTTGTGAAAGGAAAGTGATTTCCAACTCGAGTAGAGCCCTCGCAACAGTTCTTCTTGAACTCTGCAATGATTTACTTCATTCTTATTTCATTTATACACAATTTCCTAACTACATCAGTTCTAGTTTAAAACCTTTCTTGCTATGCTTTCATGTTTACAAGCTTCCATGCTTCATCATTTCATCAAGATATTAGCTTTCCCCATCTTTACACGCAGTTGTTCCTAGGAATTCCCTTGCTGTTTCTATTACAGCATCCCTGTATGGCATTCACTTTCTATATCCGGAATCTGCTGACATCTATTCTTTGGAACCTTCTCCTAATCATACCCATGTACTTTCTCATCGAGGAAATTTTCTACCTTACCCATCTGCAAACAGACTTTTCTCTATCCTAGGGCTAGATAGATAAACTACAAATCAGATCAGCTTAACAATGTATCATCTACAAATTTATTTTAAAAAATTCAAAGTCAGCTATTATCTGGCGACCGTACCCTCCAATGTGTAACAGTTAATAGCCTCATGCTTGAAGAATGAATTCACAATTACTAACACCATACTGGCAGAGTAAAAATGCTTCCCATTCCTATTTGCTTTCATATCTTTTCCACACACAGTACACCCATCCATCACCTTCCCATATCCTATAATTCTGTTTCTAATTCTTGCACTGAAATTGTCTATCAGCATTTTGCTATGATGTCACTTAGTGCATCATAAAACTTGTCTATTTCATTCTCATCTATTTCCTCACATGGTGAATATACTGAGACAAACCTGTAATGCCCATAATGTTAACCCGATGAGTGCTACGCCCACCTATAGACGGGCTAACGCGGCTGGTCCAGTACTGCTACGCTCGTCTACGGACGGTGCATGAGAACTCAAAATAATATAGAACAGAAGTGTAGGATTTTCCATTTGCATTTAGATTTACAAAGAACCAACAATTATAAACATTGTAAGCTAATAATAAAAATTGAGGCTTCTACAATTGTTTTTACATAGGCATGAAAAAACTCAGCATTGAGGTACCAAACAGCCAACTGCTAACTCAGCACTTAAAGGGTTAACGTAATTTGTTGACATTTCAGGTCATATATTCTTCCACTTGGAAAATACACATGCAGAATACAAGCAAAAACTGAAAGCTTATACAAGTTACCAGGAAAGGATACACACCAATATCATCTAAGAACTTCACATCCAAGCCAATGTCATTGAGGGACTTAAGACATCCAAAGTCAATTCTGACATCTGGACCAGGAGTAGGTTGTGGAGTTTTGTCTTCTAGAAGCTGTCTGATACGTTCTTCTTCTTCACGGAGCTTTCGTCGTTCTTCTAGCACTTTCTTGGTCTTACGATGCTCCCCATTCGTTAAAAGATCCAATAGGTTATCAACCATTGTGAGGGTGTAATCACAATCCTTTGCAAAGTCCAGGATGCTATTAATGAAAAAAAGAAAACAAATACAACAGTGCATATAAACTAATAGTGAAGACAAGATTATGAAAAAATAACACAATGGTAAGTTTCTATGATATAACTATTTCTTATACCATCACATCATGAACATTTAAATGATAAAGTTAAAAAATTTAGGCATAAATACTCAAATTGTAAAGCTGAAAGAGGGAAGTAACAAAAAATGGATAAACTGAAGTCATGAACTTTCAAATAAAATGCATGAGCATCTCTAAGAAAAAAATAATATACTACCTCTCTTTCCCTAACCCTCAATCCTCAAATCTGCTCAGATTCTGACATAATCAAACAGAAAAGGCACAGAAGTGTTTGTGTATGTTCTTTATGAGAGTTGCAGCAAAAAGTAATATGATTCATTCCAAATTGACCAATCCAAAATTTTCTACTAAGTCCTGTTTATCCACAACATGAATGAAGCTCAGATCAAATGATAAACATGACAAAAAATATTTTGAAGTTTTTTAAAATATCTTAATGAATCATATTATTCTGATTAAGAAATTAGTTATTTTGTTTTCGTGAATTACCGCGAAATCTTCCTGGTGATGTTGCAAACAGCCAAGCTCATGGGGAGGAGGAAAATGATGGTGGTAAAATTACGCTTGAGGAAGTGGAAATCATGGTAAATAAACTCCATTGTCATAAAGCAGCAGGAATAGATGAAATTAGACCTGAAATGGTGAAGTATAGTTTGAAGGCAGGGATGAAATGGCTTCATAGAGTATTACGATTAGCATGGAGTGTTGGTAAGGTACCTTCAGATTGGACTAAAGCAGTAATTGCACCTATCACCTATCTATAAGCAAGGGAACAGGAAGGATTGCAACAACTATCGAGGTATCTCGTTGATTAGTATACCAGGCAAAGGTTTTTCTTTTTTTCTTTTTTGCTATTTTGATTAACGTCGCACCGACACAGATATGTCATATGGCGACAATGGGATAGGAAAGGTCTAGGAAGTGGAAGGAAGCGGCCGTGGCCTTAATTAAGGTACAGCCCCGGCATTTGCCTGGTGTGAAAATGGGAAACCATGAAAAACCATCTTCAGGGCTGCCGACAGTGGGGCTCGAACCCACTATCTCCCGATTACTGGATACTCGGGAGATAGTGGGTTCGAGCCCCACTGTCGGCAGCCCAGGCAAAGTATTCACTGGCATCTTGGAAGGGAGGGTGCGATCAGTAGTTGAGAGGAAGTTGGATAAAAACCAGTGTGGTTTCAGACCACATAGGGGCTGTCAGGATCAGATTTTCAGTATGCACCAGGTAATTGAAAAATGCAACGAAAGGAATAGGCAGTTGTGTTTATGTTTCGTAGACCTAGAGAAAGCATATGACAGGGTACTGAGGGAAAAGATGTTCACCATACTGGGGGACTATGGAATTAAAGGTAGATTATTAAAATCAATCAAAGGCATTTATGTTGACAATTGGGCTAAAGTGAGAATTGATGGTAGAACGAGTTGTTGGTTCAGGGTACTTACAGGGGTTAGACAAGGCTGTAATCTTTCACCTTTACTGTTCGTAGTTTATATGGATCATCTGCTGAAAGGTATAAAATGGCAGGGAGGGATTCAGTTAGGTGGAAATTAAGTAAGCAGTCTGGCCTCTGCTGATGACCTGGTCTTAATGGCAGATTGTGCTGAAAGCCTGCAGTCAAATATTTTAGAACTTGAAAATAGGTGCAATGAGTACGGTATGAAAATTAGCCTTTTGAAGACTAAATTGATGTCAGTAGGTAAGAAATTCAACAGAACTGAATGTCAGATTGGTGATACAAAGCTAGAAGAGGTCGATAATTTCAAGTATCTAGGTTGTGTGTTCTCCCAGGATGGTAATATAGTAAGTGAGATTGAATCAAGGTGTAGTACAGCTAATGCAGTGAGCTTCTGTAAGAAGGAAGTCAGCTCCCAGATAAAACTATCTTTACATCGGTCTGTTTTCAGACCAACTTTGCTTTACGGGAGCGAAAGCTGGGTGGACTCAGGATATCTTATTCATAAGTTAGAAGTAACAGACTTGAGAGTAGCGAGAATGATTGCTGGTACAAACAGGTGGGAACAATGGCAGAAGTGTACTCGGAATGCGGAGATAAAGCTTAATTTAGGAATGAACTCAATGGATGAAGCTGTACGCATAAACCGGCTTCGGTGGTGGGGTCACGTGAGGCGAATGGAGGAGGATAGGTTAACTAGGAGAATAACAGACTCTGTTATGGAGGGTAGGAGAAGTAGAGGGAGACGAAGACGACGATGGTTAGGCTCAGTTTCTAACGATTTAAAGATAAGAGGGATAGAACTAAATGAGGCTAGAGCACTAGTTGCAAACAGAGGATTGTGGTGTTGAGTAAATTCACAGAGGCTTGCAGACTAAACGCTGAAAGGCATAACAGTCTATAATGATAATGTATGTATATATGATGGAAGGAACATGAACAGTCGTCCTTCACGTGAAAAAGCATGGCTCTTAGTATCATCAGTAGTTTAATTTTTTTAAGTGAAACTGATGACTGGGTTTTACTTTTTTGTGAGGAGTGTGGTGAAATGTTATGACAATGCTTCACCTTTTGAGACAAACAAGACACATCTGCACTTAGACTGTGCTTAAGAATTTTGGAAGTCTTCAAAGTTCCTATCTGAGAATCCTTACTCACAATTTTGCTCCTGAATAAAATAACCAACGGGTCCCACTGCAGCAAAATCCTATCTAAACACCTTCTTAGTGATAATAGACCCTGGATTTCCATGCAAATGCATGTTTTAAAATAAGCTGGTTACAATTCTCAAACTTTGCAAATACGTTTTATGGCTTAACGATTTCAAATAACCATTCTTTTTCCCTGCATGTTTGCATGTTTTGGCCTTTTTAGGACAAAATTCATGCATAATGCATATTTTGAAGATTTTGGATTTAATAGCGAATGTCTGGACATTTAATATTGCATAATATTACTTTTCTTGTGACTTCGGCATATATATAATGCTAACTTTACATGATAGTGCCTTTTATGAATGTTGGTTTGCAGAATTTGGGGCCTTTTTTTCCACGTTATACAGTATGTCTATCACTGAGAGACGGAGAGAATGTATTCCTGGCATCCAATGAGACAACCAAAATTAGTACATAATCCAATTAACCAAACACTTTCTTATTTGCTGCTTGAGAAAACCGGAAGGCCCCACATCGATCTTCGTAATTTTTGGGATTAAGCTGTCCCAGTTATATACTGTTATAAATCGAACTGTAAATTGTGCATTACTCATTGACGGCTCATTTTTTCGTCTATGTTAGACGAACAAAGTAAAACTTGTATTGCATTTCTGTGACGCCGTGTTACTGAGCTAGCAGCTGGTTTTGCAATGAACCCTCTTCCGTTGTTAATCTGGATTTTCCTACCGGGAACTCTCGATCGTTACTTCGTTATCGTAGCAGGCAATCAATGCCAGTTATTGAGGAGATTCCAATGTGTCTGCCATCATCGCACGGAAAAGTAACTGCGGCAGCTAGATATAAGTTGAAGAAACTGATCTGTTCAAATTCTGATTTTGATTCGTCAAGCTTATATAAGCCGTATTGTGGTGAAAATGCAAATGACGTACAATTTGACCTCACTTTGTCCCAAATGTCTTGATTTAAGTATGCACTGTCACTTCTTGTGACTTAGAAATATCATTTTCTGTGCTTAAGAATATGCTGACAGATAAACGGACGAGCTTAAATCAAGACAATTCGGAGAAATTAGTTGTTGTACAATGTTCCAAAAGGAACTGAATTTCGATACTGCATATTTCCAGTTTATCGTGCATGTTTTGCTATATGATAGGGCATGAATGCATGCATATTTTGAGAATTGATAGTGCATGGAAATCCGGGCTCTACTGATAACCAATGAGTAGGCACATGCTTCAGAATTTTTCTGATCTCTGTGTTGCATAAAGTATGAAATTTTCTGAACTTTTCTTTCTTCTATGCACTCCTTTCCAGATAATAAAATATATCAATTATATTTTCATCTATATTTACGGGCAAGCACGCCGCACCCTTCTCTGCAGCAAGATTAAATAGGTGACAAGAGCAGCCCACGATGATTATGCTATTATTTTCCTGCTTCAAACATCCTGCCACACCATTATTTAATCCTACCATTACTGGAGCATTATCAGCACCAAGAGCTAGGCAGGTTTTTTTTTTGTTGCTTTGTGTCGCACCTACACAGATAGGTCTTATGGCGATGTGATAAGAAAGGCCTATGAATGGAAAGGAAATGGCTGTGGCCTTAATTAAGGTACAGCCCCAGCATTCGCCTTGTGTGAAAATGGGAAACCATGGAAAACCATCTTCAGGGTTGTCAACAGTGGGGTTCGAATCCACTATCTCCCAGATGCAAGCTCACAGCTGCACACCCCTAACCGCATGGCCAACTTACCTGGCAGGCAGTTTATTAATTGAATGCGGAATTCCTGAAAAGTTGAGGGCAAAAGATTGGCAGTGTTAGCTCCAGTAGCATCCCCTTCTAAATTAGGCACAGAGAGTAGACAACTCTGAATTTCATTGAGTTCAGGCCTAAAAAATGTTACAACAATAGGATATATTTTCAAGTCGCTTTTATTGCTACCATCAGTAGCAACAGAAAATGCATTTACCTGCAAATGTGATACAATTTTTGCCCTTTCTTCCACGTACATTTCTGTAATGATAGCCACTGTTTTCGTTCTAGCACACCCATATCGTTTAGTGATCTCCGAATCAGGAAGTATTTTGCGATACAAAGGTCCTGCGTGGTAGGCACAATTTACAGGCAAGTTATGTTCTACGATAAATGACATAAATAAAGCCTCCGCATTCGTCACAGGATTTACATCTTCGTTTTTACATGAAAAGTTCAGTTTTTTGTTCCTTTCTACACACTGGACACTCTCCTTATATTTTTCATTTGCATATGTTTGAGTATATCACACTTCCCGCCATGCACAACTGAAAAATCATACCTATATATATGAATGTTGGTCCCTTCCTGGATTCACTGAAACATGGAAACTCTTCCTTTTAAACACTGCATCATATTTCTTTTTTGACATTTTGGCCAAAACAAATATTAAGACATACAACCAAGAAGCACTACTACATAACGTAACACGAGCACTTATGCAGGTCCTGCTCCGGGTAGACGTCTATGGCGTGCTACTTCTGAGGTTAGGTTACTCGCTTGCGACTTCCACTTCCTATTATTAAGCTATTGGAGTATTTGACTGTATTATAGACAAAAGAGGAGCACGACTGGCCACTGTGCCCGTACTGCCACCCATTATTAGAACTACTCTCGATCAGCCATACTCAACCGTATATCAATAGAATGAGGAAAGGCATGGGAGTTTAAAATAATTACATGTTATAAACCTCATTTTAGGTCCGTATTAAAAATTTTACAGTTCAACAATAATAAAGGTGTTTTAATTTGTTCCACCTATTCAATACTTATATTTTCACTTATAGTGGTTACATAAATAGATTCTTAGTGACATGGGACATGTTTCGCCCTCAATAGGGAACATGCATAATTTTCAAAAATATTTTTTTTTGAAAAGTACACAAATGAAATAGTACGTAAACATATTACAATAAGGTATGCTGCCTTGTTTTCTACCATTTAAAAAATGTTTAAAAGTGCCTTTCCGCAAGGCGAGTGAAATGGCCTCTGACGTAAGCGGCGCGCTGTGACGTCACGATTCAGTGCCGCATGTAGCTCTACCAGCCATTGTGCACCAGCCGTTACTAAAAGCCGATTGTTTATTATAGCCTACGTGATCGCGAATAACTTCAAAATGACAGAAGAAAGGTTCAAAACAGCACATTCAGACAATCTACCATGTGTAGATGTCATCATTCTTGAAAAATAGTGACTTTTGTGGCCACAGAAATTCGCGGATAAAAAGCAAGTTTGTAAGTGACATCTTTTATATACGTGCAATGTACTGTAACTTATAGAATTAGGATAACAACGAACTTGGATAGAAATCACATCACTTTCAACATTTCCTTCTACACCGATTCCCATATTAAAGAATAACATTACATTTTCGGGCTTTCAGTATTAGTAAAGTAAGAAATCGGATTTCAGCACTAACATAAACATATAGGTAGCATTATAGTACTAGTCCGCCTCTGTGGTGTAGTGGTTAATGTGATTAGCTGCCATCCCGGAGGCCCGGTTTCGATTCCCGGCTCTGCCATGAAAGTTGAAAACAAATAGTACGAGGGCTGAAACGGGGTCTACTCAGCCTCGGGAGGTCAACTGAGTAGAGGGGTTTCGAATCCCACCTCAGCCATCCTCGAAGTGGTTTTTCGTATTTTCCCACTTCTACTCCAGGCACCTAAGGCCATGACCGTTTCCTTCCCTCTTCCTTTTCTATCCCTTCCGATCTTCCCATCTTCCAACAAGGCCCCTGTTGAGGATAGCAGGTGAGACCGCCTGGGCGAGATAATGGCCCTCCTCACCAGTTGTATCATCATACCTAAAGTCTCACGCTCCAGGACACTGCCCTTGAAGCAGTAGAGAAATCCCTCACCGAGTCCGAGGGAAAAACCAAACCTGAAGGATAAACTGATTAAGGAAGAAAGAAAGAAGGAAAGAAAGATCATAGTACTATAGGTCTATAACCTATCATTTCCGAAAAATATATATATTTATGGTTGGGGCAACTGGCCTACCCACTTACGGGGCCCATGAAAGAGAAACATTAAATATCTTGGTGGAGGGAAAAAGTTAAACATGATAAAGATAAATATGACTTCATCTAGTTTTCACAAGTCGGGCTGAGTGGTTCAGAGGGTTGAGGTGCTGGCCTTCTGACCCCAACTTGGCAGGCTCGATCCTGGTTCAGTCCGGTGGTAGTTGAAGGTGCTCAAATACGTCAGCCTCGTGTCGGTAGATTTACTGGCCCGTAAAAGAACTCCTGCAGGAATTAATTCCTGCACATCGGCGTCTCCAAAAACCGTAGAAGTAGTTAGCGGGGCGTAAAGCCAATAACATTAATAACATTTGGCTTTTAACAAGCTGAGCATATCACGCAAGAAAAGTGTCTTGGTGACATTTTAGTCGTTCAATACAGGAATGTCTTTGGGTACTGTGACTTTTACTTTTTTTTTTGCTTTACGTCGCACCATCACAGATAGGTCTTATGGCGACGATGGGACAGGAAAGGCCTAGCAATGGGAAGGAAGCCGCCTTGGCCTTAAGTAAGGTACAACCTCAGCATCCGCCTGGTGTGAAAAGGGGAAACCACGGAAAACCATCTTCAGGGCTGCCGACAGAAGGGTTCGAACCCACTATCTCCCGGTTGCGAGCTCACAGCTGCGCGCTCCTAACCGCACGGCCAACTCGCCTGGAATTTTTACACTTCGGTTTATTGACATGGCCCTAAAACTTAGGCTAAGTTGGATAATATTTTAAACACCAACATCACTATTTTCACCTCTGTGCAATTATATTATTTATTTCATTAATCTTATAATTATTATAATTGAGCATTGTTGAACTTATAAGACCCCAACAGACAAGCGTTGGTTTCGTGTAGAGATATACATTTGTCAAATTCACGTTTTTTACTTTCATGATGTACACGCCTATTTTTTGTTATATATAGTATTTACAGTACCTATAGCCTAAATTTCTTTACAAATGTATCAATAAAGACATAAATAACTGTCGCATGACAAGATAAATTGGTATAATTAGAGCTGTCAATATTGTTTATAATTCCTTTGATTTATTACCTTGACATGGATCACCCAAAAGGTTAGGTTTGGAGAATACTTCAATAATCAGCATTAATTAATGCATTGTTTATTACTTTAATATTCCAAGGTGTAATTGAAGCATTTAGTTAAAGCATCATACATTAAAATTAAAAGTTTTACCACTAGAACAGCTGACATGGAAACGTGATTGAAAATTCAAACAAATTCAACTTACGTTGAAATGATCTTCTAAAAAATAAACTGTAGACTTTTCCGATATATCACCAGCATTTTTCCGGCTCGCCAAAATCCATTTATGCCTAGTTTTAGCGTCTTTGGAACATTTATAAACAATCTGCTTGGGATGGTATGCGATGTGCTATTGCACATCGGAACTATACACCATTTATAAGTTTTCTGCCTCACTGTCTGAGCAGGATTCATTATAAGTCTAAAATATACCACTCAGATTATTATCCAATGTATAGACCTCGAATTTAACTATACCAGACACTAATATAAAGTAGAAATACGCAATGTGTATCCTGCTTCTCACAGCACACTATGTGTTATTTCGTCTGCTAATTCAGTCAACCTGTACGATGACGTCAGACCAATGAGATTGCGTATTTGCGTCACATGACATTTTCGTACTTTAATTTAGATTTTTATCATGTTTGGAGTTATTATTTGTTCATTCTGATCACATTTTTTTAATTCTGCATGAAATTTTGAATCGGATTAGCATATTTTTAATTAAACCCCGGATCATGCATGTTCCCTATTAAGGGCATCTTCAGCCTAAACACAATCATCAACAATACAACTAAATTAAAAGTGGAAGTTAAAAGTTTAGTCAGTTATTAAAATTCGGAACATAAAAATGTGAAAAGTGATACAATATATAAAGATGCTAATGGAAAACTGTCTTATGATTAAACTATGATCTTGTCGGAGACTAAAACTTCTTCTATTAAAATTCTAATTAAAAAACAGTTCATATAAAATATTAGTGGAAAACCAAAGTGGTAATAATATAAAGCCAACGACATGAGGGCGTGAACAAAAGCATAAACTTGATTGTCATGAATACAATCTTTCCAAGGCCGCTGATGAAATTCGTCAGCAAGTGAGACAGAAGCATCTGCTGAAAAATTGTAAGTGGCCCTTAGCACCGGTAGGTGATAAAAATGGCTGAAACCTTGCCAGAAAATGTCAGTAGATGCAGAAATAATGTTTTATATAAGTGGAAGTTATTTGTTATCTACTGTTGTGTTGATTGCTGCCCGTCTGTCTCAACCACTCCTGGCCCTTTCCTGTCCCATCGTCGCCATAAGACATATCTGTGTCGGTGCGACGTAAAGCAAAAAGAAAGGAAATAACTCAAGATTGCAAACTTTAATCAATCAATAATCAATCCTTTTCTGGATACAATTAAGATTCACCAACACTCAACAACTAATAGCCTAATACTAATGGACAACTATCATCTTTACTCACACGTAATTAACACATTTTAAAATTAAAAATATAGGTGAAAAATCCGGCTGCGTACATTATTTTCATAATACTGAGAAACAAATACGCTTACAAAGAGGGGAAGGTGGAATTCGATGGGCAACTATCAATATTAATGGGGCTTATGGAAGAAAGAAACCAGAACTTGGTGAGTCAGCAAAGAAGATGCATCTGGATGTGCTAGGAGTAAGTGATATATGGGTAAGCGAAGATAACTAGGAAGAGATAGGAGATTATAAAGTGTATTTGACGGGTGTTAGAAAGGGAAGGGCAGAGTCTGGAGTAGGGCTGTTTATCAGGAATACCATTGCACGCAACATAGTTTCTGTTAGGCACGTAAATGAGCGAATGATGTGGGTAGAACTGGCAGTTGGAGGAATTAAGACGAGAACTGTCTCAGTGTATTCACCATGTGAGGGTGCAGTTGAGGATGAAGTTGACAAGTTTTATGAAGCATTGAGTGACATCGTGATCAGGGTCAACATTAAGGATAGAATAGTGCTAATGGGTGATTTCAATCAGAGAGCTGGAAATAGAACTGAAGGATACGAAAGAAATACATGGATATGATTAGTGAGAAGTTTTGAACGGTAGACAGTATGCAGGTTCAGGATATAGAAAGAGAATGGGTGGCAAATAGGGATGCTGTAACAGAAACAGTAAGGGAATGCCTAGGAACAACTGTGGCCGCTAGATAGGCCATGGCCTATTGGACCTGTTATGCCATATGGTTTGTTTTGGTTTGGATATGAAATAACGTAATTGGATGAGTAGAACTTACATGATCATTTCTATGTGATTTGGACTTAGGTAAATGCTGCCTGACATTCATTAGACTGGTGTAGCTTACCTCTACTGTGTATTTCTTAAAATGAAATGAATGAGTAGGGTTAGTTTGATTTTCTTAGAATGGTTTACGCCTAAGTAAGAATGTTATAATTTAAGATGTAAAACCCTCCTCATAATATTCTCTTCTTCTTTTCCTACCGCTTTTCCCACACATGTGGGGTTGCGGGTGCGAACCGCGTCGCACGTGTGGATTTGGCCCTGTTTTACGGCCGGATGCCTTTCCTGCCGCCAACCTTATATGGAGGGATGTAATCACTATTGCGTGTTTCTGTGGTGGTTGGTAGTGTAGTGTGAATATGAAGAGGAGAGTGTTGGGATGGACACAAACACCCAGTCCCCGAGCCAGAAGAATTAATCAGAAGCGATTAAAATCCCCAACCCGGCCGGGAATCGAACCCGGGACCCTCTGAACTGAAGGCTAGTACGCTGACCATTCAGCCGAGTCGGACCCTCTTCATAACGTTATCTGAGCACACAAAAATTGAAAGTGCGTTCTACTTTTTTCTCTAATATGAGCACCATGATTTACACCAGAATGAAGTTGAATGTAAACCACTTGCAAAAAGATTAATATTATAGTTAAACAGTTATTTTCATTAGCGTTTTCTAAGATTGACAAGATTGTAATGAGTTTTATTCATACTTTATATTGTCAGATTTTTCTGGGAAAGCGTATTAACAATTGCATTCTTTTATTATAAAGCAATGTGAACAAAATCGAGAACATAAGACATCCGATAACAATAAATAATTTTTTCAGATGATTGATAATAATTTGATAATGATTTTATTTGCTTTAAGTCCCACTAACAACTTTCACGGCTTTCGGAGATGATAATTTGAAGCAATACCTTATTCCAATATTAAAAGGGTTTTATCAAGCTTTATCATTAATATCTTATGGATTCTAGGACCAGGTTTATCAAATTTGTAATACTGGCACACAGTCTGCATGAAAAATATGTATGCTTTATAGAACAGCCGTTTAGTTCTAAACAATTATCTCTGATGAATTGGAAAATGGGAAACTAGAAGAAGAGGAGGAGGAAGCCTAAACATTCTAAATTTCATATCCATACGTTCTTTGAATCAACCACCCTATAACCTGTCTAGTTCTCGATTAAGATAATTAAAAGTCATTTTATAACAGTTCAATTTCTACAACACATGTGATAAGAAATACCAGATCTCTTCTGGTAGCGATCTGTAAAAAAGAAGGTTGCACACAAATTCACCCTGGAGAATATCTTTCCGTTCCATACGTAAGGCATAACTTACTTCCCTTTAATATTGCCGATCAATGTATCTACTGTAATGTATAAGCTCCCACATTCCTTGAAAATATTTCACAATATATTATCACTCCGTCACATATAATAAATACTACAACAAATCCAGTAACATATATTATTTGATTCGAAAACTTGCACGGAACTGTAAACACTGCCACGTGCTAGCCATGCATTCGAAGCTGAAGCGCCCACAACATGGCGATTCGCGAAAGTGTTCAATATTCTGCATAGCATCAGTGTGCTCTGAGAGTGTAGATAAGTAATATTAAAGTCTTTGGGCATATCAGCAAAAAGAACAAAATCCTTCCCTTTATATATTAATCATCATCACTACTGCAAACTACTGCTGCTGTCACCATTTACATCTTTCCAAAGCAAATCATCTTCATTCCCCTGTAACACATTTGAGATTCCCGTATTCTTAAAACTGTTGTTGCCGGGCTGAGTGGCTCAGACAGTTGAGGCGCTGGCCTTCTGACCCCAACTTGGCAGGTTCGATCCTGGCTCAGTCCGGTGGTATTTGAAGGTGCTCAAATACGTCAGCCTCGCGTCGGTAGATTTACCGGCACGTAAAAGAACTCCTGTGGGACTAAAATCCGGCACCTCGGCGTCTCCGAAAACCGTCAAAGAAGTTAGTGGGATGTAAAATAAATAACATTATTATTATTATTATTATTATTATTATTATTATTATTATTATTATTATTCAAAACTGTTTTCAATTATCTCCAAAGAACTCATGTCCCAAGCATGCAATAATCACTGACAAAGAAGTTCCACATGTTCGTGCCCACCTTGCACCATTCAGCCCTGACAGGGCATTCATACATATCCTTTAAAGGCTTATTTACTAAAATGTTGCAGGGTTGAAGTATGGAACACCAAGAATAACCACAGAATCAGTTTTCATCCTTTCAAGTTACTTCTTGAAATTGCCAATCGAGTGGCTACAATAGCTGTCAACAAGAGAAGAAATGGGCATTGAAAGAGGGTCCAGGTCAATTTCCCCAAATCGTTCATATCCAATTGTGAACAAGGGATGTGTCCATCCACCCTTTCTCTTGTACACAAATGTGGATCTCTTATGGAAATTTAACTTTTAGCATGATTTTTCATTTCAGAACCACATACAGTGGAAGTTTTTTATTGTTATTGCAAGAACAGTAAAACCTCGTTAATTGAAAGTCGCTGGGACACAAAATTCGGACTTCGAATTGCGTGATTTTGAATTAACGGCCAACTCGAAATTCCGAAATGCCAACCCTTGCAGTGTCACAAAATATTTTAAGACCCATTACTGCATGCAATTAACCTCGATTCACAGTTTAAACTTTTCAAATGGCCTGGAAATTTTTTTTTCCAAAATGTATCCAACAAGGTGCATTTACAGTATTCAAATAATGCACTTCGATAACGCATTGATAAACATAACCTCATGCAACGAAAGAAGAATAAAGCAAGATTCAAAGACGAGAAGAAATCTATGCTGGCTTCCCTGTGCAAGTCCTTTTATTCACTGGATTACTGTACCGAATGCATTTTAGATGTCCTGTACTTGCACAGAAAGTACCAGATGCCCTTAAAACATCGTGCTTTACCGAACTTTCGTATGATGAGGGTAGAAAGTATCTCGTTTCCGTGTGCATTGCAACACAGTACAATAACCCCCCACTGTATGATTTCCTGGCTGGCACTTCCCTCCTATAAAACTGTACGTCCATTTGGGCTCGGCATTAAGAAAAAAATGCAGTTTCAACGGCACTGGACAATATTGTTCGGTGCGTACGATTTGATTATATGAGCTACGCTTTTTCAGCAACTGTAGGCATCGACAGTGTTCGTGGATTCTGCTTCTCTGCACATTGCCTGCTACGAGATCTTATAGCGTTCCTTAAAATGGTGAATACAAAAGAATTACGTTATTACTCTAAATTAGCAAATATGAAGCACACTACAGACACAATGGAGTGAAAGTACTGAAAGCTACCCCAGCATGTTCCTGAAGATGTGTTTTATCATGGCACGAATAAATTTTGAATTTAAATTACTCTGAAAAAAAAAAAAAAAAAAACTATTTTTTTAAAATGTAAAGGCAGTTTTGAATTAAAAGTCTGAATTTCGGTAATGGGACCGACATTGTTCTTCAAATGACGAATTATCCATATTTCAAATTAAACAATTTAAATAGCATGCAAAACCATACCTCATGTTTCTGAGAATGAGAACTTCGAATTACGCGGGATTTTGAATTAACCGATTTCAAATTATCAAGGTTCTACTGTATTACTATGTGTCTCTGTTCTCACTTCCAATCATACTTACAATAACAATTTTGCCTTTTATATTGACTGTTTGGCTTTGTGCTTATCAAAGCTGATAGGACTCCTGCTTTTCTGGTTTTGGAAAGGAGATAATTGTTCGTTTTATGTTTCCCTATCACAAAATATTAAAAGTTTATATCTTCAGAATATTCTTTGACACAATTACAGTCTTCATTGTAGAGAAAGATTATTTGTTCTCATAAACTTTACTACCCAGCTTCAGCGTAACTTAAAATCCAAGACACTGTATGTCCTTTAAAATGTTATATTTCACTCCAGGAGTTCCTCTTCTACTCCCTGAAACTGGTTTTGGGGCCCCAAAATGTCTTACAACGCTTGTTGGTAGGTTGAATTGTTTTTGTTTCTGCCACTACTGCACACTGCACCTGTACTGCTCTATTCCTGCGAATCTTGGTGTAAGTGATTACCACTAGTTTACAAGATGCAGTATTACTTGCATACTTACTCAGTGTGGATTTAATAACAAACATGCAAAGCACTCAGTAGAATATATGTTTGTAACAGAATGCACAGAGCATTACTGCATCACGTCAGTGCTGACTCACACTGAACTGAGTGCTGCAAGTCGGAAATACCAATTTCAAAATAGAAAGGCTGTTAATTGCCACCTACATGTCGCAACACTCATCGAGCTGCACTGAACATGCTCAAGAAAAAGGCAGAGTCAGATAGACGAAAAAATATTTTTCCCCCACTTTGAACTAAAAAAAAAAATCAAGATGTGTAAATTTTGCAACGGCAAGAATTATGTGAGTAAATGGAATGTCCTTCATTTACACATACAGAGAAAAAAACAAAACAAAGCAAACTATTATTATCAGTTCTCACCTTTCTGCGTACTGTACAGCAGTTTCATCCCCATAGGTCTGGTACACAAGATCTGATTCTTCCTTTGTTAGATTTGCAAATGTAGAATCATATGATGGAGCATAAGAACCAAAAGCACCATAATAGAGTGGCTTCACTAAAATGAAACCATAACAGATAATAGGTAAAAGTATGAACCTCCATGAATAACACAAAAAGTAAAATTTTAACACTAAGCCACAAAACATAGAATACAGTGATGTCTCCACACAACAGTTACAGATATCATGAAAATACTCCATTACAATAAAATATGTCTATCCTATTTATTTTATTTATTCTCCAAGAGAGATATCAACTTACAAACAGTACTTGACCATGGTGTTAATGAAACAAGAACAGAATTCCTTTCTTGCATTGCTGAATATTAGTATGCATTGTTTAGAATAGTATTTACACCTTATCATGTGGAATACAGATGGTAATTGGAGAATATTTAGCGAATCCTTATTAATGTTTACGGCAATCTCATTTAGACAAGTTAAAGATAATTCGAGGTTGTTTTACTTCCAATAACACGATGTAAAATTCCTCATGATTTTCAAATACCCCTGACAGTAAAGGATCTCTCAATTCACAACTCCCACCCTGATCATTATCATCATCATCAACAACATCAGTTTATGGTACCAGTACCCTGTTGATCAGCCTCTTCTTTTCTCTTCTATTCATGAATGTCTTGTTCTTCATGATATCATCCAGTGTCCTTCACCTGGCTGCAACAACAGTCTTAACTAAATCCATCCAGTAGAAATGTAAACTGTCTTCTTATAGCACTGTGTTTGAACTGGAAATTCCTAATAATAATGTTATTTGTTTTACGTCCCACTAACTACGCTTTCATGGTTTTCGGAGACGCCGAAGTGCCGGAATTTAGCCCCACAGCAGTTCCTTTACGTGCCAGTAAATTTACCGACACAAGGCTGACGTATTTGAGCACCTTCAAATACCACCGGACTGAGCCAGGATCGAACCTGCCAAGTTGGGGTCAGAAGGCCAGCGCCTTAACCGTCTGAGCCACTCAGCCCGGCTGGAAATTCCTAGTTGTGTCTTCCTATGTTTCATGTCATGGGAACACAAAAAGGAACAAATACATTCTCTAGTCATCAATTATAACATGTTTTTAGAAATGTTTATTAGCCGTAAGTTTTAAGCAAAATAGACATAGCTAAATTCTTAATCTGCCCCCCCCCCCCCCCCTCGACACCTCCCATGTTTTCAAAGGTTCAACCTTAATCTTTTTTTAGATGTTAGAGAATGTTTCAGGATTCACATGGTATAATATGTCTCTGCACTTTTATGAATTTCTACCTAAAGCAAAAAAGTGTAGCTGATGATGTTTTTTTTTTTTTTTGCTAGGGGCTTTACGTCGCACCGACACAGATAGGTCTTATGGCGACGATGGGATAGGAAAGGCCTAGGAGTTGGAAGGAAGCGGCCGTGGCCTTAATTAAGGTACAGCCCCAGCATTTGCCTGGTGTGAAAATGGGAAACCACGGAAAACCATCTTCAGGGCTGCCGATAGTGGGATTCGAACCTACTATCTCCCGGATGCAAGCTCACAGCCGCGCGCCTCTACGCGCACGGCCAACTCGCCTGGTCTGATGATGTTTAGTCAATCTGAACAAAACATGTACTATTGCCCGACCATGGCGAGTGGATCCGCAGAAAGAATGTCAACTAGTGTTGTGACATACGCGGAGTGCATGGAAATACCGTATAGTCAGGTTCAACGAGCTACTGACTACAATAACATCGAAGGTGGAAGTGCTGCCTGGCTGAAGCCAACTGAAAGAACGTCCGCCATGTTTCAAGTGGCCACATAAGCAAGGGGGCATTATAGAATCACTGGTGCAAAATTAAAGACCGTTAGCTCGTTGGTCCGGTTAGATGATATGCTGCCTCACCACTTACATTGTGACGTTCTTTAACATGCTGTGTTTGGAGAACTTGAGAACTTTGAGACTGATATAGCTAAACCCCTGTGTATCTGTAATTGAAAGAGCAGGCATATGATGTGTTAGAATAAATAACCAAGAAGAAGAATAAAACAGATAGTTTTGTTTCTGTCCTAATAGTCCGGTTATGTTCAGTTATCGGCTAGTAATGGAGCGTAAACTGAATAAAGTAATATATGAACAGGCTCGGCATGTTATTTACAATGTCATTAAGTTTTGTGATCGAGAGAAGAAGGAAGGTATGAAAATACTGGTTACAAATGCTATTGAACATGCCATTGCCTCTACCGGCTGTAGTAAGAAAACAACATGTAACATACGAAAAGAGAGCCAACTTGAAGAAAGTGGAACGAGCAAAATCAGTTCACCTCATAAAAACGGTAAACCACCTGTAAATAAAATTATACTGGACGATGTGAATAAGTGTATTATTTGCAGGATATTTCAGGAATATTTTGAGATTAAAAAAGAAGTTCCAACATTACGGAAACTACTAAAATTCTGCAAGCAAGAAATTAATTACACTGGATGCAAAGAAACACTTAGAAATATAGTGAAGTCAATTGGATTTAGGTTGGAAACTACTAAAATTCTGCAAGCAAGAAATTAAATACACTGGATGCAAAGAAACACTTAGAAATATAGTGAAGTCAATTGGATTTAGGTTTAAAAAGTGTAAGAATAAAATAAATTTATTGTGTGAACACGGTAATATAGTGGCTCAAAGGGCATTTTTTTCTTAGAACAGCAAAAAGAAATGAAAAAGGAGAAAATAAACCGGTTGTATACATGGATGATACATGGATTCATACGCATTATACTGTCTTCAAGTGTTGGCAGAGCGATGATATGCCAGGTGTGTGTGTAAATAACAGTCCTGGACAGCGCCTTATGCTGGTGGAGAGATGGGATTTATTCTGGGAGCTTGTCTCATTTATGATTCAAAATAGAGCACATCTGACTACCATAAAAGAATGAACTAAGAGAACTATTATAAATGGGTTAAAATCCAACTGATACCAGGATTACCCCAGAGAAGCATCATTGTCCTCAACAATGCTCCCAACCACAGCAGACAAGACCATAAAATGCCTTCAACCAACAACTCAAAATCAGACATGCATACATGGTTGCAAAATAACAATAGGCTATACCATTTGATTAAGTAATTACTAAAGCAGAACTTCTAATTTGTGCAAAGCAATTCAGACAAAAAATAATATACTGTATTGACAAGATATTTGAAGATGCTGGCTTCACCCTACTGAGATTACCAGCTTATCTACCTGACCCAAATCCCATCGAATTAATCTGGAACAGGATAAAAGGTAAAATTGCCGATAAAAATGTCTATCATGTTTCTCTGTCAACACTGAAATCATCGACAAGAGAAATGATTGAATTCATAACAGTGGATGACTGGAAAGAGTCAGTTCTGAAGGTGAGAGAAATACAAGAACTGTACTGGAAATGGAATGCACTGCTGGAAGAAGAAATCGAGTGAATAATAATTAATCCTGGATTTGAGACAGCAGCGGTGAGTCTGGAGAAGATACGGGAACAGCTGATCTGGAGACAGGTACAGCAAGCGAAGGGGAGCACGATTAAGCAGAATCCTCCCAAAACAATACTCACCACCACCACCACCACCACCACCACCACCTTTTCTTAAATAATTGTAAAGAATGTGGAAATTTACTGAACATCTAACTTCCCAGTCTCAAACTCCTCTTCGTATAAACGACTATTTTCCCCAATTTGTCCTCTTGAATTCCAAATTAATGTTCATATTGTGATCTTTCCTACTTTTAATAACACCACTCAAACTTATCCGTCTACTAATGTCATTCCATGCCATCTCTCCATTGACAGCTCGGAACGTAACACTTAATACCACTTAATTCCCTATGGGAATCAACATCTATATCACATACCACATAGTCGGGCAGCTCGTCTCCTTTCTTCCAAATCTACCCATCTGAAAATTTGCAACATTTTCGTAATGTTACTCTAAAGCATTGATACTTTGTCAATATATGTATGTTTCATCTAAACAGTGTTATGTGGTTGAAGACGTTGATAATATACGAAACATGTACCACTTTTAACCAACAAGTTGCCTTAAGCAACTTAATCTGTATCAACAAAGTGGAAAATAAAAAAATACTTGTGTATGCTACTCTTTTGTCGGAAATCACCCAGAACAAATACAGTTGCTTTCTTTTGATTTTTCGAATTCTCAAATCAAGTAATCCTGGTGAGGGTCCATACACTGGAACCATACTCTAGTTGGGGTCTTACCAAAGACTTATATGCCCTCTCCTTTACATCCTTACTTCTTCTTCTTCTTCTTCTTCTTCTTCTTCTATGAATCTGTCTTGAGACAGATATCAACTGGACATCCTCGATAATTCTCTGTCCTGAGCATCTTGTTTCAGTTATTCATAGCTTCTCCCTTGTTTGACATCTGATAACATTCCAAACCTTCTTCTTCCTCTTCCTTTTCTTCAGTCCATTTTTCCCTCCATCACCCTCTGTTGAAGACAATTTCTACATAGTATGTGACTCAACCAGGATATTTTCCTCTTCCTTATCGTTTTCATCAGATGTCTCTTCTCTCCTACTTTACTTAGCACTTCATCATTTCTCACTTTATCTGTCCTATTTACTTATTTCATTCTTCTCCTTACTACAACCCCTAAATACCCTCATAACCACGTGCAGAGATGTGTACCCTTCATTTACAATCCCGTTTATGTGATCACCCCAATGAAGATATCCATTTGGGGACATTCCCAGTAGGTGGGAGCGGTAGAATAAAAGCCACGGTATCCCATGCCTGTTATAAGAGGCAATTAAAAGGGACCCCAGGGGCTTTTAACTTAGGAGTGTTGACGACTATGGGGACCTTTGTCGAGTCCTGGCATTGCTTCCACTTATTTGCGCCAGGCTCCTCACTTTCATTTATCCTATCCAACCTCGTTTGGTCAACTCTTATTCATTTCTGACCCCAACGGTATTAGGTTTGCGAATCCGAGGGAGTCTTTCATTTTCACGCCCTTCGTGGCCCTTTTCTTTCTTTGGCCGATATCTTCATTTTTCGAAGTGTTGGTTGCCTTCTATTTTTTCTCTCTGATTAGTGTTATATAGAGGATGGTTGCCAGTTGTACTTTTTCTTGAAATAATAATCACCACAACCACCACCACGAAGATCCACGTATGGAACTTTCATCCCATCAATGCAGTAATTAAAACTGAGAGGACTTTTCTCACAACCTGACTTTTTTTTTTTTGCTACGGGCTTTACGTCGCACCGACACAGATAGGTCTTATGGCGACGATGGGATAGGAAAGGCCTAGGAGTTGGAAGGAAGCGGCCGTGGCCTTAATTAAGGTACAGCCCCAGCATTTGCCTGGTGTGAAAATGGGAAACCACGGAAAACCATTTTCAGGGCTGCCGATAGTGGGATTCGAACCTACTATCTCCCGGATGCAAGCTCACAGCCGCGCGCCTCTACGCGCACGGCCAACTCGCCCGGTCAACCTGACTTTTAACCCCGTTTATCATCATACTATTGTCTGCTGTCCATATCACAACATTGTCAAGGTCTTTTCGCAGCTGCTCACAATCTAATAACTTATGTATTACTCTAAACAGTAAAGCATTATCTGCAAAAAGCCTTATCTCTGATTCCAGCTCTTTACTCATATCATTTATTTATATAAGAAAACACAAAGGTCCAATAATACTGCCTTGAGGAATTTCCCTCTTAATGATTAGAGGAACAGATGATGCTTCACCTACTCTAATTCTCAGTTCTATTTTCTTGATATACAGCAACCCATTCAGTCACTCTTTTGTCTAGTACGATTGCACTCATTTTTGCCAGTTGTCATCCATGATCTTCCCTATCAAATGCCTTTGATAGGTCAATCACGATAGCCTACAGTCCATTTGACCTCCTGAATCCACGATATCTGCTATATCTTGCTTGGATCCAAAAGTTAAGCTTCTTAAACCCGAACTGCCTTCTATCGAACCAGTTATAAATTTCACAAACATGTCTAATATAATTGGAATAAATGCTTTCCCAAAGCTTATATGCAACACATTTCTGACTGGCCTGTAATTTTCGGCTTTCCTTTATACACATGGGCTATTATAGCAACTCTCCATTCATTTGGTACAGCTCCTTCACGCAAATAGTAATCAAATAAGTACTTCAGATATGGTACTATATCCCACACCATTGTCTTTAGTATGTCCCCCAAGATACCATATTATCAATTCCAGCTGATTTTCCATTTTTCAACTTTTGTATCTTTTTGTAAATGTCTTTGTTATCATAGATAAATTTCAATACTTCATTAGTATTAGCCACTTCCTCTATGTGGACATTATCCTTGTAACCAACAATCTTTATATACTGCTGACTGAAGATTTCTGCCTTCTGTTGATCCTCACATACATATACTGCTGACTGAAGATTTCTGCCTTCTGTTGATCCTCACATACACACTCCCCTTGTTCATTAATGATTACTGGAATGTCCTTCTTAGAACCTGTTTCTGCCTTGAAGTACCAATATATAACCTTCCATTTTTCACTAAAATTTGTATGACTGCCAATTATACTTGTCATCATGTTATCCTTAGCTGACTTCTTCACTAGATTGAATTTCCTAGGAAGTTCCTTCAATATGACACGCCCCCTCACACAAGTGATATCAAAATGATGTCCACCTAGTGACACCATGGGGTGAGCGTATCACAACAAAGAAGCAACAAAATCAAAATGCCACCAAAACACAGGAAAAATTTAAAATAAATGTGGAAGAGTGAATATTTAACACAAGGGACCCATTTCCCAAGGAACAAAGGATGGGATCAACAAGAGAACCAAAACAAGCATCTACAAGAAAAATTTGTACATCCTTTTCAAAAAACTATACTATAATTAATTCAAAAATTAATTCAAACCATTACATCTTTAGCAGCAAATAAATAGGTGAAACAAATGTTTTATCTAGTTAGAGAACTATTGAAGTTTCGAGTAAATAAAAATAAATACATAATAATTCTGTTTCTTAAAAAAAAAAAAACAGAAATTTGGATAAATATGGTGCTTTTTAAATTAGCATAAATAATTTATAATCCTAAAGTGAAGTTTTTAACAAATAAATATATCATCTCTTAATTTGAATAAATAAATAAATAATTTATGTAAATAGTAGAAAATTTAAAAAGAATATAAATTTTAAAAACGAAATACTAACCCTAGCGACCTAACTAAGAAAGGAGCTCCTTGAATAAACCTAAAATATATCATTTTACATGCTATCTACACTTTTAAAAAAATTGTCTAAGGACCATTCTTAATGGAGGGTTCACTACACCGAATGCGTAGCAGAAAATGATAAATGCAAAACGCGTCGCACGAATCAATCACAAAGACATCTCTGACGAAAAATATCAGTCACATAGCATATCCCAGAAATAGAACCGAATAGCATAGAAAATTAAGCATCACCAATATAAAGCCACAAACAGAAAGGAACGAGAAGTCATCGTTCATGTGCCGTACACTTCAAAAGAGAACCGGTCAGGTAATACTAAAATGTTAGTAATCACATACTCAAATACACGCTCATAAGAGAGCAACAACAACAATTAGATCCATACACAACGGCATCCAGAGGCAGACTCAACATCCGATAAGATAATAATAACAACAATACAACAGTTACGTAACGACAAGCAAAGATAAGAACAGATAATCAACAATGGCAACTGACACGGTTCGAGGTGATAAGGCCACTCAACAAAGCAAGAATGATGACACGAACGTATTAAAGCCCTCCATTAACAATGTCCTTACATTCTACAGAAACACTACTCATAAAATGAATAATACAGAAATACGTTGTCACCAAATAGCCCTTAAATAACTTTTTAATAATAATTATTTGGGAAAATTAGTGACAACAGAGATTGCTCGGTGCACAATTCGAAATGTCCCCTAACAGAGGAGAAATGAACCCGAAATAAAATAATGAAAATAAATAAAACAAGATGTCACAATAAAATGTAACGTCACACACAGGCAGAATTTACAAGTACGGGCAGCGATAAATCGAATGAAAACACCAGCATGAAGGGAACGTCACGAGAAACACACACAAATTTAGTGGAAATAAAACAAATAATATGAAAAATAAAATAAAATGGGAAACGATCAAACACATCAAGAGATCAGCGGACGTCACAATGCACCTACCACGGCTTCAAAATACAAGTCCACATGACGAAAATGAAAGGAACATAAATTACGCCTCACAAAATAAGTACACCAAAACCGAGGCACACACAAAATTTAGAAAGAAACATATCCACAAATAAAGAGAGGAGGTACTTACAGAAATGAAGAACACAAAATTACCAAATAATCCATAAATGAACAGTGCATGAAGCAACCACCCGTCACACGACAAAATACTACATTAAACTCTACATCCTTTTCATCAAATTAAAATATAACTAAACATTTATATTGACAACTCATCCCTGAAAAGGGATGCACCCCACCACTTTATCCGATTCCCGTAGCAACGAAATCCATCTTGCAATATAACGTAGACATTACAAGGTGTCTAACTCCAGTAAGTTCAAATAGCAGACAAGCAGACAATCGTTTTCAGAACGCAGAGCGCTCGGTGCACAGCCGACAGTTCAGAGAGTCAGGCACTATCTGTCTAACAGCGTTCAAACTCACCACAAGTTCCACAGCGCGTGCATAGATGGCGTTAACGTAAACATTTCAGGCAGTTGAATACACTATGTTACCAACATAGGAGTGTAAAATGTGCCGTGCATATGGTCCAACAACACATACGAAAGGTCCAAATAAATTATACAGATATACGAAGACGTACACCGTCAGATTTCAAGTTTATTAATTATAATGCCTCAAATGTCTCCTTACGTAACCATACTTCGTAAACAATGAGTGATGCAAAATCAGAATTATGTTCACGTACAAACAATAAAACTTTGTTCCTTAATTTAAATAGCCTTGCTAATACTTTGCCCCTGGTAAGCCAGCCAAATTCAGAATGTAGTAAAAGTTATGTGTATTCGCTGCCCATTTCATCACACAGTGTGTAAAATAATCTGTTATTTAACGTCCAAGCGTTGATAAAATTGACTAGCTTTACAGTGATCCCAAGCACAGTTTTAAATTCTGGTGACATTACTTTGCAGGCCAATGCTTCCCTATGGATGAAACAATGCACTCAATCCATATCCGGATGTACTTCCTTCACCCTAGAAACAACCCCACTATGTCTTCCTATAAGGGCAATGAGCTCCATCCGTAGAGAAACCCACACATTTTCCTTATTGGATCCCTTTGTCACCTATATAAATACTGAGAGAGCGAAATATCTCTTCTCTAGTTGTTTGGATTGGCCAAGTTCTACAAAACAAAATATCATCACGTATGTCATCACCCCCTCTCTTTGGCAGCCAGCACAATTCCTATCCTTGGCGCTAGATGGCGCTTCATTCATTCTATTCTATTCCTGACCCGCTCGAATGACTGGAAACAGGCTGTGGATTTCATTTTCATGTCATCACACCCTCACCTGTGAACCATGTGACCTTGCCGCGGTGGGAGGCTTGCGGGTCCCAATGAAGCAGATAGCTGAACCATAGGTGCAGCCATATCGGAGGGGTATCTGTCGAGAGAACTAACGAAGGGTTCATCAGAAGATGGGCAGCAGCCTTTCGGAAGTTGCAAGGGCGGCAGTCTGGATGATTGACTGATACGGCCCTGTAATTATTTAACATGAGTTAGCTGTGTTGATACTGTTACACGGCTGAAAGCAACGCGAAACTACAGCTGTAACTAACTCTGTATCAATGAATTATGCACTGATGATGGTTTCCTCTTGGGTAAAATAGTGTGCACTTTATGTGTAAGTCACTGGTTTGCCTGCAGTGTACTACATAAATATGCTACAGTTGTGAAGAAGACGAATGAACATCCAAGTCAGTGAGGATCTTCACTGCCGGAATTACAAGATTGCAAATTGTGTTCAAAATCGCATTTTAATTTATATCACAGTTTTCTCCTTAACCTGTTGATGAGTGCACCTAAGGACAGTCAATAGAGTGCTCATGGCATTTGCCGTTTGGTCCCACGAGGGAGCATGGCATTTGTCGTTTTAGATTAATACTATGAGCTTAATTGCTTACTGACATAATGAGACACCTGGCGGCGTTTTTTGGAACTTTTTCAGTTAATCGAATAGTGTCGCTGTACAAATCTTAGTTCTGTATGGTGGTGGTCTCTGACAGAAGAGTTTGTGTAAGAGTTTCGCACGCCGTTAGCCTACAGGTTACAGCAGTGTTATGATTGCCGCCGATGTGGATAGATGTTTGTGCTCTTTGTACTGTAGCTATAAATATTTTTGGTTTTCATAAATATAACTGAATGTTTCTTCTTTTGTAAATTACAAGTGATGCTATGGAGTTTCTGGGCACAAGTGATGATATGATAGATGAACTAATAGAGATATTAGTGAAGGTGATATATTAAAAAACTTTTGAAATTTCATGCGTCTCGAAGTCTCTCAAAGTTGTAATAAATAAGTTTTCTGTAATGTATATTTTTTTAAATTTCTTACTCCCCAGAGGTTGTTTACCAGTCAAATACATACTCGGATGCGGCCAGCATTATTGCAGGGCAAATGCCGTGTGCACTCGTCAAAAAGTTAATTCGTTATTTTCCATTTCTTTGAGTAACAGAAAATCTGTGAATAGTCATTTTTGTATGTTTGTATTAGCCTATGAAAATCCACAGCCTGTTTCCCGTTTCAACCAGATGAGGATTGGAATGAATGAAGCCCTTTACTAGTGGTGAGGATGGAAATTGCGCCGGCTGCTGAAGACTGTCCCACTCCTCTGGGGCAACGATTACTGACTGACAGATGAAACAAAATTATATCGGAGAGTGTTGCTGGAATGAAAAGTGTCAGGAAAAACCGGAGAACCCAGAGAAAAACCTGTCCCCCCTCCGCTTTGTCCAGCACATACTTCACATGGAGCGATCGGGATTTGAACCTAGGAACCCAGAGATGAGGGACCGGCGCACTGCCACGTGTGTCACAAAGGTTCTATTGTATTAGCATATATCCATCTAATTTAAGGAAAGACCAATAATCTGAAATTTCTACATATGGTAAGTAAAAAGGGAAAAATATTAATCTAAGAATTATTACGGTACATCGTACAGATATATGGTAAATATCCTGAAAGGTCATGAAATATTAACAGGAAGTATAAAGCAGGTCGCGACTTCGCAATGCTAGTTAACTTGCGTACAAGATGGTTAGTGCGTAATGTACGTCTACTGCTTAGTCCCCTTTCTGGATATGAGTCAGGGATGAGCCCACAATACAGAGAAAAATGGCTACCGTACCGGGCCAATGCTAACATGGCAACGAGTTGTGAGAATTTAGTAGTACGAAAACGTATACCGATGGTTTAAAAAAAATTAATATTTGATACGTAAAAGAGGAATGGTAATTTTACATGCACTTTACTCACACGAGTAAGTTGCAGAGAGCGGATTTTAAAAGCATTACATCCAACATCAAGTTGCCAAAACCTAACAAACTCCACTTTATTTAAAACAAATAAGGACTAAAGAAAAAATGTGACACGAAACCAACCAAACAAAATAATTAGTTTTCCTGTTATTAACACTGTGACAGCATGTCCATCATGTATCCCTCGCTAAAATATTGAAGTTGACCAAAACTAACACTGCACATACCCAACAAACAATTTAAAGGAAGTGTTGTCATCAGAAAATAAACAGTAGTTAACGATAATGAGGTTACTTGCTGTTGAGCTTCAACTGTTCCCTAATGTGTTGTTTCTGCCCACGATTTTTTCATCAGTCTTCCTCTTGGTGCCCTGCTTTTAAAGTTTCATGGCAATTTCTTTGAAGATTTTCTTTTGAGATTTTCGAACAATTGTTGGTAAAAATATTGAGCAGAATTTTTAAACACTTCTTTATTATGTTTGTCATAGGAAAACCTCGCATACATCACTTAATCGTTATTATTAACGCTAACACTATTATATAAACAGGCCGCAAACAAACAATCCACCTCAAGATCTCTCGTGTTGCCTGCTGAGTTAGTCAGAAAAATGGGGGCAATATAGATAGATGGGTATTACCCAGGTTTACAAACGCCAATTTCGTTCATAAAAATCCTAATTTTAGGAAAAAAATCTGACCACCATTATACAAATACAAGCTACAAACATGCTGAATTTGTCACCTATTAAAATGCTTCTGATCATAAAGATTATTAATACCGTATTTTCACATGTAATTAACGCACTTTTTTGACAAAAAATACAGGCAAAAATTTTGGATGCGTAAATTATTCTAGGAATTCAGATATTAAAAAAATTATTTACAAGTAATTTACATTTAAAAGATACATCAAATATAATATACATGCAATTGCTTAAACTTATTTGTGGTTAATGGTTATTTGGCATAAAATTCCAGTATGAGATTTTTTCTGAAAAGTTAAATAGGGTAAGTTGGACACGTGGGTTTGAAGTACCAACACTGGAAAATATTCTTCCCGTTACAAGCTGACAATACAACCTGAAGTGAAATAAACGTGTGCTAAATAAAAGTACAATTCATGTAAGTATATTATAATGAATACCGGCAAAACAAAAGAAAACTATCCAACACGAGAAGGGCCGGGCATCGAAGAAGGGACCCCAGCTATATTTCACCTAACCATTCGTATCCAATCTTGTACAAGTGACGTGTTCATCCACCCTTTTTCTTGGATACGAACGTGCATCCTCGCGGAAATTTTACTTTAGACATTGTTTTACGTTTTAGAACAAAAGGTGCAAGATTTCTGCCATCACCTGTTACGGTAAGCATTCCAGGACATCATTCTTTTTTGCTTCCGGTAGCTTGTACAATAATACTCGATGTCCATTTCTTATCGATTGTTCAACTTTGTGACATACGAAAACTGTTTGGTGTCTGACCTGCGGTTCCTATTTGGGAGAGCATATATTCCTTCACTTTACACTTCTTAATCATAAAGCGATGAAAATCGATTACATTTTTGGTGGAAATCATTCGGCATATTGTGGCATAATGCTGCTCTTCATCGAAGAGAAAGTCTATTTCTCTTCATCAAGCCTCGGCTAACCTTCAAATCCAAGACACTGATTCCATGTGCAGCAGCTATTTCTCGTCCTTTAAAATACAGCATTTTGTGAGAAACGGCATATCCGACGTTGTGTGTTTTTTTTCTTTTAGAATTGGCTTTACGTCGCATCAACACAGATTGGTCTTATGACGACGATGGGATAGGAAAGGCTTGGGAATGGGAAGGAAGCGGCTGTGGCCTTAAGTAAGGTACAGCCCCAGCATCTTCCTGGTGTGAACATTGAAAACCATGGAAAACCATCATCAGAGTTGCCGATAGTGGGACTCGAACCCACTATCTCCTGGATGCAACCTCACAGCTTCGCACCCCTAACCGCACGGCCAACTCTCCCGGTGCCGATGTTGTGTAACAAAATCATATATTTAAGCAGATCCTTTCCTACTTTAGGAAACTTGCCGCTTTTTGGTCCGCAAAATGCTTTGCGAGACTTGTTGGTCGCTTGAAGTGCACTCTGCGTTAATGTGGTAGCGCACGTTGCATTCGGACACTGAATACTTGCGGCCCACTGCCCTATTCCCGTATGTTTCGGCATAACTGATCACCGCGAGTTTATATGATGCAGTATTACTCAAATACTTATTCACTGTGAACGAACAAACAATTTTGAGATCACAGAAAACACATGTCCTGTACCCGAAACACTCACAAAATACGTTTGTGCCAGACTGAAATAGAGCATCACCAGTCACTTCTGCGCTGATTCTCTCACTAAATTAGTGCAACGGTATTTTCTACTGGCTGATAACAGCACGTTGCCTGTATTTGGAATGCCCGGTTTCACAAGAGGAAAGCTGCTACCTAAGTAGTCTTTATTTCGAAATGCATCCAGAGCTGTGTGATGGATGTTTGAAGAAGTGGGTGAGTCATATACGTGAACATTTCTTTTTCTCCACTTTGAACCCAAAAGTATTGGGATGCGTAAATTATGTGAGAAAATCTATATATATATAAAATAAGAGTTTTGTCTGTACATTGCTCAGAATTTGAAAAGAATGGTATTTCTGTATCAGTCATGTCTAAAGTATCAAGGAAATGCACTTTTTACTTTTCCGTAATTTCTGGCTGGCTGGCTGTCTGTATGTATGTACACGCATCACAAGAAAACGGCTGAAGAGAATGTAATGAAAATCGGTATGTAAAGTTGAGGGATGAGCCAGTACAATCTAGGCTGTAAATAATTTTAATCACGCTGAGTAAAGTGGTAGTTTAGGGGAAGGCTTAAAATTTGATTCTCAAATATTTATATTATTAGTGGTCCTATCGATAAATACTACATAACTAAAGTTACAAAGAATTAAATTTCCGATCATTTATGTCCTATACATTTTTACCATACAGCTATGATAACACAGATATTCATGACGTCGTATTTTTGTTGCTAAGTACATATCAACGCCATGCCACGAGAAAATTGGTTAATAGAATTCAATGAAAATCAGTATATAAAGTTGGGGAATAAGAAACTACAGTCTAAGCTATAAACAATTTTATTCACCCAGGATGAAATTGTATTATGTTATTGGTCCTATCAAAAAATACTACATAACAAAAGTTATAGAGCATACAATTTCCGATCATTTATGTTTTATTTGGTTTTACTGTACCGACTATCATAAGAGTGGTATTTCATATTCAGAAGAAAACTAAATGTCAAGGCCTACAATATCGAAAGCGCATAACATTGATCAATAATAACATTACATTGACCATTGTTTGTTGTGATGTTGTTTGTCTCATGCTGCCACTCAACTCCGTTAGATGGGATTACTGCTGCGTACCGAGTATAACAGCCTGACTGAATATTGGCGGGAAATAGATGGGGAGTTAGAAAACTTTCTTCTTTAGCATTCCATTCCACTGGTTCATACATTTTCTGATACTGCTTGTACGTAACACACTGGCTCATCACAGTATTCCAGCTATTCAATCCCTACTCTAACGCGCTGTTTTGAACGAACAGTGTGCACACTTAAGGTAGAGGCTCACTTAGTAGTAGTAGTAGTAGTAGTAGTAGTAGTAGAAGTAGTATGACCTGGTCTATATATTTAGGCCTATTCCAAATTATGGCACCACAGTTCACTAAATAACTTAAAATTCAACACTGAAAAGAGCCGTTTATTAATAAAAGCTTCTTCCTCTTCACATTTATTAAATTGTACATTCATTTCATTCCAAATTAGCAGTGAAAGGGGGGTTTCTCCTCTGGATGGAAGAGAAATTCGCCTCAAAGTCAGATAGAGGTTTCCACCACTGGGATAGTGAATTGAGATTTTCCGACTCATTGGGTACTCCTAGGAAACAGATTAGTAAAAGGGCATAGTTTCTGCCCTAGGACTCTCCGCTTTTCGACACCCTCCCTCGCCGAAAAAATACGAAGAGTATTCATGGATCACGGTTGTCTACAGCTTGGTCATTCCAGCTCTGGAACTATGGACTGTTAGATTGGCAGCGTAGTACTGTTGGTTAAAAGTGGGGAAATGTGTGGTTTTTCATTTGATCAAGTATTTCATATGAAAGCATTGCTATTAATCGTGCCATTTCTACTGACGTCGTTGTAATGACCTATGTTCATTTCAGTTGGGAAAACCACTAAGACAGTCTTTCTGAGGATGTAAAAAGGCAGGTGTCTGCCATTATAACGAAAACTCCCCAATCTGATTGTGACTGATGGTAGGCAAGCGGGTCTACCATTACAATGAAAATTCCCTAACCCCGTTTTCATATGAGAAAAGATGTTTGTTGACTTCCCCGTCGCGTTTCTAGGGTAACATTAAGAGCTATGCAATTTAATATAATCCTGCTCACAACGTGTAAACTAACTAACCTAGAATTCTGTATACAATGTAGAATTCCGCAGCAAAGCACGGGTACATCAGCTAGTACGGTAATAAAGAGTGTCCGACTAACTATCAAACCTGGCATTTACTCAATAATTCCAATACCAATGACGATGCTGCAAAGAAATTTTGAACAAGAATATGTTCTGTGAGAGAGAAATGTGTCTAACACCTAAACTGAACA
This sequence comes from Anabrus simplex, assembly GCF_040414725.1. NCBI lineage: Eukaryota > Metazoa > Arthropoda > Insecta > Orthoptera > Tettigoniidae > Anabrus > Anabrus simplex. Next base: position 255,069,062 of record NC_090268.1, on the reverse strand, counting down.
AGAATAAGTTCTAGCACCTAATTATTGCAACATGTTGTAGCTGGCAACCTGCCTGTCTGTTGTTCTCTATGTCATTTGCAAGAGGTGCACAGTTGGTTGATGTTTGTGTGTTAGAGCAGTGCAGTGTGCATGTGAGTTCAAAGAGGAAACTGAACTTGGAAAATGAATCAGGATACTCCAGAGAGCAAGTGTTTATTGTCCACAGTTATTGGAAAACAGAGTTGATAAAGTCATGGCAAAAGCAATTTTTGGAAAATTTAGGAGGTCAACATCCACTGAGTAAGTACATTACTTGGGTCTTGTTAGACGACCATACAGGAGACTGTCTAAACATGTTGACGAAATTCAGGCAGTAATAGCAGACATACTGGCAAGGATTTTTCATAATATGGTGTGCTGGTTTCCATCCTGTCCGGACACAAATGGTGCCCACTTCCATCACAGGTTATGACGTCATTATATTCCACCAAAAAGAATGAGGTGAATCTTCTTCAAATTTCATCGCAATATTTTCACTAATATTCAAATTATTGACGGAATACAGGGTTCATAGCGAATGGGACACTCTGTAGAAAATATGTTTAATTTTCTCAGTAAAAAAGAAAAGTGAAATGGCATATGGCTTTTAGTCCCGGGAGTGTCCGAGGACAATTTTGGCTCGCCAGATGCAGGTCTTTTGATTTGACTCCTGTAGGCGACCTGTGCGTCATGAGGAGGATGAAATGCTGATGAAGACGACACATACACCTACCTCCCGTGCCAGCGAAATTAACCAATTATAGTTAAAATTCCCGACCCTACCGGGAATTGAACCTGGGACCCCTGCGGCCAAAGGCTAGCACGCTAACCATTTAACCATGAGCCGGAAAATTTTCTCAGTGAAAACTAAAGAGAAGTATTGTCTAATGAAAATCTGTTTTCCCTAACTAGTTTCCATATAACTTTCCTCACAATCACTTCGGCATTTTGTGAAGAGAAGTCAGTAAGGCAAAGAATATTAACAATGACATAGAACACCCCAGTCGAGTGAATAAGTTTCATACTGTCAATGGAAAAATTCTTCAGGAATCTCTATACAAATCTAAACTACATCAAACAAAATAAAATCCTGAAATAAATTTGGAGTTCATGTAGTTTGAAGTGGATAGTACATTCATACAGGACATACAGGATGAAGAATTAAGTACAAATTTGGGCACAAAAAGTGTTTCTTTAAATGTAGGTAACCAGTTTCATTGTAGTCAATTTTAATTAAATTATTCTTGGTTTGTGCTGTACAAAACTTACATTTCTGCCCATTGATCAATTTTTAGCCTGCAAATGTACAAAATATCTTTTATTCACTGTATTTTCCATATTTCTTAGAACAATTAAAGTGAAAACTAATTTGTGTTATTTTTAAAAGGCGTGCTCGGTTTGCCCGGAAGGATGTGGGTTTGAATCCCCGTCAGGAAGTTCAAACAATTCAATACATAAAAGAAAGAAATGTAGTAATTACATTCTTATTTAAATGGGACCGGTTTTGACCCTAGTCCAGGTCATTGTCAGCCGTACAAACAAGCAGGCGAAATCACACAATGTTAATGAATATTGGAGAAATGGGTCAGTTTCACACTATGTCAGGCACAAAGTCACAACACTATCAAATAATATATGAAGATTATAAATAAACTTGAAGTCACAGACGAATAGATTTGTAGAAGCAAACCGCCAGTTCCCGGTGATCAGCGCGGCACATTCAAGGTCATGCGCTGCGGTCTCGAACGCCAAAGTAGAGTGGAGAATGTCTTGAAGGTCCAATATTTGTCTCGGTTGCGGGAAGTTAAGTACGTATATAAAAAATATACGACGCAAATCAGTATAATTGAATGAGAACTTGTGCTCCTGCTAAGTTCTTGGAAAACAGTTGACTTGAAAAAACAATTGTAAAGAGAAAAAAATGTAGTAAAAAGCGCAATATCGGAAAACAAATCAAAACTTATATGCACCGTGCGCTATTTTTTAAATTGAAAAAATTATTAGGACAAGATTGAAGTAGTCGAAGTTGGCGCAAGACAAGAGTTAAAATTTGAAAGAGGAGAACAGAAATGAAGGTCGATTGTTTTTAAAAAAAATAATAAATAGAGAATGTAGAATAAATTAACAGAGGAAGAGTGATAGTGAAAAAAGAGAAAAAATAAAAGAGATTGAAGTTAGATGGTATTGAGGAAGGATAAGATAGGGAAAATGAAGGAGGGGTAGTTTAGGGTGGGTTAGGAGGGTGGGTTATTGGAGGTAGAAAATGTGGGTGGGAACTTTGTAAGGCATGGAAAATAGAACTGGGGTTTTGGAATTTGGAATTTTTGAGAAGAAGAATTAGGAAGTCAAAAAGGATATTGGGTTTTTCAGAAATGTTGTTTAAATTGAAATTAGGGTTGAAGTACTGGTCAAGGTGGATAAAGCAATTTTCAGTAATGTTTAAGAGGGGGCCTTTGTTAATGATTTTAAGTATATTCATGTCATTGTTAATACTGGTGAAACTATGCTTGGAGTCTTGTATGTGCTGTCCTATGGCAGAGAATCTGTTGTATTTAATGGCGTTGACATGTTCAGAGTACCTGATATTGAAGTTGCGGCCAGTTTGTCCGACGTAGGAGGAATTGCAGTTGTTGCATTTGAATCTGTATATACCAGATTTAGAAAAAGCATTAGACTTATTTAGAGATTTAGAGTTGTGTAAGATATCAAGATTTCTATTGTTAGTTCTAAAAGAAATTTTCATGTTATGTTTTTTAAAAATATTAGTTATTTTATAAGCATCCTGAGTGAAAGTGAAGGTGGAAAAAGCAGTTGGTTTTATTGTGTCTTTAGATAAAGTGGTTTTTGGACGGTGTTTGAATTTGTTGATGATGCGGTTAATGAAGGAGTTGTTAAAGCCATTAAATTTAGCAATGTTGCGGATGGTGTTTAATTCATTATTTAAATCTTTTTTGGACATAGGGGTGTTGAAGGCACGAAAAATTAAGCTGTTATAAGTAGCACGTTTATGAGCTTGGGGGTGCGAAGAATCTTGTCTTATTGTAGTTGCTGTTTGGGTTGGTTTTCTGAAAATTTTGTAAGATAAAGAGGAAGGATGTCTAGTAATAGTTAGGTCTAGAAAATTAAGAGTTTGGTTGTGTTCTGATTCGAGGGCGAATTTAATGTTAGAGTCTAAGTTGTTGAGATGAAGAAGTGTAGAGGCTGCGTTGGTTGATTCCTCATTTAATATTACTAATGTGTCGTCGACATATCTCGCCCAAAAGAGGATGTTGGAGAAATGATTATTATTATTATTATTATTAATTTTAGTGTTTTCTAAGAAGTCGAGGTAAATTTCAGCAAGAATGCCAGAAGCTGGTGAGCCCATAGCCAAGCCATCTTGTTGATAAATGGTGTTGTCAAAGGTAAAATAATTATTGTTGAGAACTAATTTTAAAATAGACATGAAGTCTTGAATTTCAAGTTTACTTAGGTTACTGAATTTGTTTAGGTTGTTGTTTATAATGGGGAATAATTTTGAAATTGGAATACTAGGGTACATGTTCACAATGTCAAAAGAATGGAGAGAAAAATTTGGTTGGATTTCAAAATTATTTAATTTGTTGATTAGATCAGAAGTGTTTTTGATAGATTTGTCGCATAAAAATCGATAATTTTTTTTAGTAAAAATGTTTGGATAAATTTAGAAGTGTTGTATAGAGGACTGGGTCTGTAATTGATTATTGGACGGATGGGAATGTTAGTTTTGTGAATTTTAGGGAGTGCTTTGGCAGTGGGTAGTCCTGGGTTCATGTTTATTAATTTAGTTTTTTCTTGATCTGTGAGGAGAAAGGAAGCGTTTTTTAAAGTATGTTTGAGTAGGCGTTGGATTTTTGTGGTTGGGTCTTTTTTTACTATAGAAAAAGAAGGGTCACTGAAAAAGTTTTTGGTTTTATCTAAGTAGTCAGTTTTATCCATTATGACAGTAGTGTTGCCTTTATCAGATTTGGTGATAATGAGATTATTGTCATTGATTTTCTTTTTAAGATCTGAAATGGTTTTATTATCTTTAATTAAATTATTATTATTATTATTATTATTATTATTATTATTAAGAGAAGTGTTTTTGTTATTGTTAATGAAGACTTTTTCGAGTTTCCTTTTTACTTCATATCTGATTTCATCTTGTACATCTGTTGGCATTTTGTTAATGGCTATTTCAGATTCAATAATTAAATTGGTGGCTACATTGAAAGTGTTGAGATTGGGCCAATTGTGTTTGAAGCCCTTTGAAAGAATTGAGTTTTCAGCATCACTCAGAGTTGTTTTAGATAGATTTACGATGGGAGGATGGAATTGTTCAATAGTTTTGGAGGGTGTGTTACGGTTCTTAAACTGGAATTTATGTGAAGAAGAGTTGTTCTTAAGAATTTTGAGTTTTTTCTCTGGCGGTTTGCTTCTACAAATCTATTCGTCTGTGACTTCAAGTTTATTTATAATCTTCATATATTATTTGATAGTGTTGTGACTTTGTGCCTGACAGAGTGTGAAACAGACCCATTTCTCCAATATTCATAAACATTGTGTGATTTCGCCTACTTGTTTTTACGGCTGACGATGACATGGACTAGGGTCGAAACCGGTCCCATTTAAATAAGAATGTAATTACTACATTTCTTTCTTTTATGTATTGAATTGGTTGAACTTCAATTATTTAATTTTTAATGTTAATAATTTCAATACGGAACAATAAAATTTTTATCTTTAAATGCACAAGCTAACCAAGCTAAACAAAAAGCCTTCTCTTACATGTGCCTTAAGATCAAGATCGCTAAATTAGGAAAAGACATCGACTTCCTGAAACAATGCATATCCTACAATGTTACCCCCAAATTTCTTCAAAGTTGTACCAGAAAAAACATTTCTTCTCCTCACATGTTAAAAACCCAAAGAATAACCAACAAAATTTGGTTAAAAAACGAAATTCGTTTCTTATACAAGAAAAAATCATTTTTAAACAACAGATTATACGAAACACATCTAGAAATTGCTAATCTTCTCCCGAGTGCACAATGGAACCTCTTCCTAACTCAAGTAGACAAATTATTTCATGTACTGTCAATCAAACAACAAACCCTAGAGAAAAAACTCAAAATTCTTAAGAACAACTCTTCTTCACATAAATTCCAGTTTAAGAACCGTAACACACCCTCCAAAACTATTGAACAATTCCATCCTCCCATCGTAAATCTATCTAAAACAACTCTGAGTGATGCTGAAAACTCAATTCTTTCAAAGGGCTTCAAACACAATTGGCCCAATCTCAACACTTTCAATGTAGCCACCAATTTAATTATTGAATCTGAAATAGCCATTAACAAAATGCCAACAGATGTACAAGATGAAATCAGATATGAAGTAAAAAGGAAACTCGAAAAAGTCTTCATTAACAATAACAAAAACACTTCTCTTAATAATAATAATAATAATAATAATAATAATAATAATAATAATAATAATAATAATAATAATAATAATTTAATTAAAGATAATAAAACCATTTCAGATCTTAAAAAGAAAATCAATGACAATAATCTCATTATCACCAAATCTGATAAAGGCAACACTACTGTCATAATGGATAAAACTGACTACTTAGATAAAACCAAAAACTTTTTCAGTGACCCTTCTTTTTCTATAGTAAAAAAAGACCCAACCACAAAAATCCAACGCCTACTCAAACATACTTTAAAAAACGCTTCCTTTCTCCTCACAGATCAAGAAAAAACTAAATTAATAAACATGAACCCAGGACTACCCACTGCCAAAGCACTCCCTAAAATTCACAAAACTAACATTCCCATCCGTCCAATAATCAATTACAGACCCAGTCCTCTATACAACACTTCTAAATTTATCCAAACATTTTTACTAAAAAAAATTATCGATTTTTATGCGACAAATCTATCAAAAACACTTCTGATCTAATCAACAAATTAAATAATTTTGAAATCCAACCAAATTTTTCTCTCCATTCTTTTGACATTGTGAACATGTACCCTAGTATTCCAATTTCAAAATTATTCCCCATTATAAACAACAACCTAAACAAATTCAGTAACCTAAGTAAACTTGAAATTCAAGACTTCATGTCTATTTTAAAATTAGTTCTCAACAATAATTATTTTACCTTTGACAACACCATTTATCAACAAGATGGCTTGGCTATGGGCTCACCAGCTTCTGGCATTCTTGCTGAAATTTACCTCGACTTCTTAGAAAACACTAAAATTAATAATAATAATAATAATAATAATCATTTCTCCAACATCCTCTTTTGGGCGAGATATGTCGACGACACATTAGTAATATTAAATGAGGAATCAACCAATGCAGCCTCTACACTTCTTCATCTCAACAACTTAGACTCTAACATTAAATTCGCCCTCGAATCAGAACACAACCAAACTCTTAATTTTCTAGACCTAACTATTACTAGACATCCTTCCTCTTTATCTTACAAAATTTTCAGAAAACCAACCCAAACAGCAACTACAATAAGACAAGATTCTTCGCACCCCCAAGCTCATAAACGTGCTACTTATAACAGCTTAATTTTTCGTGCCTTCAACACCCCTATGTCCAAAAAAGATTTAAATAATGAATTAAACACCATCCGCAACATTGCTAAATTTAATGGCTTTAACAACTCCTTCATTAACCGCATCATCAACAAATTCAAACACCGTCCAAAAACCACTTTATCTAAAGACACAATAAAACCAACTGCTTTTTCCACCTTCACTTTCACTCAGGATGCTTATAAAATAACTAATATTTTTAAAAAACATAACATGAAAATTTCTTTTAGAACTAACAATAGAAATCTTGATATCTTACACAACTCTAAATCTCTAAATAAGTCTAATGCTTTTTCTAAATCTGGTATATACAGATTCAAATGCAACAACTGCAATTCCTCCTACGTCGGACAAACTGGCCGCAACTTCAATATCAGGTACTCTGAACATGTCAACGCCATTAAATACAACAGATTCTCTGCCATAGGACAGCACATACAAGACTCCAAGCATAGTTTCACCAGTATTAACAATGACATGAATATACTTAAAATCATTAACAAAGGCCCCCTCTTAAACATTACTGAAAATTGCTTTATCCACCTTGACCAGTACTTCAACCCTAATTTCAATTTAAACGACATTTCTGAAAAACCCAATATCCTTTTTGACTTCCTAATTCTTCTTCTCAAAAATTCCAAATTCCAAAACCCCAATTCTATTTTCCATGCCTTACAAAGTTCCCACCCACATTTTCTACCTCCAATAACCCACCCTCCTAACCCACCCTAAACTACCCCTCCTTCATTTTCCCTATCTTATCCTTCCTCAATACCATCTAACTTCAATCTCTTTTATTTTTTCTCTTTTTTCACTATCACTCTTCCTCTGTTAATTTATTCTACATTCTCTATTTATTATTTTTTTTAAAAACAATCGACCTTCATTTCTGTTCTCCTCTTTCAAATTTTAACTCTTGTCTTGCGCCAACTTCGACTACTTCAATCTTGTCCTAATAATTTTTTCAATTTAAAAAATAGCGCACGGTGCATATAAGTTTTGATTTGTTTTCCGATATTGCGCTTTTTACTACATTTTTTTCTCTTTACAATTGTTTTTTCAAGTCAACTGTTTTCCAAGAACTTAGCAGGAGCACAAGTTCTCATTCAATTATACTGATTTGCGTCGTATATTTTTTATATACGTACTTAACTTCCCGCAACCGAGACAAATATTGGACCTTCAAGACATTCTCCACTCTACTTTGGCGTTCGAGACCGCAGCGCATGACCTTGAATGTGCCGCGCTGATCACCGGGAACTGGCGGTTTGCTTCTACAAATCTATTCGTCTGTGACTTCAAGTTTATTTATAATCTTCATATATTATTTGATAGTGTTGTGACTTTGTGCCTGACAGAGTGTGAAACTGACCCATTTCTCCAATATTCATTAACATTGTGTGATTTCGCCTACTTGTTTTTACGGCTGATGATGACTTGGACTAGGGTCGAAACCGGTCCCATTTAAATAAGAATGTAATTACTACATTTCTTTCTTTTATGTATTGAATTGGTTGAACTTCAATTATTTGATTTTTAATGTTAATAATTTCAATATGGAACAATGAAATTTTTATCTTTAAATCCCCGTCAGGAAGTCGTAAAATTTAAGAAACGAGATTTCCACTTCCGGAGGTGCATATGGCCCTGAGGTTCACTCAGCCTACACCAAAAATGAGTACCAGGTTAATTCCTGCGGGCAAAGGCGGCCGGGCATAGAGCTAACCACTCTACCCCATCACGTGCTGCGGTTACAAAAAGTGGAAGCATTTACCTTCCACCACTCCAAGGGCCTTCATGGCCTGTATGGAGATGACTTTGCTTTGCTTTTGTTATTTTTAAAAGACTTCTTTCACTACATACCATGGGCATGTGATTTACATACTGTTACATACGTTCTATAGATATTATACAGTGACTTACCAGTCTTGGCTAGGTTTCTCCTGTCTTCTCTAAAGCCCTGGAGCTGCCCAGTGCCATGAGACAATTTACCTGACAATTGTCCCAAAGAGATTGGTCGTTCATTAGTGCCAGGAGTCACACCATCATTTGGGATAAGGAGAGATAATGAAGTACTACCATCTTTATTCTGTCGTAAGAAACCCATCTATAAAACAAAAAAAAAAAACACATAGAGAACTAATGGACACATATTAGAGAACTACGTGAACTTATACAAAATCTATAACATTAGGAAATGTATAACCAGAGTTCTAAAATAAGGCTAGAAAATGAACTCAGAAGTATTGTAAAATCATTATTGTGATGAGCGTTAAGGGTAAAGGAGAATGAATATCAGCATTCCAAATACTTATGATCTTGCTATGTGAGAACAGATAATTCTTGGTTCAAAGGGAAAGGATAAAGTGCACTGTGATTTTTAATTCACTGGCCAGCAAGATCACGAAACCTTTACCTCACTGAGGATGTGTGGGACTAAAATAGACGTTGCCCAGTATGGTTTTATACATTGGAAACAACCTTTACTCAACAGCATCTAGATGTAAAATGTTCTTGAATCTCCATTTGCATCTCTATAATAATTTCCCTGCAAGCATTGCAGCCTGCATTGCTGCTAAAGTTTGTTTTGCTGAACTTCAACACTATTGCAAACAAAAGCACATGTACAGCACGTAGTGGAAATTGAGCTGATTGACTAAGAGTTCTTTACCGTCATCATGCACTTTCAAAACGTAGTTCATTAGTTATATGGACATTTTGCTTTCAGCTCTCCAAATAATGAATTATAATATGTTTCTAGAGAGTGAATGTGAAGCATTTCATATCACAAAATACGTAGGTATATTAAATAGATCCACCTACTACCATTTCTTGATGGTTGCAGTACTTCTGCATCTGTCTCTTGGCACAGGCCAGAGCAAAATGTAGCTTCCACTGAAATCGCAGTCCCATCCATGGTTGCAACAACACGGAAGCTGCTGGGATATAGATAGTGCTGTGTAATGAAATTCAGAACACGACCAGTAAGTCTGATTTTTATGAAAATTGTTGCTCATAGTCAGTTGTGCTGCAATAGCACTTTCTGGCCCAGCAAGGAAAGCAATGAAAAACTACCTCACTCCTCATCTTGCCTACTTCACCTCATTTTGGTGGCGCCACATTTAGGGCATTATTTTCAACAAAGGAACGGCATACCTCAACTTGCTATTTTTGTTTGTGTTGTGAGCTAAGTTGAAAACCGTGAAATTGAAGCGAGTACAAGTGATAAACAAGGTAAACTGTTTTGAGAGTGGTGAAAAGGGGATAACATTGCACTGTTCAATAAGTTCACCAAGAATTATCCAACAGTAAATTAAAACAATCCAGTAAAATTAATGTCCAAATTTACTGGCATGTTGGCATCACCTGTTTAGAGCATGTGGAAAGAAAAGGCTATGAAAGGAAAGCTTGCTACACCGGGAAAGGAGGGAACATGTGTTGACCTATGTTAGGAAACTGTGGTGAATTTGTCAAGTCCATTGTGCATACAAAAGCAATAAGAAGTAAATAATAATGAAATCTATAAAAATTATACCCTGCCACTAAAACATTCCTCCTTTTCTTCTTTCCTGTTCTTTCTCCCAGTTATCCCACATCAGTACTAATGTGAATAAAGCGTAGCTTTACAGCTGGATGCCCTTCCTGATGCCAACCCTATGAGGGGGGGATGTATTCACTATTGTGTATTTCTCTGGTGGTTAGTAGAGAGCAATGTTGTGTGTACGTGAAGGTGATCAAAAGACAATCACGAACATCCAACCCCTGAGCTAGAGGAATTAACCAAACACGTGAAACATGTGAAGTGAACCCAGGCCACCCTGAACCAAAGGCCACTAAGCTGACTATTCAGCCAAAATATCATTTATTAAAATGAATAAACACAAAATATGAAGTTACAATAATGTCTTATTTCATGTCACATGCTGCGACGATGCTAACCGATAGCAAATTAGGGGCAGTACCACGTGGGGATGACATTTTACTTTTTTTTTTTTTTTGATCATTTGCTATGCACTGTATGTACCGTTGATTGCATTTTTTTTGGAAACATGACGTGTTGGAACAGTTTGTTGACTGTAAAGTCATTCCATGTGAACCTTTCACATCACACCATTGGGCTTCTGATTGGTAAGTTACAGCTGCATCATCAGCACACTAAAGCCAGTTTGCCAAAGAAGATCAAATAGCTTACACTAAAAAAGATGCAAACAACCGTTGAACATCAGAGCATACACAGTCCAGGATCTGGAGGCAAATAACACAGTCAGCCCAGACTATATATGGCAACAATGCTTCTAGACTTACTGCATTGAGAAAGCAAACAGAATCTGGGAGTCTCAAAAGGGGCACTGAACATTACCAAAGAGATGTGGTGGTACAAAGACAAAGTCCAAGAGTAAGTCAAGACAGCTATATTTACAAGCCTCTGTCATCTCAATGAAAATGAAAAAATGAAAACTTACAACCTGTTTTCCAGTCTTTGACTGGATCAGGGATGTAATGAATGAACCATATATAGGCTATTAGTACGATGGGGTCGCCACTCCCAAAGTTCTGTCACCACAATAATACGACCTAATTGTCATCTTTGTGAGTTGGTAGATTCATAGGAGTATCAACAACATTATCTGTCCCAAAGCTTACAATCACTGGAAATATTTGTTAATTCATAAATAAAATTCTCACCTGTTGCTCAAAATTCTATACTCTCTCACCACTAAGCTTGCAACAACTGCGATTCAACAATGAATGCTTAGAAGGAAGAATGATGTATACACAGGCCTGTGAAATTGCAGTTTTTTAAAAATAAAAGAGAAGTTTTCACTAATTTTATGCTATTTGGTGTGCTTATTTCCAAAATGACCTCCATTTTTTTCCATCACGTCAGTTTTTTGTAAAATCTATATCAATATTTTTGCTAAAATTGAGAGCAAAAAACGTTCCCTTTAGTTTAAACTTTTTACATCAATTTATGGTGCAATTTTTAGAAGGAAATCACCAATATGCTATTTTAATTTGTTTTTATTTAGGTAACTTACATCTATATATATAAAATAACTTGTCCTGACTGACTGACTGATTCATCATCGCCGAGCCGAAACCACTGGACATAGAGAAATGAAATTTTGGGGATACATTCATATTAACATGTAGGTGCTCGAAAGGGAGGATTTTTGGATATTCCATTGCTAAGGGGGTGAAAAGGGGGGTTAATTTTTAAAATGAGAATATCTATATCTCAAAAACTTAAAGGTTTAGAGTAATAAAAATTGGTATTTGGTATCTCCTTTAAAAGTAAAGAAACACGTATTTTTTTTGTTTTCGGAAAATCCCATGAAGGGGAGTGAAAAGGCGGTGAAAAGGGGTTGAACACCTATCATGAGGAGACTTATATCTCAAAAACTGAAGAGGTTACAGTCATCAAAATTTAAATTTGGAACCTCCTTTAAAAATAAAGGAACACGTATTTTTTTGTTTTTGGAAAATCCAAACAATGGGGGGTGAAAAGGGGGGGGTTAATTTTTAAAATGTGTGTATCTATATCTCGAAACTGTAAAAGTTTACAGACGTAGAAATTGGTATTTGGAATCTCTTTTCAAAATAAAGAGCACGTATTTTTTTGTTTTCGGAAAATCCCAATAGGAGGGTGAAAAGGAGTGAAAAATGGGTTGAATGCCTTTAATGAGGATACTTATATCTCATAAACTGAAGATATTACAGATCTGCAAATCGGTATTTGGGATCTCCTTTAAAAATAAAGAAACATGTATTTTTTTGTTTTTGGAAAATCCAAATAGTGGAGGGTTGAAAGGGGGGTGAATATTTAAAATGAGTGTATCTATATCTCAAAACTTTCAAAATTTACAGATGTAAAAATTGGTACTTAGAATCTACTTTCAAAATAAACACGTATTTTTTTCGGAAAATCCCAATAGGAGGGGTGAAAAGGGGTGAAAAATGGTTCAATGCCTTTAATAAGGATCCTTATATCTCAGAAACTGAAGATGTTACAGACCTGCAAATCGGTATTTGGGATCTCCTTTATAAATAAAGAAACATATATTTTTTGTTCTTAGAAAATCCAAATAGTGGGAGGTTGAAAAGGAAAAAAGATTGAAAAATGGGAGGAACGTTGCCATAATCTCTCGGAAAACAAGTCAGATCGCGAATATCGGTGGATTATATATAAAACGATAAGCATTCAATTATAAATTTCAGTATAATACCGTAGTGAAGCACGGGTATCTTGGTAATAAAATATATGACTGACCAAGGGGAACAAATATTATGTATGTTTACATGAGAGTTCAAAACAAATTTTAAATTGAGCAAAAAACGAAACAATACAGAGTTTCTATTTAAAGTATGTTTTCTTCCTTTGAAACTTCTTTCTTGACATTCTTCTATTATGTTCAATCTCAGGCCTATCTCGTGTTATCATCCAACAGTAGTCTGCGAGCGTCTTCTTGTCCCATCTTCCTTGATATTTGCGCTCCATACTTTTGATGGCTTGGTAGAACCTTTCACCCTGTTCTTTGCTGACTGCTCCTAAATTTTGGGGGAAAAAGTCCACATGTGAGTGAAGGAAATGTATTTTGACACTCACGGAGCAACCCAACACTTGAAATTTGTCCAGCATATTCATTACAATTGCTTTATATTCAGGATCCTTGTAATTACCCAGAAATTTACTGATGAAATGAAGTATTGCTTTTATTGCCGGGAGTGTCCGAGGACATGTTCGGCTCGCTGGGTGCTGGTCTTTTGATTTGACTCCCGTAGGCGACCTGCGCATCGTGACGAGGATGAAATGATGATGAAGACGACACGTACACCCAGCCCCCATGTCAGCGAAATTAACCAATGATGGTTAAAATTCCCGACCCTGCCAGGAATCGAACCCGGGGTGCCTGTGACCAAATGCTAGCACGCTAACCATTTAACCATGGAGCCAGACAATTTGTCCAGCATATTCAATACAATTGCTTTACATTCAGGATCTTTGAAATTACCCAGAAATTTACTGGTAACATATTATTTGAAAGCAACCCAAGCTTTTTTTTCCTTTGTTATTATGCTAGTCTCAAATTCTTTATCCTTCATAAACTTGCAGATATCGGGACCAACAAAGATTCCCTCTTTCAACTTGGTTTTGGATAAATCTGGAAACTTGTTGCACAAATATTTGAAACAATTGCCATCTTTTGGAATAGCCTTAACAAACTATTTCATTGCACCTAATTTGATAAGCAGAGGGGGTAACAAGACGTTTTTTGGCTCAACTAAGCTTTTCCGAATTACATTCTTGGTGCCTGGTTCAAGATTTTTTCTTTTTGGCCATTATTTTCTTAACCCAATGTTGAGTCTTATCGCGTCTGTCCCACTCACAAATGAAACCTGGATACTTTATATATCTGCCTTGTTGACCAAGGAGCACGGATATTACTTTCAAATCACTGCAGATAGTCCAACCAGGGCCAGCATATTTTACTTTGTTGAGGACGAGAGCCAGGTTTTCATAGTGTTCTTCTAAATGCACTGAGTGTCCAACTGGTACAGATGCATACTGTCTTCCGTTATGAAGGACAGCTTTCAGGCTCCTTTTTGAAGAATCTATAAACAGCCTCCATTCATCTTTATCGTAGGTGATATTAATGTTGCTCATCATTCCAGGAACATTAGAGCGATAGAACAGTTTCTCTTCTTCCTCCAAATACTTGAACAAATTCCTTTTCTCGATTCCTGTACCAATAAAAAGACGTTACTTTGGCCAATAAGTTTTTTCTTTCAATCTGGAGCCCAACAATTCTTTGCCTCTTTTGAAAGGCCCAGATCTCTAGTCAGATCATAAGTACAACCCGAGAGAAGGGCTGGGGTGAATCGCCTTCAGAGGGCTCATGCTCAGCATCGGAGCGTTGATCTTCAGGATGTTCCGAGTCTGAAGACTCGGAAGAGATACTGGCAATTCAGTTGGAGACAAAGGCACTGGCACATCAGGTCCATGAGAAACGGGGCATATGGCCGATGAAACATTATCACAATAAGAGATTAGACTTTTGATTTCTGTGGTTATGCCCACGGTAATGGGAGGAACAAATGTAACAATCAACAAAGTGGTTTTTCGGCTCCACCCATGTCATAGGAACAGTGTTGCCAGCTTAGCAAAATTTCTGCTTAATTTGGCGGAATTAGAAGACTGTCGGCGGAGAAATATATCATTTAGCGGACAGCGGATTTTTTAGCGGAATTCTAGATTTATTATAGCAGAATTTAGTGTTATATCCATTTTACATTTTTTAAAATTTGTACTCCAGTCTGTCTCCGAGCTATTCCGTATTTCTTGTCAGGAGCTAGCAGTCACATGAGGTAAACACGTTATTTGGATATGATGTTACGAGATCAAGGTATCATAAATTTGTAATGCGTGGGGAAAGGTTAGGCCTACATATCTTTTAGTTGACGAATGTCAACAGATAATGAAACTGTGAGAGTATCATTTATATTTATGCTATGAAGGAAGGCCGTCCCTATCCTGTTCTGTTGTGACCCTTGAGGTAGGGGATTCACCTAGTTTGCACCCGACACTAAGACGCCTACAAGTTTTAGCTCGTCGGATCGCAGGCAGGGTGTTAATCCCAGTGAAACTCACAGATCAGGTGAGTGCAGACATTTACATTTATTGTTGTTATTATTATTATTATTATTATTATTATTATTATTATTATTGCTCATTATTTGAGATCGGATTTCTTGGCGGAATTTTAGTAGTACTTAGCGGATCTTGAAAATATAAGTTGGCAACACTGCATAGGAATTCCGAACCGTAAAGCAGGCTTCTTTCTTTTGAGCGACAAGCATAGATCATTGAAACACAGCACACAAACTTTATGAGGAGCCCACGATTTGTCCTGGTCTCCGAGTTTCATGCCAAAATACGCAACATAAAGGTGTCTAACATAGTCTGTAATGCTCTTCATGCGACTTTTAATAACACTATATTCGCTGTATATATAACAAAAGTCATCTGGCACATTTTCACGTCTCGAACTGGAAGCCATGTTTCACAACACATACAGAGAAAAGCAATCTTTAAAAATCTTTTCTGTGAAGAAGCTTCCACTTGTCACTGTATCAGCGTACGCACAACACTGCTTGGTGAGCATTCCTGCGAGATCATCTGGCACATTATCACAACGTCTCGAACTGGAAGCTATGTTTCACAAAACGCACAGAGAAAAACAACCATTAAATAAAATTGTTTCTGTTGAGAAGTTTCCACTTACCAAAGTATCAGCGCATGCACGACACTACTTGGCAAGCGTTCCTGCGAGGTCAGTGAACCGAGATGATCTGAGATAAGGATTCGCGCAACGCTATTGGTAGAAAGAGATTGCGACGGGGAGGGAGGGATGGCGACGGGGAAGTGTCACAGAGGGATAATCTGTAGGTTTCACCATGGCAGAATGATGGTCAGGCAGGGAGGAAAGAAATTCAATGCCAAAAACAAATTATGGCAAATGTTTATAAAAATCCAAGTACAATTGAATTTTTCAAGAAAACTTGTTTTTGAAATCAGCAGTGAAAAATATATAGAGTTCAGATGTATTTTTTTTATCGCAGGCCTGTGTTATTGGTTCCTGAAGCACAAGGAAGTATCGTAGGCTTAAAACCATGCATAAATATCACACTTCTTTTTATGACATCAGATTTTTTGAATGCTATGCACTAATGGGTTAATAGCAGGCTGTGCTGTAAACTTGGAATCTATCTTGGAACTTGAAAAGATTTGCAGTGATTATGATATGAAAATGAACATTTCCAAGACTAAGATGATGTCAGTAGGGAAGAAACCTAAGAAGATTGAATGTCAGGATGGGAATACAAAACTGGAATCGGTAGATAATTTCAAGTATATAGGATGTGTATTCTCCCACGTCAGTGAAATTGAATCAAGATGCAGCAAAGCTAATGCAGTAGGCTCACAGTTGTGATCAGTGGTATTCTGTAAGAAGTAAGTCAGCTTCCAGGCAAAACTATCTTTACGTTTGTCTGTTTTCAGACTGACTTTACTGTACGGAAGTGAAAGATAGGTGGACTCAGGATATCTTATTTGTAAGTTACAAGGAACAGATATGACAGTAGCGAGAAATGACTGTCGTTACAAACAAGTGGGAACAATGGTACGATACATGGAACGAAGAGAAGGCTAAGTTACGACAAACTCGACAGATGAAGCTGTAAGCATATACTGGCTTTAATGGTGGGGTCATGTAAGATGAATGGAGGAGGCCAAGTTACTTGCGGGAATAATGGACTTGGTCATGCAAGGTAAGTAAGACAAGTAGAGGGAGACCAAGACAAGAATGGTTAGATTCAGCTTCAAATAATTTAAAAGTAAGAGCTATGGAACTAAATGAGGCCACAGAGCTAGTAACAAATTGAGCACTGTGGAGGTGTTTAGTTAATTCACAGACACTGAACACTGAAAGGCACATCAGCCTATAATGAATTTGTATGTACATATGTATGTATGTATGTATGTATGTATGTATGTATGTATGTATGTATGTATGTATGTATGTATGTATGTATGTATGTATGTATGTATGTATGTATGTATTCTTGTATGTACGTACATACTTTACCTTGGTATTAACTTTCTTCAGAGAAAGTTTGTGAGCAGCAGACTTAGCAGCATTTTGAGCTTGTTCTAACAATTCTTCTGGAGTTAAGTCATCAGGTATAGCCTCAAATTTACCCCTGTAAAAATACACAACATACAGAGTTTCAAAATTAGAAAAGTTTACTCTAAGTATTGGAAAGGCTAATTTTCATACCATACTCATTGCACCTATTTTCAAGTTCCAAGATATTAGACTGCAAGCTTCCGGCACAATCTGCCATTAAGACGAAGTCATCAGCATAAGACAGACTGCTTACTACATTTCCACCTAACTAAATCACTCCCTGCCACTTTATACCTTTCAGCAGATATTCCACGAACAACAAAGGTGAAAGATTACAGCCTTGTCTAACCCCTGTAAGTATCCTGAACCAAGAACTCATTCTACCATCAATTCTCACTGCAGCCCAATTGTCAACATAAATGCCTTTGATTGCTTTTAATAATCTGCCCTTAATCCCATAGTCTCCTAGTATGGCGAATACCGTATTTGCGCGAATAATTCCCGCATATTTTTAAAAACAATTTGAGGCACGAAATTGGGGTGCGAGTTTTATTTGTGTCAAGATTGCCAACACGCTCCTGGCACACCTAGTTTTCGATGCTGAGTGTACAGTTATGCTTTGTGCAACCGTAGATGGAAGAAAACTGTCCCCATATGACATATTTAAACGGAAAACAATTCAGACTTTTAATTCTAAACTGACTACATTTTTTTAAATAGTACCATATTTTACAGAGTATTTAAATTCAAAATTTCTCCGAGTCACGATAGAACGCGTCTTCCGGAACGTGCAGGGGTAGCTTTCCGCACTTTCAATCACTTCAGTGTGTTTCATAGTTGAAAATAGAGTGAAATCGTAATTCTTTTGTATTCAGCGTTTTAAGGAACGCCACAATATCACGTAGCAGGCAGTATGCGGAAAAGCAGAATCCGTGAAAACTGGCGAGGGTTGGCATTTCTGAATTACAAGATGGCTGTTAATTTGAAATCACGTAATTGGAAGTCTGATTTCTGTATTACAAAGACCTCGAATTAACAAGGTTTTACTTTATCGCAAAACTAACATCAGATTTCGCTGGTGTGTCATTTCAAGTGTTTACATTGCACAAAAAGAATTATCCACCACCAATCGTGTTACTGTCCAGTAAAAAGAGACCACGTGTGAGAAGTGTTTTAGACGAACATTGGAATGCGCCAGTATCGGTTTCAAGTGTTTATATTGCACGAAAAAATTATCCACCACCAAGTGATGCGTGTGAAGTGTTTTAGACGTAGTGTGTGTGAAGAATTTGTAAGTAATTTAGGAGAGGATTCTAGTGATGCACAAGAGACAACGAATCTTCCCATCTACAGGGAATCGAACCTATTGCAAGTTCAGATTAATGAAATACCTGTAACGTAAGTAGGCCTACTTGCTCATTTTCATTAAAAATATATTTCATAGCAGTGATAATGTATTTTTATCATCTCAGACAAAGCAGCTATATCTGTAAATTTACATGTTTATACTTGCGTAAAGACCACGTGGACCTTGCGGAGTGATACGAAATGTTTGTTTATGCCTATGTTTCTCTTTCAATGGAAGGAATTTTAGGTCATTTCGTTTTCTTTTCAAAATGAGCCTTCCTAAAATGAGGGTGCGGGCATTATTCAACGGCGGAGATTATTCAGGTAAATACGGTGTCTTAACCCTCGGGACCCTGTCATGTGCTTTCTCTAAATCTACGAAACATAAACATAACTGTCTATTCCTCTTGTAGCATTTTTCAATTACCTGGTGCATACTGAAAATCTGATTCTGACAGCCTCTCTGTGGTATGAAACCACACTGGTTTTCATCCAACTTCCTCTCAACCACTGATCGCACCCTCCCTTCCAAGATGCCAGTGAATACTTTGCCTGGTATACTAATCAATGAGATATCTTGATAGTTGTTGCAATCCTTCCTGTTTCCTTGCTTATAGATAGGTGCAATTACTGCTTTTGTCCATCCGAAGGTACCTTACCAACACTCCATGCTAATTTCATTACTTTATGAAGCCATTTCATCCCTGTCATCTCACTATACTTCATTTCAGGTATAATTTCATCTATTCCGGCTGCTTTATGACAAAGGAGTTTATTTACCACCTTTACCACTTCCCTCCCCATGAGCTTGGTTGTTCGTGACACCACCAGGAAGATTTCCTTTTACGTTGAGAAGACTTTCAAAATATTCCCTCCACCTGTTCAGTGATTCCCTGGGATGTACGAGTATTATGAGTTCAACTGAATTACCCACAACACTGTTCATTTCATTTCTCCCTCCCTTCCTAAGATTATTTATTCTGTTCAGAAAAGTTTCCCAGCTGCTTGACCTAGCCTTTGCAGGTTATTACCAAAAACTTCCCATTACTTCTTTTTGTATTCAGCAACTGTGTTTTGCTCAGTTTCTTTCATCTATGTACAATTTCCTGTCTGCATCAGCCCTTGTTTGGAGCCATTTCTGATAAGCCTTCTTTTTACATTTACAAGCTGCTCTCACTTCATCATTTCACTAAGATGTTTGCTTTTTCCCATCTTTACACACATTTGTTCCTAGGCATTCCCTTGCTGTTTCTACTACAGCATCCCTGTATGCCACCCATTCTCTTTCTATATCCTGAACCTGCTTACTGTCCACTGTTAGGAACTTCTCACTAATCATATCCAAGTACTTCTGTCTAATTTCCTCGTCCTGCAGACTTTCTACCCTTAGACATTTGCATACAGCTTTCAGTTTCTCTATCCTAGGCCTAGAGATACTTAGTTCACTACAGATCAGATGAGGGTCTGTATCATCAAAAAATCCCTGGAAAACCCATACATTCCTATCAGTTTTCCTGAATTCGAAGTTGGTTAAGATATAGTCTATTATGGATCTGGTACCCCTACCCTCCCGTGTGTAGCGGTGAATAGCCTAATGCTTGAAGAATGTATTTGTAACAGCTAAACCCACACTAGCACAGAAGTCCAGCAAATGCTTCCCATTCCTATTAGCTTCCATTTCTTCCCCACATTTACCAATCACCCTTTCGTATCCTTCAGTTCTATTTCCAACTCTCGCATTGAAATCGCCCATTAGCACTATCCTATCCCTGCTGTTGACCCTAACTACAATGTCATCCAGTGCTTCATAAAACTTGTCAATTTCATCCTCATCTGCACCCTCGCATGGTGAATACACTGAGACAATTCTCGTCCTAATTCCTCCAACTGCCAAATCTACCCACATTATTCGCTCATTGTTTAGTTCCATGGCTAAATGGTTAGCCATGGTCCAGAGGGTCCCGGGTTCGATTCCCAGCCAGGTTTGAGATTTTAACCTTAAATGGTTAATTCCCTTGGCTCGGGGACCGGGTGTCTGTGCTGTCCCCAACATCCCTGAAACTCACACACCACACATAACACTATCCTCCACCACAATAACACGCAGTTACTTACATATGGCAGATGCCACCAACCACCCGGCTAGAAATAGCCACATGAATTTTTTTTAAAATCGCTCATTTACGTGCCTAACAGAAACAATTTTGCGAGCAATAGTATTCTTGATGAACAGTCCTACCCCAAACTCTGCCCTTCTCTTTTTAACACTTGTCAAGTACACTTTATAATCTCCGATTCTCCTATGTCTTCTTCCTTGTTATCTCCCCTTACTTGAATAGCATTTACTCCTAGTATATCCAGATGGATCCTCTTTGCTGACTCAGCCAGTTATACTTTCTTCCGTAAGTCCCATTAAAATTGATAGCTCCCCATAGAATTCCATTTCATTCACCAAAACATTTTTACAAAGGTGAAAAAATGAGTGTATCCTCCTAACTCACTATATCATATATTCCATCATTAGACAGAGTAAACAAATTCAAACATGTTTCGGCTTGTTTGAGACATCTTCAGTAAAAAATGAGGGGGGGGGGGAGGTTGAAATAATTTACATAATACAAGTTAAAAAATGCCAAAAAAAGCCGGAAACAACAATAGACTCGATCGCACAAACGAGACTGTTACTTTGAGAAGGCCAGGCCACTTGAGATGACAACCACCTGCTAAATACCATTGGAACTTCATTGACGGTTTCCATTAGGTCACTTACAGTTTACCATGCATCTGTCATCTCTCTAACACAACTTCTCAATTTTATGTCGTGGCCCTTCTGACCTTTTATAATAAGGCAAACCAACCAGCCAACATTATGAAATGATAATCAAGAAAGGGACCGCTAGATTGAGAGATATTGATAATGCTGCTGTTCTAAAGCTTTAAATTTCATCGGTGTTTTTCCTCGTCACAGGCATTTCGCCTGCATGTTATATCAGGCTTGGTTTCTCAAACTTTTTCGCTCCAGCTCCGCTCCTAGCCAATTTGATGTGATGGTTTCTACAAAGATAGATTTTCTGCCTGAATTTTCGACAGTGATTTCAACCTGTTTTGTTATTGTTACAAAACCAATATTTTGTAAACTATGAGGTCTCAACCTTACTATGTGCATTTATTGTTCATTTCCATCTGTATCATTTGTTTTAATTTCTTTTCTTCTTAGGTTAACACAGTTTTTATTTTCAATTATTGTTTTGTATTAACCCCTGTTTCACTGAATTTTGTCGCAGTGAGTTGTTTATCGCTCCGCATAACGATGTAAATATTGTATATTGTGCTAATTTTGTTTCTGTCTAGGCTCTCTTTTGTTTTTTCATTTGTTCCTTCATTATGTTTTTTTGGCATTTTTAAACTTGTATTATGTAAATTATTTCAACCCCTCCCCCCTCTCTCATTTTTCACTGAAGATGGCTCAAATGAGCCAAAACATGTTTGAATTTGTTTACTCCGTCTAATGATGGAATATATGATGTATTGAATTAGGATATACTCATTTTTTCACCTTTGTAAAGTGAAAACCGTCAATACGGAATGATTCTAATATCTTGTAACACCAAGTTGTTTCCAAGGAGTCCCTCGCTTGTCAAATGGGAGTGGGACTCCGTTACTCCCATAGGTCCGAGGCTTGCTTAAAATGTTCTTAACTCGGTAAATTCACGAAGCAGGATGGTACCCTGCTTACACATACCGTAGTCCAAGTGAGGATCTCTCCTCTAACGGGTTACGGACCACCGGTGGATTGTATAGTCCTAGCCACCCGAGCACAAGCAGGGCCATGACTCAGAACATGTCCAAGATTCCCACTCCCATTCTGTAGCAACTGGTATCCCGACTCTCAGGACCACTTATACTAAGCCACTCAGCCGTTGCCCATGGTTCATGAACTAGGATGAGACTACAGTAACCCATATCATGAATCATTAGAGGATTAAACATCAACAAAATATTAACTATATTGCAACGCACAATATTAACTCTCTACTTAAAACTTAAAAAATAATTTTACAGATGAATTAGGTAAACAAAAAAATGTATTAGTGGGCCTTCAAGAAATGAGAAATATGATAGAAGAACCTTTTGAATCACAAGGTTGTAGAGTTTATAATGGGATATCTGATCAAGGAGTTATGAATCAATGTCACCAGTTTGGAACAAGATTTGTAGTGAATTTAAAAATAATAAAGATTGTATAATATTGTTTTCCAAGCAATCAGAAGAATTGAAACTCTGACCTTTAAAACAACAAACAAAATTTATACTATAATAAATGCTCATATCCCTATGAAAAGTTTTTTTCTAAAATAAGGAGTGAAGTGGATTATTTTGGTATCTCATTAAACAAATAATAAGAAAATAAGCAGAAATAATGTTAGAATTTTATTAGAAAATGTTAATGCCCAATTATGAAAGGAAAATAGATATACACAGTGAAAACTCGTTAGTACGTTTCTCATTAACATGTTTTCCGCCTTAGCATATCGTAAATTCAAGTCCCGATTCTCATCGTATTAAATCTATATAAAAATACCTCACTTATCGTGTCACGAATTTTCACCATCGCCGCTTAGTACGATCCCATTTTTCCTAGCCCTGAAAATGTTATTTATCATCCCTTGTGAAACAAATGTGATTTTCAACTCAGGTAAGATCCGTCGCCACAGTTAGACGATTATGGAAAATGGCCTTCAATTCCTAAACTTCACAGGATATGTTGCACATTTGGGGAGCAAACCGTTAGCCTCAGGAATTTTTAGTTTTGCTTGCTGGTTAGCAGCAAGTTTGCTGAATAACACAGTGAGTCTATTTATGCTTGTATTTCGCATTCCATTCAGAAGTTAGAAATTTATTTTGTGTTGAGTTGTACAGTGAAGTTTTGTTGCGTGATACGGTAGCCTATATCTGGATTAGGAACATAATCGTGTGAAATTGACAAGGGTGGTGCATATTTGTTTTGTGATGGCCTAGTTATGGATAAGGAAAAAGTTGTGAAATTCCTTACTAATGAACACAAAATGTAAATCTTTCAGAAAGTGGACTGGCATCCGCATCTTTAAGTGCGCAGAGGTCGTGACTGTTGACCTGATATCTCTGAGTTTTGACTCTTATCATTCAACTTGGTCGAAGTTTTTCAAAATGGCGGTCAAAGTCATTCCTCCTGATTCCTCCCGGTTGCACATGGTCGCGTGTAACCTCCAATTCATCGTCTAAGAGTGTGACCAGAAAATAATGTTTTATAACCCAATGCTCTGAAATAAAAAGGCTTCTAATAACATTTGTTTTAGAAAGAGAGTGATCTGCAATAATACTTGGATATTTTTATTGGCCCTCATGCACATGTTTTCATATTTGTTGTTTGGTGTTTTTTCACACCTTTCAGTGTATATGTTACGCCCCAGCAGAAAAGGTTTTCATATTTGTTCTCTCATGTTTTTCACACCTTTTAATACTTTCCTCTTATCTTTAGAAATGGTAGATATAGTTTTCACTGTATCTGCAGATACATGACGTACGGTAAAATGCCCTCATGTCGGAAAACATTGTATCTAGTGTTTCCATATCCCTGTTGGATAGTTTTTATTCGTATATTCAGTAGTATGTTTTTTCACTTAACACGTTCATTTTTGCTGACCCCTGCACAAACGTCTTAACGAGGTTTTTCTGCAATAGGAAAATGGGTTTCATATAAATTTACAAACAAGAATGGCTAAAGACTTGCCAAGCTTTGCAGAGAGCATAATCTTGTATCTAAATGGACATATTTCAAAAGGAAACCAAACAAGCTTAAAACTTGGAAGCATTCTGATTAAAGAAAAAGGGAATGGCAGCTGGACCATGTTTGTATGGATACATTTTTCCATAAGGAAATTTATAACACTAAGTATTAAGAGGAATAGATACTGGTTCTGATCACTACATTGTCAAAATTGAACTTAAAAATTCATATTACTAAAGAGGAAAGACACAAAACACTAATAAAGTAAGGAGGAATTATGACTCACACTAGTTAATAAAAAAATGACAAATATAAGGAAGTCAAGCAAACAATAAAATTGACAGGTGAAGAATTGATCCCAATTCTCAAAAATCAAGCTGAAAATTTAGCTCCATTGAACCCTCATAAAAAAACGCCTAGTGGACAAAATAATGTGACAAAATTCATCAGGAGAGACATCAGACAATGTTAAGTTCCAAACCCAATGGGTGAGAGTGCGCTCCCTTGTTGGGCACCCGGTGTGCTATTAAACCATTCAGAATGGACATCCCCAACATGTACCCAGCTGTTGCAGTTGCGATACAGCATTTGGACCTTACCTATGGGATATTCAGGCATGCCCAGTTCTCTGAGTCGCTTCCATATACAGTGAAAACTCTTAAATTCGAAATTGATTAATTTGAAATATGCGTATTTTGAAGTAAATGCCATTCCCTGAATTCAAATATAGGCCAACATGTGTTATTTCGATCGGTTCATTCGAAATAGGGTTAATATGTAATTCGAAGTTCACATCAGGACCTAAACTACGTAATTCAAAGTCAGTACTGTAATCTGGTTGCTGCAGAGCAGCTAACAAATAAAATCAATGTAGACGACAATTAACGACAATGAGCGACTGTCTCATATCCCTCATTGTCGAGTATGCCCTACTTAAGTTTTTCAGGAATTTAAGCTTATATTGCTGCTTCTTTGTTACTTTCTTTATCGCATTTCAACGAGACTTATTATTGTCATAAGGTACATGTTTGATACGGTCGGGGAGTTATCTTCGTTCAAGTTTCGCAGTCTAAATTCTTTCATAATGGAATCGCAAGCAGACGAAACATTGGTACTGGAGTCTCTTCTCACGCGCCCGCCGACAACGATTTGGTGGCGCACTTAACCCAATTTCTGACCTATCAACCGTGCGTAACTCTTCAATTTCAAAGTTCTTGCTGCGTCCGCATTTTATTACTCTATTCTTTTCGCACATCATTTCTGCCAATAGCAGGTGATTGACAATAGTTTTGTTGCTTCAGTTTATTGTTTCATATGTCCGGCTGCATGGCTAAATGGTTAGCGTGCTGGCCTTTGGCTACAGGGGTCCCGGGTTCGATTCCTGGCAGGGTCGGGAATTTTAACCATCATTGGTTAATTTCTCTGGCACGGGGGCTGGGTGTATGTGTTGTCTTCATCATCATTTCATCCTCATCACGATGCACAGGTCGCCTACTGGTGTCAAACTGAAAGGCGGAAAATAAAAAATACTTAGTTGTAGACCTGCACCTGGCGAACCAAACATGTCCTCGGACACTCCCGACACTAAAAGCCATACACCATTTCATTGTTTCGTATTCATGAATAAGGTAATCAAAATAACGGATAGCTGTGTTCTAAACATTCAGGAAGAGCAGGCCAGTCTATTTGAAGACTGGTGAACCCTGGACTTCTTTATTATTACGCAAGTCTCTGTACCGTATACCTAATTTTTTTCAACTTCCTTTTATTCTTGTTGTATTCTAGACTGAAAAAGATAGGTATTATTATCTTTCTTCCAATTCCTGCTTTATTTGTCTTGATGATAGGAGGTATCCGGGTTCGAGTCGCGAATACAATACTAACTTACATATTTTCAATATATTTTTTTTTTTTTTTGTTCTGCAGAAATTCATTTAATTCGAAGTTACATAACTTGAGGTCCAATTTTTTTGGTCCTGATCACTTTGAATTATCAAGGTTTTACTGTAACTCATCTGGGCACCCTATCATCTACCATTTCTAGGTCTAGGAATACTACAATTAAGTCTTTCTCTCTCTCTCCATGTGCTCTTCCATTAACATCCTTAGGGTGAAGATCAGGGCTGCTGTTCTTCTGTCAGCTCTGAATTCAGGCTGCTGTTCTTCTAGGACAGGTTCTATCAACACTCGTGGCCTGGTTTCAATCATTTTTTCATTATTTTCAGACCATGGGAGAGAAGGTGATACCCCTATCGTTGTTACACTTTCTTCTGCATTCTTTTTAAAATAAAGGGATAATAATACCTTTTGTTCAGCAGTCCTCTATAACCGATTTTCAAACCATATTGCTCTCAAAGTTTTGTACAGCCTCTGCACTCCAGATATACCTGCTGCTTTGATCATGTCCGCACTAACTTCATCAATCCCAGCTGACTTTCTTTTTTTTAGGTCAATTTCCACCTAAGATCAAGTAACTGGAACATAATCTGTCCTCAGCCTTTCTTCGCCTCTTCAATGGTTTCTCGCTCATTCAGGAGTGTACTGAAAGAGATCTTCAATCCATTTCTAATCCCTTGTTCGCTCTTGACTATATTCTCATTTACTGTTTCTAGTGCTGTCCTCTTTGTAAGATATTTTGCTTTTAACCAGGCTGTACAGCATCTTCATGTTTCCTTCACTACCTTCCTGTAGCTTCTTGGTGAATTCCCAGCACTTCTCCTTTTCTTCTCTCCTCTCACAATCCTTCTTTATTTCCTATTTCAGTATTCTTGGACTAGCTTTTGTATGTTCCCATATCACAGCTGAATGTTGTTACTATTTCTGACTCTTTCAATATTCCTCACTTTCTTTGCCTTATTTTGTTCTTTTATCATCTCTTTCACTCTGTCATTCCAGCAGGACGTTCTTTTATTCATTACTTTAATGTTTGTTCTTCTGCACTACTGATAGAACTACAGTGAAACTCGGTTAAGAAGTTCCTGCATAAGAAGTTTTCCTGCCTAAGAAGTGTGATATTCGTGGTCCCTTGATCAGTTGCATTAAGATATATGTATATTTTTCCCCGTTTAAAGTGTTCTGTTATAAATATATTTCCCAGTTAAACAGTTCAGATTTTAGAGCCCCTTGAGATAGAAAACGTCCGCTCAAAGCAGACAATGGTTAGAACCCTCCAGTTTCCGCGCAAGTTGCACCCTGTGTTAGACTGTTCGCACGCCTGCGGTGTGTCTCTGGTGTCATGGAACCTGTCCGGGCTTGCCAAGGCCATACGACGTCACGCTATAACAATACGGACACCAGATGCTCACTCTCACTATGTGGCATCCAACTGAACCCATCAGTCAAAATTTCCACTCCACCGTTCCATCTAACGGAATAGAATCGAACGGGATTCTATGCTGAAAACATAAAGCACGCAATGGATGGTTTGATAAAACTTGAATGCAGTAAGTTGCGTGCCGCGACAGGGTGAAGTCATTAATCGAGGTGGCCTAAACATTAATTAAAAACCATAAAATGTATTTGTCCACAACATTACTATTTGTTAGGAATACATGTACAACAAACCTATGGAATGCCACCTATAAAATTATAATAAATACTTAAAGATTCTTGCTTCTGTCTTCTTTCTATACCAGTTTGTATCCACCATTCAATATTGCCAAATTATAGTTACCATCCTAGCTGTACCATGTTATTTTATCTTCTGGAACCATGTGTTCTTTATCAGCAAGTTATTCCTTAAGCACAGATCAAGAAAAAGTTCTCTACTCCTACCTGGGCATTACAGTCACCCATTAATAATAGATTCTCCTCATTTATACTGTCCTCTAGTTGTAGAAGGAAGTTCAGCTTTTCTTCTTCACTACAATCCTGCTGAGGGGCATAGACCTGCACATCTGTTAGATATTTTTCTTTCAAACACACCTTCACTTCAATAATCCTCTCATTAGTAAAAGTAACATCAGAAATGCAGTCAAAAGTCCTTGTGAAGAACAAAGTCAACTCTGTTAAGAAGTTTTTCAAGGACTGCAAAAAAAAAAAAAAAAAAAAAAAAAAAAAAAACAAAAAAAAAAAAACACCCTTCTAAGCAGGAAACTTCTTAAAAGGGATAACAACTGCTTTTTTGAAGCAATTTGCCATTATTACAGGCTCCACCGAATCCCATGATGAGGCAATGAAATGCATTGTGTCCAAAAGAGATGGTTTGTAGATGGGTTTGCCTGCTTCCATGCATAGCAGCAAACGGTGCACAACTGATTTTCGGCACCTCTGCTTCAATACCTTAATGATTCCTTGGTCCATGAGCTGTAGTACTAATGTAGTATTCGGTGGAAAAAATTCTACCTTGATGTTCCTTACATTGGGCCACTTCTTGGGATGAGCAGGGCAGTGGTCCATAAACACCACAATCTTCCTGTTCTGGCTTCCCATTTTCACATCTAATGCCTGCATATACTTTTCAAACAGGGAACTTGTCATCCAAGCCAACTTGTTGCTGGTGTACTTGCACGGTAAAGTCCTGACATTTTTGAAACAACATGGCTTCCTAGAC
This sequence comes from Anabrus simplex, assembly GCF_040414725.1. Classification (NCBI taxonomy): domain Eukaryota; kingdom Metazoa; phylum Arthropoda; class Insecta; order Orthoptera; family Tettigoniidae; genus Anabrus; species Anabrus simplex. Next base: position 255,040,070 of record NC_090268.1, on the reverse strand, counting down.
TTTCCTATCTTGAGGTAATTTTTCAGTTCCTTCCATATTAGCACCAACCAATACCGTAAACCCACTGTACTTAATTTTACCCTGTGGCAAGATTCGCCCTTCAAAACTAGAGACTTATCCGGGATAAGCTGGTAAAAAAGTGTGAATTCATCGAGATTAAAAACGTTGCAAGGTTTGCTTATTTTAGCAGGCAGAATCATTTCCTTCCATGCTTCCCGTTCCTCCACACTTACACTCTCTGCCTCGCCACAAATTGTTTTGTAAACAATTCCGGCTCAATTTTTAAAGTGGTCCAGCCACCCATTTGACAAGGTAAAATGTACCTTTAATTTGCACACAATTTCTTCGGCTTTCTCCTTCACAATTGTTCCACTGAAAGGTATGTTTAAACTTCGCTGCTGTTTAAACCATATTAGCAGAGCTTGTTCTACTTCATCGTACTTTCCAGTTCTTCAATTTGCTGAAGTATTCCGTGCAGAAGCAAAGATCTCTTCTTTCTTCGCTATAATGCCATTCAAATTAGACGGCAGCATTCCCAGCTCCTTTGCCAAAGCAACATGGGAAAGTGTAAATGACTCCACTTTCCTTATAATCTCCACTTTGTCTTTTATTGTTAGTGCCTTTCGCTTGATCGCTTTCCTCTGAGTTCCGCTCATTTTCACTTAAAACGTTTGTACGTTGATATTACAAGTAAAACTACAGTAGAACCTCGATAATTCGAAATCGATTAGTTCAAAATCTTGTCTAATTCAAAGCAGCTCTCGTTGCCAGAAACATGAGGTATGGTTTTGCATGTTATTTAAACAGTTTAATTCGAAACTGCCTTTACATTTAATAAAAATAGTATTTTACAGAGTAATTTAAATTCAAGATTTCTCTGCGTCATGAAAGAACGCGTCTTCTGGAGCTTGAAGGAGTAACTTTGCGCACTTTCACCTACTTCGGCGTGTCTACAGTGTGCTTCATATCTGCTTGGTTCGAGCAAAATCGTAATTATTTTGTATTCGGCGTTTATAGAATGCCACAATATCACGTAGCAGACAGTGTGCGGAGAGGTAGAATCCGCGAACACTGGCGATGCCGACAGTTGGTGAAAAAGCGTGGCTTATAGCCTATAATCAATTCGTACGCACCAAACAATTTTGTCAATGCTGATCAGAGAGAATGTGATGCTGATGACACTGCATTGTTTGTTTGTTCTATTTTTTTTTAAATGCTGAGGCCAAACAGACTTATGGTTTTAAAGGAGAGAATTGCCAGCCAGGGAATGTACTGTGTTGCTATGCAGTGCACACTGCACATGGAAACGAGACTTCCTTCCCCTGTCATACGAAAGTTCGAAAAGCCACGATGTTTTAAGGGCGTCGGGCACTTTCCATGCCAGTACAAGGCATCTAAAAATGCACACAGTACAGTAATCCAAAAGATAAAGCATTTGCATAGGGGAGCCAGCATAATTTTTCCTTGTGTTTGAATCAGGTTTTTCTTTCTTTCGTTGCGTGAGGTAATGTTTGTCATTGTTTTATACAAGAGCATTATTTGAATAATATAAATACACCTTGTTGGATAAATGTCTGAAATGGTGTTTTCCATGGCATTTGAAAAGTTTAAACTGAGAATCAAGGTGATTGCATGCATTAATGGGTCATAGAAGTGCCAAGTGCCATGGTGGGAAATCGTACAAATATAGTCACTGTACTGTTGTAATGTGGACGGAAGCGAGAGACTTTCTCCCCTCGTCATAGGAAAGTTTGATAAGCCGCAATGTTTTAGGGCATCAAGTACATTCCATGCAAGCACAAGGCATCTAAAATGCATACAGTACAGTAATCCAATGAATAAAGCACTTGCACAGGAGAACCAGTATAGATTTCTCCTCGTCTTTGAAACAGGTTTTCTTTCTTTTGATTTCATTGTGTGAGGTTATGTTTGCTGGTGAGTTATCCAAGTGCATTATTTGAATACTGTAAATGCACCTTGTTGGATACATTTTGGAAATAATTTTTTCCATGGAATTTGAGAGCTTTAAACTGTGAATCAAGGTTAATTGCATGCAGTAACGGGTCTTAGAAGATTATATATATTGTGACGCCGCAAGGGCCATTTCCGAAGTACGTGTTGGCGGTTAAATCAAAATCACGTAATTCGAAGTCCGATTTTTGCGTCCCGACGACTTTGAATGAACGAGGTTTTACTGTAACTTCACTGACTCCTATTTACACTAATTACGACGCTACACTATGCTTGGCAATCCGTAGCTTAGGCTTACAAGATGCAAAGACAAGACGTTTACTACAGTTTGTTAGCATGTGCTTTCTATCTTCCTCACACCCCTGATACCTGCTTCAAGGTTAACGGCAGAAAATGGGAAATCTGGCAACTTATTCTTAGAGATTCTTAGAACCTAGGCCTAAATCACCCCTGCATTCCTACTGGCTGTCACGGCAACGGGCGTAGTTTCTGGCTGTTTCGCAAGTAGCACATGGCCAAGCCAGTATTGAGTTTATTTTCCCGCTTCAATCTTCTCCATGCTATAGGTAATGAAGAAAAGAAACACAGCTGCCCTCTTGCTTTATTTTAAGTGCTTTGAGTTTAAATTTACTTACAGTATTATTTGTTGTATCTGGTAAATAGGGTACACAGTTGATATGCCATAACCCATTTCACATCTTTCAGTGACATATTCATAAAATCGTTTCAGTTTCGGGAAACTGTGCACTCTACCCTCGGAAAGCTCTATGATCACCATTTTTTAAATTAGATTTCCTTCGTCTTTCTCCAATTGCAAATACATGATTCACCAATATAATTTTTCTGCTGGCAGCACAATTCCCATTGGTTTCAGCTTTTGTCATAATTTTTAAGTTTCTTACTCATGGTAAATGACTGCATACACTTTCTTGAATTTATTGATTGTTACCACTGATACTTCCTCACCGAGAATTCAAAGTAATAATCAGCTGGCACACCACGTGATTCCCATAACAAAGAAGTCAGCAACAGAGCGAGATTTCACCTACAGCCAAGTTACGTGACAAGAAACTGCTGTTCAACATTGTTGATTTTTTTTTTGCCAGTGGTTTAACGTCACACTAACACACTGAAGGTTTCTGGTGACACATGGATAGGAAGGGCCAGTATTTGGAAGGTAGTGCCTGTGGCCTTAATTATGTTACATGCCCAGCACATGACTGGTGTGAAAATAGAAAACCACAAAAAACCATCTTAAGGGCTGTCAACACTGGGATTCAAACTCACTATCTCCCGAATACAAGCTCGCAGCTACGTGACCCTAACTGCACGGGCAACTCGCTTGGTTGTTGATTTATTCATCGTTTTCCGATATTTCAACCCATCTGAACTGCAAGACGAAGAAAAGTATACTATTTGCTTCAATATTACATTATGTAGTGCTAATTGTTTAACAGTTCCAACTTTTTCTAACTGCTCAATGATTTTCAGTCTTTGTTCAATACTAAGAACTTTTCTTTCGCGCTTCAAAATTCTGGCATTTTTGACTAATAATAACTCAGACGTTGTGCACTATTAAGTTCTACAACAGACTAAGTATAAGGCGACTGGAACATATGCAGCACGGCATTGCACAGTTTTTGGTGGAGGGCGAAGTTTTTAAAGGCTAAGCTTAGTTGACACCCAGACATGCAAGGAAAAAAAAAAAAAAAAAAAAGTTTCATAGTTAATCGGCATCCAGATAATTGAGAGTTTACTTTATACACCTTAAATGAATGAATAATTCTCAAGAGATTCTCATTTTTTGATGGGTGAAGAGGAATATGAAATAAATAAATAAAAATAGTACAGTGGAACCTCGATTCTCCGTTTTTGGAGGGACCACGGAAAAAAAAACATACAACACGAGAAAACGGAAAATCCGGGAACGAATGAACCATCAACAATTTGACTAAACATCACAAAAATGAAATATGTATAATAATAATATTACAAACACACCTAGGCCATACCAAACTACAGCCCCAATGGGCCTTCTGCCTATCGAGCGACTGCTGCTCAGTCCGAAGGCCTGCAGATTACGAGGTAACGCATGGTCAGTGTGACGAATACTCTCGGCTGTTATTCCTGGCTCTCTAGACCGGAGTAACCATCTCACCATTAAATAGCTCTTCAATTAAAGGTAATCGTAGAATGAGTGAACCCTGGAACCAACCCTCATATCCAGGTAAAAATGCCTGACCTGGCCGGGAATCGAACCCGGGCCCTCCGGGTGAGAGGCAGGCAAGTTAGACCACGAGGCGGGCTTTAAACATTATTTACCGGCACACGACTTAAAAATCTTAAAACTGTACATTCAGTTTAACCGGGGAAACTTTGTCAGTTTTCTCTGAAAACTTCTTTCAGTTCAGCAACTTTGATCAGCCAAGCTCTTCGAAAAATCTAATCCCTGTACCGCCAAGTCAAACAACAATCAACCACAGTAGTTTTTAATTCTCTAATCTAATAAAATAAAGCACATTAGATACAAAAGCGCCCAACATGATGGCGAAATCCCTTTTTTTAAACCTTTCATCGTAATTTGGTCACCGATATACTGTTCGAGTCAGTTTATGGAAATCTTGTACCGCGTAAATTAGGCCTACTGTACATCGACTTTTAAAGGTTATGTTGAACTCGAGAATACAGTATGGTTTCAAATGTAAATTTTGATTCTCAATTCAAATGCATTATATTCAATTCTGCCCGTCACTAATCACAATCAAATTGGAAAGAGAAAAGATATCATTAACACTTCCGAAATTACGGTTATTTGCGACCTTGAGTTCGGCTGGAAAGCACGCTCGCTGTACAAGTCGGTACGAGTGCGAAATGATACAAAATTTTTAAATGTAACGTGCGCAAATGAAACGACTGCTGTTTTTATAACATTTTAACACAAAAACATGAAATTCCCGGTTATATATTAGGACCAAAACAGTAATAGGCAATACCAAAACCTCCCATGGCTTGTAAGGTGTAACATCTGTTCTGGTCTCGATAACATAATCGTATACGTTAATATTAAAATACTAAATTTGTGTTACTTAAGAAGGAGCAGTTTTGATTCCTGCCTGAAAGCCCAGTGACTACACAGTGCCCTGAGGGAAGTGCCGAAAATCTGTTTGGCGATACACTTAAAAAAAAAAAAAAAACATCTAACCCTGGACATAATGTAGACGTTTTGCAAGTACGAACATTCGACGAAACTCGTTTCTTCTTCAAGTAGAGCTGTCGAAATGCACCCTGTCTCCTTCCAATAGTTGTGGACACACTCTGCTTTATGATTTCCGAGGATTCTATAAACAATACAACCCGAATGCGATACTAAGATGGTCCCTTATGCAAGTTCACCGCCGATCGCTTTTACAGTAGGTACAGTACTTCCTCAAATTACTGCAATGACGGGACATTAACACCAAGATCCGTAAGTATGCTGTAGCCGTCCATTCATGAGATACAGTTTCTTGAAAAATGCGTGAGCGAGGATTTAGCGTTGATGGACTGAAATTTCTCGACGGTTGATCCGGGAAATCTGTTTTTCGAAGAAGGGATAATGCGGGATTTTTACAACGTGATTTAATTAAGATGCTCATGGGACCACGTAATTTGAGCGAATAATACGGGAAAACATAGTTTTCGGGAACGTATAATCGAGGTTCTACTGTATTTACAAGCAGTAGAAGAAAATGAATAAAAAAGGAAGACATGCAAAGAAAAAAGAAATCAATGAAAAGTATGTTAAATATAATATGTAGTAAGGAAGAAGAATGATATGTACAAATATGTTGGGTTATTGGAAGTTAACTTACAGTGGCCTGTTAGCTTCCTTAAGCTTCCGACGATGTTCCCTTCGCTGATCACTGGTAGCATCATCACCTTCTTCACCAAGATTACCACCTTCCTCCATCGGTTCTACTTTTGATGAATTCAACACAGACGTATCTTCATAACCTAAGTCGAACCCTAATTCTTCCCTGGAAATCTCAGACATGTAAGTCACCAAAGAACGAAGTGGTTTCAGCTTTTCTGGAGTCATCATCTTCATACCAACATGTAACAATTTCTTTGCAGCTTTGTAGTAAATAGTCTCTGGGTGGTTGTAAACCATGGCATTGTTGCACATCAATCTGAAGTCTTCCTGTAAAGATAGAAAATATCAAGCAACACTCTATCCTACTTAATTTCTTAAAAAGACACACCTGAATAACTGTTTGGAAAGTATAAGAGTGAGTATTTTTCAATCTATAATAAACTACAGATATGAATTAAAATATTAAAAAAAGAATCATTCTTTCATTCTGAAATGTATTGGTACACCATACAGTTCACTTAAAATATCCCTCCACACAGGGTTGCCATCAAAAAGGGCATTCAGCTGTAAATATGGCCAAGTCCACATGTATGACACTGTTTGCACCTACGACCCCACCAGGGAGTGGGACTAGTGGTAGAGAAAAAAAAGAGGTATTATATGTTTAAAATATGACTTCACTCGAACATACCAGGAACTACAACTTGTTTACATCTCATGTAAATTAACTATTCATGCACGTTCATTAACTCTGTGACGCAGACCTCCATACGTCGTACAGACTTCTTCACATGCCGCCAACCTCCATGCGTGGTATAGACCCCTGTAGGCTTAATTTTGTTTTGTTCTAGCTTGTAAAGTTTCAAAGTTGTCGAGATGAAAATGGTGTATCTTTGAATGTTAAAGATCTCTGCCTTCCTTGTTTGTATGAATCAGCCCAAATAAGTGTTTCTTTTTTTCTTTCTAAGTGTTTGAAATAGTCTGACATCTTTCCACTCGAGAGCATGTAGGCTTAAATTTCTGCTACCGTTTCATTATAGGATGTTTTTTTATGTATATTGTTAGTATAAATTACCATCTCTTCACTAATGTGAATGTTGACATCATCTGGTGAGAATTTCTACAATACTTTCAATGCCTTGAAACCTCTTATGATTCATAATTACTTGACTCGCTGTCACTTTGAAATACAATATTACATGACACAGAGGGATGGCACAGTGCAGTTTGAACGAAAAAAAAGTAATTAAGTTTTAATAAATCAGACGATAACAGCACTACACCAGACTGAACTGAACTAAGCAAGAGTGGACACGTAACATAAGGAATGGGGGGGGGGGGGCATGGTGCGCGCGGCCAAGTAATGGACAACAAAGCATGTCAAAGTAAACACCCTCTTTCTCATGAATTAATCGTCCAATTAACCTGGGACTTGTGCTAAATGAATCTTTGAACTATTGTTCCTGGGTCTTCTGCTCAACGTTCCTGAGGCAACAATTACCCTAGTTTTCACTGCATTGTGAAGCAATCCAGGTAAATACAAGAACGTCACTTTCATTTCGTACAAAATGTGGGAGGTCTCTTCTCCATTACTACATCATAAGGTAAAAGTTTATGAATGTAAACTACATTCTTTTGAGTCTCTACTGTAAACATATGAAAATAATCTGAGCTAAACTGTTGTAACAGTGAATTTTTAAAGATATAGTTTCATTCTCTTAGCGCTCACATCTGTATCACCTCCGTCCGCTGGGTAAAGTGGCTCTCAAATGTTCCCTGTTGCTGAGGGGCTAAACAGAATGTGCGACTGCTACATTTAGTAATTACAAATACCGCTGTCGAGCAATGTTATTTTCTCCTTTTTTTGTTTTTTTTTGTTTCATAAGTTGCTTTATGTTGCACCGACACAGATAGGTCTTACGGAGACGATGGGACAGGAAAGGTATAGGAATGGAAAGGAAGCGGCTGTGGCCTTAATTAAGGAACAGCCCTGGCATTTGCCTGGTGTGAAAATGGGAAACCACGGAAAACCATCTTCAGATCTGCCGACAATGGGATTCGAACCCACTATCTCCCGAATACTGGATACTGGCCTCACTTAAGTGACTGCAGCTATCGAGTTCGGTAATGTTATTTTTAAGAACAACACGGAACAAATATATTTATAAGGATATGTGCTTTGTGAACCACGTGTGACGGGCACTGATGCACATGCCTCAGTTAGAAATCCAAAACCAATCCCCAAATTTTGTTGACTGTTCTCAAACTGAACAAAACTGGAATCCACGCCTGCTAGAACAGCAGACTAACAATCAGAATACCAAATTTTTGCTGCATAAACACTTGAAATTCAGCGAAGTTCATGTACACACATGCCTGACAGTTTGGATAGTTTTGTATTTCTACAGGAACAAAGCTATTATGAACATGGTAGTGCTCGGTTGGGTGTCAATAAGCCTTGTATAATGACTCTTCATCCACACAGGTGCACAACACTCAGCACTTGGGAGGTAAAGTTGTTAGCATCTGTAGGATTCCTTAAGCTACACGTGCTTCCTGGATGGTGCTAACTGAGCAACAGTGATACAGGCAGCCAGACTATCCATAAAATCTCGCACAAAATTACATTAACAAGAAACATTGGTAAATACAGTACAAACCATGAATGACATTACTACTTTTGAGTAGGATTTCATGTCTTAAGTGAAGTCCATTCCATGCCTTGATTCTTGTGTCTTAATTACAGACAACTGTTCTCAAACACAGTCGCATTTACAAAGAAAATTAAAATACTTACAATGAAATCATTCAGTGTAGGATACTGGTTGTCATCAATCTTTTGCTTCATAGTACTGAAGTCCATAGGCTGCTGAATAATTTGTGAATAACCTGGAGCAATATGGTCAGTGACAGGCCACGCAAAGAACTGCTGTGGATCTCTCTTTTCCAGACCTTTCAGAAGATGGTCCAGCAACTTCTGCAGGGGAGAGCGTTCTTGGCGCTGCCTCAACACACATGATCTTGGTTCGCGAGATACAGTTCCACACACTGAAACAGGACAACAAATCATCACATCACACCAATATTTTACCATAATCTCTAAATGATTAATGAATATCAAAGACAAAAATCAGCAGCAGCTGCACCAACCTGCAGATATCTTTAGATGCTGCAAGAGATATTTTGAGCAAATCTCAATAAGGAATTTTACATCCACCAATACCAATGATTGAACTCGTGTCTGGCCCAGCTCCAGCCATAGCCACTACTGAAGAAGCGATTGCCATCAGAGGGATGGTAAAGTAAGTGAAGCATATGACATTCTGGCAGAGGGTGTAAGTTACTTGGATCTGAATGCATTCACGATGACTATCAAGGAAGACGAAGTCTCTGTCGGTTGGCTAACTAGTGTCACTGCCACAACTTTGAAAGGCATATGTAATATAGGTGACTGTTACCTACTGACCAATTCACTTACTGAGTTGCACATTGAAGATTTTTGAATGCATACTGCATGCACACCTCCGAGACACTGAAATACTGTAACACCAAACTGATGTGGATTCATAAAAGGCAAAGGGACAACCGATGCAGCAGAGTTCCTAATGCAATGATACTAAGAAAAGAGGAAGAGGATCCACATGGTATTCTTGTATCAGTACATGAAATAAATTTAATGGTTGACGCCCGTACTGACAATAAGTATTTTTATATCATAAAAAGTATTTTTACCACTTTTTTTTTCAATACTGAACAATATATTATCTTGTTAAAGCAATATCAATTAAATATAAAATAGAGCAGTACATGTTTTGTCCCTTAATCTGGGAAATCTTCAGCTACATTCTGAGATAAAAATAAATTTCTACCGGGTGAGTTGGGCGCGCGGCTGTAAGCTTGCATCCGGCAGATAGTGGGTTCGAATCCCACTGTTGGCAGCTGTCTTTAGTTCCCCTCTTAACATTTTTTAAAGTATGTGGTCGAGGTCTTGTTATGTCATTTTCTAATTGGGATACAAATTCTTCCCAGTTCCTCCTATGGTATTTGCGCACTTTTCTCTTTGCAATCGCTTGCTTGCGGTGGTATTCTATTTTATCTTCATCTTTCTTGGTACATAAGTACTTCCTGTAGGCCTTCTGTTTGTCTTTGATGTTTTCGTCCCAAATTCTGAGTCCCCTGTTCCTCTGCCATTTCTTTTTGGTGCCAAGTGTCTCTCTTTGGCTGCTTGTTTTAAGATGGTTGTTAGGTGTTTCCATTCCTCTTCAACATTTTCTACAATTGGTACTTTGTAGAGAGAGGTTGTATAATATTTTGTCGGTTTCTTTATCTTGCTGTGCCATCAAGGTTTTATTCTAATGGGACAAATGAATAGGTAGTGATCTAATTCTGGGCCTCGAAAAACTCTTGTATCCAAAACCATCTCTGCTAGTTTGATATAGCAAATAGTACAATCTAGTATTGAACTTGTGCCTCTTGCCTCCCATGTGTATTTATGGCTGTCTCTGTGATTGAAAAAACATTCATTACCTTTACCTGATTGTAAGTGGAGGAGCCTATTAATCTAATCGCATTGTCATTACAGACTTGTTTGCCAAATGTGCTAATTGACTGTCCTACTTTTTTATTACCAACTCTTGCATTGAAGTCACCCATCAATAACAGATAATCATTCCTATTAATTTTATTCAAAATCTCTTCCAGTTTGTTGTTGTAGAAATCTTCATTTTTGTGTGCTTCACCTTCTACTGGGGCATACACTCCAATTATAGACAGATATCCCCTAGATATTTTCAGACGTATCTCTATTATTCGTTCATTCCAGAAGGTGTAATCTGTAATGGCAGATTTAAACTGTTTATGTATCATAATCATTATTCCTGCTTGTGCTCAATTTTCAGAAATTACGCCAGCCTAAAACTGTAGGTAATTTTGTGTGTGTTTTGTACCTTGTAGTTTCTTTTTGGTCTCTGATATTACGGCGATTTAGATTTTCTTTTCTTTTGCCAAAATGTCGTCTAGCTGTTCCTCTTCATGTGCTATACCTCGTACATTCCATGTGGCAAACTTCAGGATGTTTTCTTTCTTTCACTCATGAGCCTTATTCATGCTGTAATACCTCTGTTCAATCTCAAGTGTGGAGGGATTCCAAGGATGCTCCGACTCATCCTTATTGCAAATGCTGGGACTCCCCAGAACCCTAGGTCCCGATGCATTGCATAACGCAACGGTGGATTTCTCTTCTGAGCTACCACCTGGTGTAGTGCTTTCTTTAAGCAGTTTTTCCATTCTGCAATTGTATCTTTGTTAGACTTGAAAGCAAGGAAATTTCCCCCCAACTAGTTGCTGGCAAGGAGGAGGTAAGTTCTGTGGTGGGTCTGTCACCATTCAGCTTCTGAACCAGCGGCATAGTACTGCATTTCCTCAGTACTGAGATGGAATGGTTATACTACCATGACTCGGTCCCCAGAGCCTCATCTGTAAAAGCAGGTTACTGTACCACAGGCAGGTGAGGTTGAGATTTGGGTAGGAGAGGTTATGGAATGCACATCACTACCCCTTACATATACAACAAATTTAAATTTAAAGTTATTATACATCATCAGATTAAAATTGTGTTACAGTCGTGCTGAAACATTAAGTCAAGTTTCACTTTCTTAAACTTGTAGTTTGGAATAGTTTAGTGCAGAATTACATGAATAAAGTTTGCATCATAATACATACATAGCTGTATCTTGTTTAGGAAAATATTTGAATCTGTGCCTTTCCTGTTAATAGTCATTTCAACAGTTTTTGTTTTACTGATGTATAGTCCATACTCTTTAAACTTACCATTCCAAAGATTTAATTTCTCCTGTAATTCTGCTTCATTTTCTTCCAAGATCAGAACATCATCTGCAAATATTAAGAGTGTTATACTCTTTGCAATGTTCTTTGATGGATTTTATGATCTGATCCATGACAATGATGAACAGGAGTGGTCACAAGGCACTTCTCTGCTGGAGTCCTCTTTCGGTTTCAAACCAATCTGATCTTCCATCCCCTACCTGGACATTGCTAAAGTATTTTTGATAGCATCTTTACTTTATCAATCAGGCAGTTTGAAACACCTACAGTATACTTTCCAGGCATTCCCCAATTATTCCCTTATGCACACTGTCGTAGGCCTTCTCGATGTCCATAAAATCCATCACTATGTTCTTTCCCTCTGTTAGCATTTTGACAGCAAATATCAGGTCTGTAGTGCTTCAGCTTTTCCTAAACCCAAGTTGTTCCTCCTCTAATAACGGTTCTACTATATTCCTGATTCTTCTTTCAACACAGTGTTGGGTCATCTTTGTTCTTGAATACAGGTACTGTAGTGCTCGTAGTCAATTCTGAAGGCTCGTGACCAGAGTCTAGTTCCCATTTCAGATTCTCTAACCTACCACAACGATTCAGACTTCTAACATTCTACGCTCCAACTCGCAGAATATCAGTATCCGTCTTCTTGACGATTGCCCTCTCTTGTGTAGTCTCCACCAAGAGATCCAAATGGGAGACTCAGGTGAAAGCCATTATCAGTACAACATTCATAGAGAGAGCTGCATGTCCTCGGGAGTTAGTTACGGCTGTGGTTTCCCGTCGCTTTCAGCAGTGTAGCAGTATCAACACCGCTAAAATGTGATAAGTATTACCAGGTGCATCAAACATAACCCGGAATTTAAAATTAGCGGCTCTGGTAGCAAACAGAAATGGGTGGGGCTTTGAGACGATGTTGGTGGGGATGTCTGGAGTAGGGGTTTTGATGCATCATACACCAGAGAGCGACCACATGCTTCAGTATGCCAAGAGCGAGCAAGAGGTACACAGGTCTTTTGCGTAGCACATCATCATCGAATTTCTGGCAAAATAAGGCACCAAAGCTTCGACAGTTTTGAGAAGGCTCCTTGCACAGTTTGGGGATGCAGCTCATCCAAAGACCCAGGTGTATGAATGGCACAAATAATTTAGGCAGGACGGGAAGAAGTGGAAAACAAGCCCCACCAAAGATGACCGTGGACAAGCATCACTGCAGACAATATTCATGCAGTACATGACCTTATTGAAAAACATCAGAACATAGACATTTCTGAAATTGCTTCACTCATAGGAATAAATGTTCCAAGTCATCATCAATGATGAACTCTACCGTCAAAAATTGTCTGCCTTGTGGGTTCCTAGTCTCGTCACCCAGGAACAAAAAAAATGATGCCAGGATGTTTGTCGGAGGCATCTGAATCGCTATGAGGAGGAAGGATATGATTTTTTGTGTCGCACTGTGGTTTCTGATGAAATTTGGGTTATCATTATACCCCGGAATTAAAACAAGCAAGCATGGAGTTGCGGGAACGAGGTGCAGCTGGCCCAGTCAAGGCCAAAACACGCCTTTCTACTGGAAAGGTGTTTGCCACTGTTTCTTGGGACTATGTGGACATTTTGCCTGCGGATTTCTTGCATCAATGAAGGACAGTGAACGCAGCCTATTACTGCCGTCTTTTGATCGAGACAAAAGCTACATATCGCAACAAACATCACAGGCAACCAGTCCGAGATATTCTTCTTCTGTACGAAAATGCAAGACTACACACTGCATTGTAACATGGGAAAAACTGAAGGAAAAGCATTGGACACCTCTGGAATACCCTCCTTACACCTTGTGACTACCACTTGTTTGGACCACTGAAAGAAGAACTGAGAGGAAAGCGATTTCATGATGATGCAGTGGTAGAGGAGTACGTGCACAACTGACTGCACATGCGTTCTTCTTCTTTTTACGAGGATAGCATAAAAAAGTTGCCAATTCGGTGGCAAAAATGTGTATCAAATTCAGGAGACTAAGTAGAAAAATGAGGTGCTTGTCGTATATTTGTTGGTGGATTTAATAAAAGTATAAAAAAATAATTCCAAAAGGCTGCTACCCCACTTTCGATGAACCATTTGTTAGTCTGGTCTCTCTCCGATATGGTTGTACCTACAGCTCGGCAACCTGCTTCACCGGGACGCACAGGCCTCCCCATCATGGCAAGGTCACCGAGTTCGCCTCTTATGAAGCGTTAAGGCCTGGGCATTTTCTCATCAAGTTGGCCAACTGTAATTTATCTTCTAATTTACTAGTAGGCCTATTGTATAGTATTCTTGATCCAACTACGAACCAATTAAGTAGTAGTAGTAGTAGTAGTAGTAGTAGTAGCAGCAGCAGCAGCAGTAGCAGCAGTAGTAGAAGAAGAAGAAAAAGGAGAAGAAGAAGAAGATACCACAAACCTAAAGTGTTCAAACTCCCACCATAGAATACAATCAAATGTCTCAATACCAAAATTAAGTTCCAGTTTCCTAAGATCCCAAATTGTTCCACAATCAGACGGGATTACTTCCATATCGACCAAAACTGGGAACTCCAACATAATTGGTCCATTATTGGAAACCACAAAAAAGAAAAATTAACTCTAACAACACAGCATAAACAACAGAACACAACTAGACCCTCAAACATTCAGGTCACCAATTTTATTAATACTTTGTATATTTCCGACATTAGATATAATGATGATACTTGGAACCCTACCACCTGCACAATATGTTCATCCTATTTCAAACAAGAGGATTTTGAAAGAAAGCCATCTTCTGTGATGGCCAAATTTTGTGCAGTTGAGTGTACAGTCTTCTATTCATACAAAGAATTTCAATAAACTGGTGATCTGAATGTTGAGTGTCTCCTTGTTAGAAGGAAATTACTAAAACAGTGTGAAATATATAAAAACTGGGAGCATTCAATCGCATAGCCATTACACTGCCATCTGTTTCTGTAGTTGACAGAATAAACATCACAATATTTATAACAATATTTGCAGAAAAAACTGATAAAAATACAATATCACACAAGCAAGAACTTTAAATACCACTGAGAACAGAAATATAACAACTTATACAAAATCTATATCATATAAGGAAAATGTAATGTTCTATTTTAAAGTTCTGATGCGTTTAAGTCCATCAATGAGTGATTGCCTGAAGTATTATCTTCAAAATCTTGATTGGACAGGAAATATCTATGGTCTGTAGCTTAATATCTTAAAGGAACAAGCATCCCACTTACATCACAGAAAACATTCGGATGACATAGTCCATTTTTTACTGCGATAATAGTCATACGTTAGAAATACTTATTACTCAGTCCTATTATAATTTAACATACCTTGACCTTGATGCATATGAACATCCCCAGCCACACTGTTATGTCCTTGTCCTTGAGCTGAATCACCAACGGCAGACCCATCCATCAACATCCGTTTACTGGGCTGAGGTGGATCAGATAGAGATTCTTCACCCAGGCTTACATCATCCTGACTGGATTCATCACGCGGTCTTTTCCGCTTCTCCTATGTTCACAAAAGTACAATAGAGTATCTGTTTTTGATATTAAAAAGAACCAGGTGAAAATAGAAACTTTTATAGAAACTGCTGCAAGAGGAACAAATATTTGTTGTTGCTTGTTGTTTAAAGGGGCCTAACAAGTGGAACAAATGTGAGATATACTATGAAGATGAAGGATAACCTGAAAGATGATGACTCTTGAACCTCTCCTGTGCTGGGAGGATTAGATTTCTGAGATTGTACTGTATATCACAATAAAGAAACATGTGCAATTTATACACTGAGATGTACTTTTTTGAGCTACCCTCCCCATAATTAATAAAATCATACTTGAGAGTTTGTCATATGATTTGATTTATTTGGTACGTTATGAGCTCATAGGAGCATGAGCAACTCGTTCCACAGGTCTTCATTCTTCCCAATAACTCTTCGTTCTCTCAGTCCTCCTATTTCTCTCTGCTTCTGTGATTTGAATCATGATCCTAGTGTCAGTCCATTTGTGACCTTTCCATCAGTCTCCTGTAGCTAGACCTATCCTGTACTGTTGTCTGTGGATTTTTCCTCAGTACAATGCCAAATGCCTCCTTACACTAGTGTCCAAAAGTTAAGCATAAGTTACGAGTAAGCAGGGCGAAAGGAAATAGACCGCAAATCGCACGAAATATGCACCTACCAACCTTACGTGTTCGTTGTATATAGGAAAGGAGTGTTCCCTGCTTTGACTAGCAGCGTAACCTCAAGGTAAACACAGCCAGTGCCCGTGCCCCATATTCCCGCAGTCGTGTTTGCCCTGATATAGTGTGCAAGGTGTAGCTTCGTGGTGAACATGACAACATAATGGCACGCTGCTGCCATTTGGACCCCGTTTTGCAGGGTAGAATACTCGGCCACCTGGAAGCAGACCAGACACAGACCGAAGTCACCGTATTCTTGAATGTCCTACAAAGTGTCATTTCCAGACTTTGGAGACGATTGAGACACAGAAGATGTTAGTCGTAGGCCAGTACCAGGTCGACCAAGGGTAACCATCCCACAGCAGGACCGATATCTGGCCTTGAGAGCCCGACGAAATCAGAGTGCACCTGCACGACAATTGTCGGCGGAGCTTGCAGCCGCCTCAGGGGTTGACATTTCCCAGCAAACTGTGTACCGGAGGCTCAGAACAGCAGGGCTGTTTGCCCGACATCTAGCGGTGTGCATCCCGCTCACTCCAGCACAGAGACGGGCCCGTTTACTGTGGAGCCGTCAACATCGAAACTGGACCATGAATGAATGGAGGCGGGTGCTCTTCACAGATGAATCCTCCAGTGTGCAGAACGATTCCTGTTGCACATAAATCTGGAGAGAACCGGGTAGCCGATACAACCACAGGAACATCGTGGAACGGGACCAGTACAGTGGTGGTGGTGGTGGCGTCATGGTGTGGAGTGGCATCATGTTGAATGGCCGTACGGACCTGCACATCTTCATGGGTGGTCCGAGGAACACTGTTAACACTCGGAGATACAGGGATGAGGTACTGAGACCACATGTTCGACTCTTCAGAGGTGCGGTTGGTCCAGACTTCCTCTTAATGGACAATTATGCCCGACCGCACCGCGCTGCTCTGGTGGATGAATTTCTGGCTGGGGAAGACATTCATCACATGGACTGGCCAGCGAGGTCTGTGGATCTCAGTCCTATAGAACATGCCTGGGATGCATTGGGGAGGTGAATTGCATCCTGTCAGCCTCCACCAAGGACCCTCCAAGACCTTCGCATTTCCCTTTCAGAGTAATGGGATCGACTGCCACAAGAGCTCTTGGACAATCTGATAGAGAGCATGCCACGTCATTGCGAAGCATGTGTGGCCATTAGGGGTAACCATACATCCTATTAACAGCATATTTTGTTGTGGAAGACATTGCCAAGTTTTGTTAGTTGCTGTCAAAGCTATCAGAACCTTTCTGACTCTGTTTTTTTTTTCTTCTTTTTTTTTCTTTTTTTTTTTTTTGGATAAGTTGTGTGACATATTGTGTGTGATTTAGCTTCTGTTTGTTCAGCAATCCCTCTGACATTCCTATCAGGCGGTATGGACTCATTTAATGATTATGCTTAACTTTTGGACACCAGTGTAGATCTACGAAATATAAACATAACTGTCTATTTCACTCATAGCATTATTCAGTTATATACTGAATAATGAAAATGGGGGAAGGAAGAAGAAAAAGAAAAGGAGATATCAATGTTAGAAATAGAGGAAGTCATACAAAAGATGAAGAGCAGTAAAGCAGCAGGAGTGGATTAGGTAACTACAGAAATGATAAAAGCAGCCGGGCCAATAGGGCTACAGTGGCTGTATAGATTATTTAGAATAATCTGGAGGAAGAAAAAGATCCCAGAAGAGTGGGGAAAGTGTTTATTATCCCAATATTTAAAAAAGGTGTAAAAGGAATGTAATAACTACAGAGAGATCACCCTTATTGCCCATGTAGCTAAGATATTTGAGAGAGTATTGGAAGGAAGAATGAGGAGGAAGCTAGAAGGAGAAATGGAAGAAGAACAGTATGGTTTTAGGAAAGACAGATCAATGACCTGATCTTTACATTAAGACATATGATGGAGAAAATATGGGAGTTTGGAAAAGACATAGTGATGACATTTATTGACATTGAGAAAGCTTATGACAGTGTACCCAGACAGTTAGTATGGGACACATTAAGGAAAAAACAAGTTAACAGAGTGGAAGTGCAAATGACAAAAACTATGCACAAAATTGTGTTAGTAGTGTGAAGAATAGTACAGGAAAAACAAAATGGTTTAAAGTTGAAACTGGTCTCCGACAAGGATTGTACTATCCCCCATACTATTCAACAGTCGTGGATTAAATTCATAAGAACATTAAACAGAGATTGGGAAGACAGGCAACAAAAGCCATGTTGTTTTCAGATGATATAGTGAAATGGGGTGAGGATGAAATGGAAGTGCAAAAACAAGTAGATGTATGAAATCAAGAGACAGAAAAATCTGGGATGAAAGTAAGCACAGAGAAAAAAACAATAGTGATGACAAGGGGAAGGAAGAAAGAAAGAGGAAAGATAAAACTGAGTGGTAAAATTCTGGAAGTAGTTAAAAGTTTTAAGTAGGACCTACTTGGGAAGTGTGATCACAGAAGATGGAGAGATAATCGAGGAAATTACGAAAAGAATAAAACAAGCAAACAGCTCCTACGAGAGTGTCAGGGGTATTTTGTGGAACCAAGATGTCCCGAAGAAATGTAAGAAAGTATTATTATATTCAACCTATTATGAATCCATACTAACCTATGCAGCTGGATCGTGGACTACAACAAAACGAGACGAGAGTAGAATACAGGCAGCGGAGATGAAATTCCTAAGAGGTATCGAGGGCAAGACCAGAAAGGATAGAATTAGAAATGAAGAGATAAGGAAAAGGACAGGAATCTTGAAACTAGGGGTCACTAGTTCAATCCCTTCCAGCAACAGTTTTCTTACTTCTGCAAGGGTGAAAGTTTTGTTGTTCCTAGCCCCATGGTCCTAAACTTGGCTCCACATTCTTTCAATTGGATTTAAAGAACAATGGTACGGAGGTAACTTTAAAACTTGCTTTCCCGATTGCAATGTGATATCATCTACTCGATACACCCCACACGAGTCCTTAATACGGTGTGGGATGACATTCTAAAGTAGCGGCTACTAACCTCGTCACATTTCTGAGAGTACTACCAGGATTTGCGTCACTAAACTTCTTAAAAATGTTGAGAAAACACTGTTTTTCACCACATGCATTTCCCTTTTTATGCTTTACGTGCGAAGGGCCAGTTATGTAAACTTAAATTAAAACAGTTAACTAAATCCTAAACACCAAGACAAAGACTGACTACCAACTTAATTAATAATGATATATTACTAAATATTACCACGAAAGAAACTCATAATAATATGAAAAGTTACTAGCACGCCATGAACAAGCGGGACACAGCAGTAAACAGAAAGCACGTGGGTCATATCTATATATATATATATATATATATATATACCAACTATGATAAGAGTGGTATTTCAGAGTCAGAAGAAAACTAAATGTGAAGGCCTACAATATCGAAAGCGCATAACATTGATGAACAATAACATTACATTGTCCATTGTTAATGGCGATGTTCTTTATCTCTTGCTGCTTCTCAACTCCGATAGATGGGATTACTGCTGCATACCGAGTATAATAGCCTGACTGATCATGGGCGCCCGCAAGGGGGGGCACTTGCCCCCCCCTGGAATTCTAAAGATGTTGATGTTCAATTGTTTAATATCATACCAGATTATTTCATAAACTGAAATTACTGACAGTCATCTAGCATATGTTATAACTGGAAGTTTCTGTAAACAATTTATATTTATAATAACGTTATATTGGTTTTTATATTGAAGAAAATTGTTAATGTGCCCCCCCCTGGAAAAGATCCTGCGGGCGCCCATGTGACTGATTACTGGCGGAAAATAGCCGGGGATTTAGAAAACTTTCTTCTTTAGCATGCCATCCCTCTGGTTCATACATTTTCTGATACAGCTGGTACGTAACACACCGGTTCATCATAGTATTACAGCTGTTCGATCCCCACTCTGACGCACTGTTTTGAATGAGCAGTGTGCATACTTAAGGCAGAGACTCACGTAGTAGTAGTAGTAGTAGTAGTAGTAGTAGTAGTAGTAGTAGTAGTAGTAGTCCTATAACCTGGTCTAGAATAACAATTTAGGCCTATTCCAAATTATAGCACCACAATTCACTAAATGACTCAAAATTCAGCCCCGAAAAGAGCCGTTTCTTAAGCCTCTTCCTCCTCACTTCTACATTCATTTTATTCCAAATTAGCAGTGAAGAGGGTGTTTCTCCTCTGGCTTGGAAGAGAAATTTGCCTCCAAGTTAGATAGATTTTTCTGCCGCCAGTGTATTGAATTGATATTTTTTCCCCACCAAAAAAAACAACAAAAAAACCGAAGAGTGTTCACGGATCACGGCTGTCTGCGGCTTGGTCATCCCAGCTCTGAAACTTTGGACTGTAATATCGGGAGCTTAGACCTGTTCATTAAAAGTGAGAAAATGTGTGGTTTGTGATTTGATCGAGTATTTCATATGAAAGAATTGCTTTTAATTGCGCCATTCCTACTGACGTCACTGTAATGTTTGTTCATTTCAGTTGTGAAAACCAGTAAGACAGTCCTTTTGAGGATATAAAAAGACAGGTGGAGAGTAAGTGTCTACCATTAAAATGAAAGCTTCACAACCTTATTGTGACTGATGATATGTAAGCGGGTCTACCATTACGGCGAAAATTCCCTAACTCAGTCTTCATAAAAGAAAAGATGTTTGGCGACATCACCGTCGCGTTTCTAGGGTAACGTTAAGACCTTTGCAATTTAATACAATCTTGCTCACAACGTGTACACTACCTAACCTAGAATTCTGTATACAATGTAGAATTCCGTAGCGAAGCATGGGTACATCAGCTAGTGTTAGCTAAATGACACCACTGAACACTGCAATGGCTGTTCCACTGTTGACACATTGCCTCTCTCAAAAGGCACTTTAATGCAAGAATATCAATTATGAATGGAATGAATTATGAATTGAAACTAAACAGATTTTTAAAAGTGAAAATAAACAGATTTAAATGACGTACATAACTTTTATGTGGAAATAACATTACTTAACACACGTAAAGTATTTTTAATGCCATACCAAAATGTGGACAGTACCACCGTATTTACATGTTTTTGGCATAGTGTCCACTTTCCCTCACCTCTACTAAGAAAAATTTCCCTGACTCACGAAAACTGAATGACAAGTTAATTCGCCAGACAGCATGTTTTACAAGGAACAAAAAAAGGAAATTCCAGCCTCCACCAATCCCATAGCTGGCCTAATTCTCTCACCACTTCCTTTTTCGCAATTATTTATGGAAAATCAATTACACTGATGGCACTTTATATATAAACTGTTTTTTTTTTTTAGCTAGTTGCTTTACGTTGCACCAATACAGATTGGTCGTATGGCGACAATGGGACAGGAGAGGCCTACGGACGGGAAGGAAGCGGCTATGGCCTTAATTAAGGTACAGCCCCAGCATTTGCCAGCTGTGAAAATGGGAAACCACAAAAAACCATCTTCAGGGCTGCCGACAGTGGAGTTCGAACCCACTATCTCCCGGATGCGAGCTCACAGCTACACACTCCTAACCGCATGGCCAACTTGCCCGGTGAACAAATTGTTTAAAGGTAACATGTAGGCCTAACATATACCTATATCTTATAATTTCTAAGGAACGAAGTATAACTAACTTATTAATAGGGTAATTCAAATATGAAAATAAAATTATTTTACCACAGCAATCTAATACTATTTCATGTATATTTAAAGCACTCTTGAGATCAAAAGCAATTAAATTGTGTTTCTGATGTAGGTGAATATAATGAATTCCAATTAGTCTAGGTCTATACTCAAAACAGTTTTCAAATTTGAAGACAAATCAGTCAGGAAAGATAGGAATGAAAAAGAAATGTTTGCACTTATCGAAAGGATTACTGTTTCCATTTTATGCTTTCTCGAAATATTTTCTTCCTTTCAATTTCAGCATCATGCTTTTCTCTTTCAATTTTCACATTCTGTTTTTCCTCCAAATCTTTCAATTGTAATTCAATTTTCCTTTTCTCCATTTTCCTCTGTTTCTCTTCAGATTGCTTTTCGTTTTTATTTTCCAAGTATGACTGATACCTTCTTCTTCAAGCTCGGATAGAGGTCAGCATGCTTCTATTGATAGTAACATTCCTCGAACCACCGTGTTTCACACTATCAAAAATTATTCTCTGCGACACAAGTGATTCTTCTAAAAGATTTTTGACTAGTAAATGTTTATTGATAGAAAAGCCTGTCTCAACAAATGCATTATCATAGGATAAAATGAATTCATTACAGACCAGAGATCTTCATATTTCTCATCATCTTCTCCTAAAAGATTGTAGTAAAATTCATCCAATCCCAAGTCACCCTTTCTTTTAGAAATGAAGTCATTAATATGTTTGTTGATTCCTGCATTTTTCTGAGCTTCCTCGATTAGCAGACAGAACTGTCGTTTGGCCTTTTCAGTGCTTTTATTACTTATTCCTATATGGCTATGCAAGTTTTCAAGAATGATATCAATCCTTTTAATTGTCAAACTGGATTTGAGCAATATCATTTTAGGGTCTAGGGCAGTGAGACCCCTTGCTAAATGTGATTTTAGAGGACATTTTTCACTGAGCTTTACTAACATGGTGATTTTTGAACTAATTTTTACAAGTGACTTTTTCCTTTTCAGAACATTTAACTTGTTTCAGTAAGCTCTTGGCAGCATAACCAATATTCACTTTTTCTACTGAAAACAGATTGGCACTATCTTGTAAGTCTAAGTATTTTAACTTTCAGTAAGTACTTGCTTCAGCTATCTTTTCAGACTTAACAAATCTCATTATTATGTTTTTCATTAGTTCTTCAAGCGACGTAAAAAGGTAAGACACCATAGGTTTCTGACTTTGAAATCTTCTGAGGAAAGGTTCAACGTCTGACAAAATACTTCTAAAAGCATTTAACTTAACCATAAGTAATGGATTCTTCACAGCCTCTCTAAGGTATTAAAGGGGTTTTTTTTTCTTTCAGTTTACTCTTTCACAAATTTGTCAACACAGCATCCAGTTTCCAACCATCTAAATGCAGTGAACATTTAAGGAAATGCAGTGCTTGTTGTTATGTCTGTATATTTAGCACGTCGAACAGGGCTATCTTTAAAAAGATTGCACAGAGACCTAAAAAAATTAGAAAAAGGTCCCAGTCAATTTTGGAGATCCCAGTTTTCATGGCCTCATTCACTGTATGCAAACTGCATATGCCTATATCAAGAAGTGATTTGCCCTCAGGGTTTAGCCCTTGCAGATGATTTTTAAGTTTTTTAATAAAACTGAGATTAACATTCGGACCATCCATTGAGACTTGCAAAATATTTCCTAAAGGTAGGGAGAGTCCATATATAAACCCATCTAATAAGTGATCCATAGCTGCCCTGCCTAAAAATACACTATTCCAATATCGTGTTGCAACATTTTGAAGATTTACATCCCAAAACCTTACACATAAGTCCATTGGACAAATTTGATTAATGATTTATCAAAACAAACAACATAGTCAGAGCACGGTTTTAAATCATTTTGCAAACTTCTTTAAAGTATGGGGCTAATCCATTATTTATAACATAGGAAGCCTTAGTCTAACCCATAGTAAAAGTTTGAGCAATTACCATCTGGGAAAATTGTTTTGAATGCTGCAAAGGTTTCATCACAAGAGTTGAGAAACATCTTTCCAATGACAACCTAGAGAGTCCATATGGTTTCAGCTGATGTAACATCATCTTCATTCATACTGAAAGTCTTTAAACTCATTTGACTTGTTCCTGGCACCACTAATTCCTTCATAGCTGTGGATGTAGTGCTAACTCTTGGCTGCATATCTTCAAGTGGAGATGGAGTAGAGGTATTCTTTGCAAAGAAAGAAATTGTTGGCTGGGAAGACTTAGCTTTCATGTATTTTATATGAGTAGGTCCTTTAGCATCAGAAATGACTGCTTGTTTACCCATATTACTAAGTTTGAACAATTTACGACACACTTTACAATATGCTGAAGTTGCGTCATTTACATATATGTCCAACCAACCACTCAGTTCGGGAAACATTTTACGGTCTAGCCAAAGTTTATTAAATGTACACTGCTTGTTAGCCATTATTGTAAGTTTCAAGAAAGCATCCTAGAACTGGAAAAAAAAAAAAAAAAAAAAGAATAACATAAGAATGTTGGAAAAAAATGACACAAGGGCACAACAAAAATTGAAGAACTGTTGTGCACTTCTTCTGAAAAAATACCGGAAAAAGAAATGCTACAATAGCCTGGGTTACAGCAGACAAGAGCCTAAAAATATCCCCTCAAATCCATCATTGGGGAAGATTTCCCTGACTTTCCAGATTTTTGTCCATTTCCCTGACCAACATTTTCTTCCCTGACTTTCCAGAATGTGGACACTATATTTGGTGTTTACTTTATCTCCCAGGTTGAGATAGGGTATAGAAACACTGAGTGGCCGACAGAGACACTTCAGTATCCTAACATGTAAAGTTTAGGGTAGTGCCATTACCTTGCCCATTTTAATGTAGGGTTTTTCTTAATTATTTTAGAATTATGCACACTTTTCTGGTTCCAAGGAGAACAAATGTAGGTGTCCTAAATGGCTGTAATATTTTAATGGAAGCATGAGAATGTACCCTCGTTTCCCTTTTTCACACATTCTCTTGTGACCAGGACTTTCAAAATTTAACTTTCTATTTTCGGTTGAATGTTCCCCTGGTTCCTAGTCACAAAATAACATTGGCTCACGTTGGTATCAAGACTGTTTTAATACTTTTTTGTGTACAAGTTTTTAGGTTATTTTATTTTTTGTGTCGAAGTTCCTTTTTGATAGATTGCATTCTTGTTATTCACTTGTTGTCCTTTGTGGCGTGTGTAGACCAATGTGGGACATCCTCATAATTACTGTAACTTGTACAGATATAACCAACAGCTTATCCTCTGTTTCTCTAGACCTTGTGTCTCATTAGGTCCTGCTGAAAAGCTGTTTGGAGATCACAATGTATATTTCAGTATCCCTTTTCCATTTTGTGCTGGCCAATTTCCTAAATTCTCTCTTGTCTTCTTTTGGAATGTATGTCATGGCCTGTTTGACTTTGGATTCTCTTCCCTTTGAATGATGAATTGCTGTTGCATTTCTTTTACTGATAAAAGGGCAATGAGTGTTTTCGTTCTGCTCACCCCAGCACCTGGATGCATTTAAGACCTGTTTCACTTCTAGAAAATGGAAATCCACATGTTCTCTTAGACTTCGAGAACATTCTGCCAGTTGAGATTCTTAGACTTTATAAATATTATGAACTATTAAAAATTGTTTATGGAATTGTTTGCTAGGGTAATTGAACACCCACTACTGTAACTCAATTGTTGTTTTGGTTGAAAACCAAGAGGAATAAAACCAAAGAAAAGGAAAATTCAGATCCAAATCTACTATACTAATTATTATTATTATTATTTTTTATTATTATTATTGCTTTTATGTGATTTTCTTTATTTTATCCATCCAGTCCTATGGCTTCACTGTTTTTTCCCCACCCACTGTGGACAACCATAACAATAATAATACTACTTGTGTGGGCAATTAAAAGTGTGGGTGAGATATGGGCAAATTGTCTGTAGGTAAATTTTTTAGAGGACTAAAAACACTATTGGTTAAAACGTTGGGAAAATCATCAACAGGTAAAACATCTACTAATTGTTTTGTTTTAATGCACAATGTAGTACAGGGCAGAGCTTGAAATTTGGTGCGTCAATAGGATTTAATATTCTCACTCAGTGGCCTTTTAAATTCATGAATGAGATATCCAAATTCCAGAAAGCTTTTACCAGCATACAGCAATATCAGCCTGTAAACCAAGTGATGATGAATAATTTGATTTTTAAATTAACTTACGAAGGCTACTTCTTAATTAAGGAATGTTTGGCAATTAAATAAGAACCGCTGGGTATTATTGGTTAATTCCTTAATTCCTTCTTTTTATTCCATTTGACATACCTTCAACTACTTTTCCACATAATTTTCAGGCTTATTCATGTATTTGCTGTAGTGTGGGACAACTTTTTGTAGACCCTCACCGCAGAAGCCTGTCACCTGAGAGGAAAACCAACTCAATAGTTTAAACTTTGTCGTTGGAGTGAAATAACTGCCACTGAGGAACATCTTCAGATGCAGAAAGAAGTGGTAGTCATCAGGAGCAAGGTCAGGGCTGTATGTGCAGAGGTATTTGAATTGCTACCAGCCAAAAAACTGGATGAGTGCTTACATTTTAACACTACCTGGTGACTACCACCTGTTTCTGAATCTGAAGAAGTTCCTTGACAAGAAGCATTTTCGCACTGATGACTATGTGAAAATGGCGATTTAGAAATCATTTTGTTTGCAGGTGGCCGATTTCTATGACGAGGGTCTACAAAAGCTTGTCCTATCCCATGGCAAATTTTTGAATAAGTGTGAAAATTATGTGGAAAAGTATCTGAAGATATGTAGAACAGAGTAAAAATGGAAATGAACTAATAATGTGTACAGGTTCTTATTTGATTGATAAACGGTTCTTAATTAAAAAAATGGCCCTCATACTTCTAGCAAAATGTTTGCTTATTACACCTTCAAGTCCTATGTTCCTACAACTGAGTGATCTCCCCCTTTCTACTGGTACCATGTGTTAGTGGGGAAAACAAGTGAAGTATCTGATATGATCCACCAGCTCCAATTACATATTTACTACCTCACATTCAATCTTTTTCCGCATCTTTCCTACCAATAAACCATGTTGATTTTCGCACCTGCATTCCTCTTGAAGTTCCAACATTTTGAGTGTAAATTTTGGAAACCTCTATCACCACTAATCACATCAACAGCATAAGTGAAACTGCATCATGATTTTTGAAATCAGTCAAAGCTTTGCTAGAGTCCAGAATTATTCTTTTAAAAATGATAAGACTTTGGCACAATCTTAGGTTCACTGACTTCAAATTTCTTCCACTAAAATACAAACCACTTTTCAATTTTAAAACTGAAAACTGTTCCTATTCCATTATAAAAACAGCACTGAAAAATTATAAACCACAGTTGCAGCCTAGATTTCTTTACCACTTTGATTATATTTTGACAGCTAACTTTCCCCTTGTCACTCTCAAACTTCCATGTTCTATGGAGAAATCACATGAAGAAAAAGTTGTTACAATTTATTATTGCCCTTATATCTGTAATATGCAATATGTAATGTAATGAAATATAACTTCAGATTTAGTAAAACCAAGCAAACTAGCTTGTAGTTTTATGCAACTGTTGGTGACTTGGCTATCATATTCTCTTCAGATTTAGTAGCTTGTTAGAACTAATTAAGCAGTAAAAATTAGCAATTATTCATAATGTTTTACATTATTCATACCTTATGATGATGCTTGTGCTTTTTCTCATGTTTGTCCTTATCCTTCTCTTTCTTTTTCTTCTTCTTTTTTGCCTTCCTATGCTGTCGATCTCCATGAGCATCCTCACGGCCATGGAAGGAGGCAGCTGACTGTCGAGATTCCTCATCTCCTGTAGTAGGAGCTACACTGTAGTTGTTATGCGCATGTACAGGAGGAACTGAATCACTACTGTGCTCAGGAGTGGATGAGCTTCCAACTTTCAAAATTAACTTCAGCCCAGGAGGTTTCTCAACTTTGTCTAAACAGATTAAAAGCATCAATGAATTAAATACAAAATATTTCATTAAGTGAAGAAGGAAGAAAAGAACATAAACATAGAAAAAAACAACTATTCACGATGAGATTAATTCAACAATTCCACAAATGTAGAGGATGGTTGCCTAGTTGTACTTCCTCTTAAAACAGTAATCACCGCCTTCTCATCCATAAATGTAAAAATATCAGAGTCTGTCTGTATTCTTTTAAGAACGGTGATAGTTGTAAAATTTAAGTGCAATTTAATAAAATATATTTCTAGTAAATCCATAAATTTAACTCAAAGAGCTGATAAAACCTCAAAGTAAAATACTCAATTTGTTTGCAAACACTTGCAAATTAACTCTATTCCAAAGCAGTAGAATCACTGAATAGCAGGTTCCTTAAATTTTACAGTTTATGGTTTAGAAAATGACTGCAATGTGAGGAGGATAACTTACGTCCATCTTGATTATATGCAAAGAATGATATTATTGTCTAAAAGAGTAATACAGTAGGTAACTAGTTATCTTTACAGAGAACAAGAAAGATACCTCAACTTCACGTAAGGAACAAATCAAGCAATTTAATACAAGTAATAAAGCACGGCTGGGTTAGAAGTCGTATTTTTCAATACAGTTTAGGTACAGCTAAATAACATGATCAGTCAACAGATAGCGAAGTCTCAAACAAATACGTGGGAATTCAATTCTAGAACCTGTATTCAATGGAGGAATTTGAAAATCAATTAAAAATAAAACAAAAGTGATTGTACTAAGCTGAAAATGTCATAAATGCAAAAGGGAACATAAGTTGCCCAAGTAACAGAACACTTGAAATTTAAACACCCGCAAATAAATTCACACATAAAGCAAATGGCATGATCAGCAGTAATTGCATTATTGGCTAGTATGAGTCTGAGTGTCTCCTGCAGACTGAGGTTCCATCTTAGGCAAGAGCGATCAGCACACACTGTGAGGATGTGAGCCACGGTGAAGTCGGCACCACAAGAACACACTGGGGAGTCTTCCTTCTTTAGGAGGTAAAAGTGCAAACATCTTTCATGAGCTATTCTCAGCCTACACAAAACCATGGCTTCTCTCCGTGAAGGCCGGACAGAGGACCACCACACAATAGTAGTCTTTCTGATTCCTCTCAGCTAGCCCCTCCGATTCCCAGGACACAGAGATGGTTTGACGTAGCTGAGAACAAATATTCCCAGCTGGTACATTCATAGGTCTAGGAGCTAAAAGTACCGCTTCTTTTGCTGCTTCATCTGCATGTTCATTTCCCGCGATCCCAAAACTGCTTGGGAGCCATGCGAAAGTGATTCTGGCGCCAGCATCACACAACCTGGCTAGGATATCACGAATCTGCTGTACCACTGGGTGTTGCGAGAAACAGGTGTCAATAGACCGCAGAGAAATTAACGAGTTGGTATACACGAGAAAGTGGTCTCTCTCATTACCGAGTGCAAACCGCAGAGCTTCTAAGACGACAAAAAGCTTCACAGTATACACACTACAGACACTAAGAAGCAAGATCTTCATGCTAGAATTATCGGAGATGAAAAAGCAACCCACATTGCTCCGATTTAAGAACCATCCATGAAGACATGTTGCGCGGCCGTATACTGATGAACGAAGTCCTAGAAATACCTTAGATGAACAGAGGCATTCGTGTTCACCTTGGATCCACTGTGTAGGTTTAGCTATATATCTGGCCACAGAACTAGCCATGGAGTTACCTTGTAGTGGTCTGCTCAAGACAACCACCAATAGCCGCTTCTAACTCACAACACAAACAATCGATTCGAATTGCAATATGCTGTGTGGCATTCGGTCGGTTCTGGCACCGCTGGTAGTGTTGGGTATTAAAGATGCCTTATTCATAAAGGTAGAACTCCCAATTCAATGAGTAGACTGGGGATGGGGCTAGTAAGGAAAGCTCCCATTGCCAGCGTAACTCCACTACGGTGAATACTATGTAAAAGGTTCAGCGTAAATTTTACCATATGCCAGAGGGAAATTATAGAAGCTTCCCTTCCATGCTGAATTGTCGTAAGGTGAGCAACAGCCTTATGTGAGAACATGAAATAGCCAGTAACCTTCAACAATGACAATCTGTGAGTGTACAAACTGATGTGTGTGCATTGAAGAGTATTTACCCACTACATGGAAGCCAGAAGAATATGGACACTGCTCAACTCGCAGGCAAAGATAGCATTGAGAAATTAATCATCCATATTATTTTTCATAAAGACATTCACTAGTGAAAAGACATATCAAGGTGGATGTCATTGCTGTGTTCATTAGGAAAACTATATCACATAGCAGACATTTTACTGTATAGGCTTTTGGGCTTATGCCGTGTCAAGAAAATAAAGTTAAATTCTTTACGTTTCGCAGAGAACTGTGCTCTGCATCATCAGAAGAAAATCTTGATTGTCCATGTGAAAGGCTTCTTAAACACATAGTATTTATTTATTTATTCAATCATACTTCCCAATGTATGGGTTGCCACAGGACAAAGTTTACTATATCACATAAAGTGTATTACTACAGTAGCCTATACAAGTCTGTAAAGATTTTACAAAGTTTCAATCTCACTACAGTGTCTGCAGTCTTGACTTCTGCCATGGAGAGCTCTGAATGGAGCTACGTTTGCATGTAATTTTACAGTGTCCTGCCATTCTGAACTACTTGAACCTTCCCTGGTCTCCAGCCACCTGTTTGCTACGGGGGGGGGGGGGGGCATTCCTGATAAAGAGCCACTCGATAAGAAATGTAGAACTGAAACGGAAGTTTTACTTTTCCTAGACGATATGACCTCTCATCCTAAATTAAACTTTTAAAATGTCCAGTTAGTGTTCTTTCCCCCATAATATTACTTCTATCTGCCCACCTCTTGATCAACACATCATTCACATTTTCAAATGCCATTACAGACAGCTAATAATGAGACAGCTCATAGCAAACTTTACATTGCATCTTTTGCTTCCAATCTCACCAAATCTCTCACCATAGCCTACTCAATGCAGAGGGATGGATTGACTTGGCTTAGAAAGCTGTAAAAAAAAAAAAAAAAAAAAAAAAAAAAAAAAAAAAAAAAAAAACACAAAACAGTTTCTTCAAGGCAGTATTTTGTGCTAACAGAACTGAAAGGTACTTGGAAAATCAAGAGGAAACATAACTACCATAAGATTCAATCCAGGTTCTTTTGAACCAGGCAGGGTATGAAAATGCTAGTGAATACATCTTGAGTGATAGGAGTGTACAGTTTGAGGAAAATTAATATTACTGAAATGGTGAAGGACATGCAAGCAACAGAACTGAAAGCTGGTGAGTGTAGTTACAGTGAGGAAAATAATGGTAAAGATGTAAACTCCAGTTTAGATACTTCGATAACTAATTATGTTTCGTCTTATCAACTGGTGAAACAATTGAAAGTATTCACTCTAAGTCACTCTAAGTCCTATTGAAAAGTACTACATAAAAAAGTTATAGAGAATACAATTTCCGGTCATTTAACCGACTATGATAAGAGTGGTATTTCAGAGTCAGAAGAAAACTAAATGTGAAGGCCTACAATATCGAAAGCGCATAACATTGATCAACATTAACATTACATTGACCATTGTTTGTTGTGATGTTCTTTGTCTCTTATGCTGCCTCTCAACTCCGACAGATGGGATTACTGCTGCGTACCGAGTGTCACAGTGTGACTGAATATTGGCGGGAAATAGCTGGGGAGTTAGAAAATTTTCTTCTTTAGCAAGCCGTTCTTCTGGTTCATACATTTTCTGATACGTAACACACTGGTTCATCATAGGATTCCAGCTATCCGATCCCTACTCTGACGCGCTGTTTTGAATGAGCAGCGGGCATATTTAAGGCAGAGGCTCACTTAGTAGAGTAGTAGTAGTAGTAGTAGTAGTAGTAGTAGTAGTAGTAGTAGTAGTAGTAGTAGTAGTAGTAGTATGGCCTGGTTTAGAATGACAATTAGGGCTATTCTAAATTATAGCACCACAATTCACTAAATAACTCAAAATTCAACCCTGAATAGAGCTGTTTCATAAGGAAAGCTCCTTTCTCTTCATTTTTATTAAATTCTACATTCATTTTATTCCAGATTAGCAGTGAAGAGGGGGTTTGTCCTCTGGCCTGAAGGAAAAATTTGCCTCCACGTCAGATAGATTTATCCGCCGCCAGTGTAGTGAACTGATACTTTCTGACTCATAGGGTATTCCTAGGAAACAGAATAGTAAAAGGCCATAGTGTTTGCCCTGGGACTCTCCACTATTCGACCCCCCCCCCCCCCCCCCCCCACCGAAAAAAAAAAACAACTAAGAGTGTTCACGGCTCACGGCAGTCTGCGGCTTGGTCATTCCAGCTCTGGAACTTTGGACTGTTAGATCGGCAGCTTGGTCCTGTTTGTTAAAAGTGAGAAAGGGTGTGGTGTTTCATTTGAACGAGTATTTCATATGAAAGCATTGCTTTTAATCGCCCCATTCCTACTGACGCCATTGTAATATATGTTCATTTCAGTTGGGAAAACCACTAAGAGTCTTCCTGAGGATGTAAAAAGGCAGGTGGAGAGCAAGTGTCTACCATTATAATGAAAGCTCCCCAACCTGATTGTGGCTGATGGTATGCAAGCGGGTCTACCAATACAGTGAAAATTACCTAACTCAGACTTCATATGAGAAAAGATGTTTGGTGAATTCCCCATCGCGTTTCTAGGGTAACGTTAAGAACTATGCAATTTCATACAATCTTGTTCACAACGTGCACACTACCTAACCTAGAATTCTGTATACAATGTAGAATTCCGTAGCGAAGCACGGGTACATCAGCTAGTTGTATAATAAAACTACAGTCCGGCTCCATGGCTAAATGGTTAGCATGCTGGCCTTTGGCCACAGGGGTCCCGGGTTGATTCCCGGCAGGGTCGGGAATTTTAACCTTAATTGGTTAATTTCGCTGGCACTGGGGCTGGGTGTATGTGTCGTCTTCATCATCATTTCATCCTCATCACGACGTGCAGGTCGCCTTCGGGAGTCAAATCGAAAGACCTGCATCTGGCGAGCCGAACTTGTCCTCGGACACTCCCGGCACTAAAAGCCATACGCCATTTCATTTCATAAAACTACATACTAAGTTATCTCCTAAAATGTCTTTTAAAATGCATCGCGAGAGATAAATTTTGCTTATGTTGGCAATTAATGGATACACCCCAGATGCAGATAAATTTTTGCATCCTATCACTAACCGTATTAGGGAGGTACACTGTACTTAACAAATTTATTATTTCTTTTGCAACTGGAAAACACATTTTCTAAATCAATGAATGTTTTTAATGTCTAAAATGGGAGGGTATTTAGGATTAAGAAATTCCCAGATGCCAGACAGAAGGTAAACCTGTAGGACATATCTGGGATTTTCCAGAAGTCTGGTAACCCTAGTAAAGCAAGTCTAGTTGTTCATAATGTATACCGGTACTGATCATTTATTGAAGGGTATGATATGGCAGAGTGGACTTTAAATGAATAGTAGAAATGTAATAGGCAGTTTAGCTTTTACTAATAATTAATCTTGATGGCAGACTATATTGAAAACTTGAAAACTACCATTTTTTTAAACATGTAAAGAAGTGAATGAATATGACCAACGGGATGCTAGCTGGAAAGAAATGTAAGAGGATAGAATACCACAAAGGAAAAATAAAACAAGAATATGTTCCTCTCTTTCAATACAGAAATCAAATCAAAGTGTAATAAAGCAAAAGCAGTTCATTTGCAGTTGCATTAATTGGCATTTTTGTGAGTGGGAATGGAGTTCACAAGAGCACAGAAGCTTGAGGTAGTATACGTGAAATTAGTGAGAATGACTGCTGGTACAAACACGTGGGAGTAATAGATGAAAGCATTCATAACAAAGAGACAAAGGCTAAGGTTGCTAAGGTTGTGCTCAGACGGCTAAAACTATACAATCCACTGGTGGTCCCTAAGAGGAGATATTCTCACTGGGACTATGTGTAAATAGGGTAGCAACCTGCTTCACAGAATCTACTGAGCTCCGAACATCTTCAGCATGCCTTGGAACTATGGGAATAACTGAGTCCCACTTCCATTTGATGGGCAAGTGACTCCTTGGAAATAACTAGGTAAATGAAATGGAATTTGATGGGGAGTTATCAATATTAATGGCACATATGGAAGAAGAACTGGCTGAGACAGCAAAGTGGATGTGTCTGGATTTGTTAGGAAGAATGATATTTGGATAAGGGGAGATAACTAGGAAGAGACAGGAAATGATAAAGTATTCTTAACAGATGTTAAAAAGGGAAGGGCAGAGTGTAGGGTAGGACTGTTCATTAGGTACACTAATGTACGCAACATAGCTTTCGTTAGGCACGTAAATGGGTGAATGATGTGGGGTAGATTTAGCTGTTGGAGGAATTAGGACAAGAAATGTCCCAGTGTATTCACCATGTGCAGGTGAGGATGACATTGATGAGTTTTGAAGCACTGAGTGACATCGTAGTCAGGGTCAACAACAAGGATAGAATAGAGCTAATGGGTGATTTCAATGCGAGAGTTGGAAATAGAACTGAAGGAAATGATAACGTGATGGGTCAATGTGGGGAAGATATGGAAGTTAATAAGAACAGGAAGCGTTTACTGGACTTCTGTGCTAGTATGGGATTACCAGTTACGATACATTCTCCAAGCGTAAGGCTCTACACATGGGAGGGGAGGGGCCCCAGATCTATAATAGACTACCACACTCATACCCAACTTTTAATTCAAGAAATCTGTTAGCAATGTGCAGGTAATCTGTGGATTTTTTGACAACACAGACCACTATCTGATCTGGAGTGAACTAATTATCCTTAGGCCTAGGACAGAGGAAGTGAAATCAGTCTGCTGACGAATAAGGGTAGAAAATCTCCAGGATGAGGAAATTAGACATAAGTAGATGAATATGATTAGTGGAGAGTTAAAAACAATAGGGAGTGTGCACGGTACTAGTAACAGAGCGCTCTCGTGGAGTTCCGAGAATTAATACGGTGAGAGTGCGTTTCGCTGACGTGAAGACTTGCGTCATAGTTATGGCAAAAAATATCGTTGCATCTTGTCATCAAGATATGAAGTAGTGCTATGGAAGTTGTAATACAATATGGGTTTGAGTACATACATTTCCAAAATAGTCGCAAGTCAACAGTGAATAAAGTACAGAAACTAGTTGACAGTGGCTATGTGTTACAGTTCTACGTTCTTTATTATTGGTGGCAAGAAATCTGCTAGCACACAAGCTACGCAAACAATGTCGCTGATATATGGAAACAGATCTTTAGGAATATTTTTCAAGATTTTCAAGATTTTGGTCCATAACCCGTTAGAGGAGAGATCCTCACTTAGACTATGTGCAAGTAGGGTAGCATCCTGCTTCATGAATCGACCGAGCTCAGAACACTCTAAGCAAGCCTCGGACCTATGGGAGTAACGGAGTCCCACTCCCATTTGACAGGTGAGGGACTCCTTGGAAACAACTTGGCAAATGAAATGGAATTCGATGGGGAGCTATCAATATTAATGGGGCTTATGGAAGAAAGTAGAACTGGCTGAGTCAGCAAAGAGGATGCATCTGGATGTGCTAGGGGTAAGTGATATTCGGGTAAGGGGAGATAACGAGGAAGAGATAGGAGATTATAAAGTGTACTTGACGGGTGTTAGAAAGGGAAGGGCAGAGTCTGGGGTAGGGCTCTTTATCAGGAATACCATTGCACGGAACATGTTAGGCATGTAAACGAGCGAATGATGTGGGTAGATTTGTCAGTTGGAGGAATTAGGACTAGAATTGTGTCCGTGTATTCACCATGTGAGGGTGCAGATGAGGATGAAGTTGACAAGTTTTATGAAGCATTGAGTGACATCGTGGTCAGGGTCAACAGCAAGGATAGAATAGTGCTAATGGGCGATTTCAATGCGAGACTTGGGAATAGAACTGAAGGATACGAAAGGGTGATTGGTAAATGTGGGGAAGATATGGAAGCTAATGGGAATGGGAAGCATTTGCTGGATTTCTGTGCTAGTATGGGTTTTGCTGTTACGAATACATTCTTCAAGCATAAGGCTATTCACCGCTACACATGGGAGGCTAGGGGTACCAGATCCATAATAGACTATATCTTAACAGACTTCGAATTCAGGAAATCTGTTAGGAATGTACGAGTTTTCCGGGGATTTTTCGATGATACAGACCACTATCTGATCTGTAGTGAACTAAGTATCTCTAGGCCTAGGGTAGAGAAAGTGAAATCTGTCTGCAAATGAATAAGGGTAGAAAATCTCCAGGACAAGGAAATTAGACGGAAGTACATGGATATGATTAGTGAGAAGTTTCGAAAAGT
Source organism: Anabrus simplex (assembly GCF_040414725.1). Taxonomy (NCBI): domain Eukaryota; kingdom Metazoa; phylum Arthropoda; class Insecta; order Orthoptera; family Tettigoniidae; genus Anabrus; species Anabrus simplex. The sequence goes on along the minus strand of NC_090268.1, from coordinate 255,004,074 downwards.
AGACGGTAAGCAGGTTCAGGATATAGAAAGAGAATGGGTGGCATATAGGGATGCGGTAGTAGAAACAGCAAGGGAATGCCTAGGAACAACTGTGTGTAAAGATGGGAAAAGGCGAACATCTTGGTGGAATGAGGAAGTGAGAGCAGCTTGTAAACGTAAAAAGAAGGCTTATCAGAAATGGCTCCAAACAAGGGCCGAGGCAGACAGGGAGTTGTATGTAGATGAAAGAAACAGAGCGAAACAAATAGTTGTTGAATCCAAAAAGAAGTCGTGGGAAGATTTTGGTAACAACCTGGAAAGGCTAGGTCAAGCAGCAGGGAAACCTTTCTGGACAGTAATAAAGAATCTTAGGAAGGGAGGGAAAAAGGAAATGAACAGTGTTTTGAGTAATTCAGGTGAACTCATAATAGATCCCAGGGAATCACTGAAGAGGTGGAGGGAATATTTTGAACATCTTCTCAACGTAAAAGGAAATCATCCTGGTGGTGTTGTGAACAGCCAAGCTCATGGGAAGGAGGAAAATGTTGGTGAAATTATGCTTGAGGAAGTGGAAAAGATGGTAAATAAACTCCATTGTCATAAGGCAGCAGGAATAGATGAAATTAGACCTGAAATGGTGAAGTATAGTGGGAAGGCAGGGATGAAATGGCTTCATAGAGTAGTAAAATTAGCATGGAGTGTTGGTAAGGTACCTTCAGATTGGACAAAAGCAGTAATTGCACCTATCTATAAGCAAGGGAACAGGAAGGATTGCAACAACTATCGAGGTATCTCATTGATTAGTATACCAGGCAAAGTATTCACTGGCATCTTCGAAGGGAGGGTGCGATCAGTTGTTGAGAGGAAGCTGGATGAAAACCAGTGTGGTTTCAGACCACAGAGAGGCTGTCAGGATCACATTTTCAGTATGCGCCAGGTAATTGAAAAATGCTACGAGAGGAATAGGCAGTTGTGTTTATGTTTTGTAGATCTAGAGAAAGCATATGACAGGGTACCGAGGGAAAAGATGTTCGCCATACTGGGGGACTATGGAATTAAAGGCAGATTATTAAAAGCAATCAAAGGCATTTATGTTGACAATTGGGCTTCAGTGAGAATTGATGGTAGAATGAGTTCTTGGTTCAGGGTACTTACAGGGGTTGGACAAGGGTGTAATCTTTCACCTTTGCTGTTTGTAGTTTATATGGATCATCTGCTGAAAGGTATAAAATGGCAGGGAGGGATTCAGTTAGGTGGAAATGTAGTAAGCAGTCTGGCCTATGCTGACGACTTGGTGTTAATGGCAGATTGTGCCGAAAGCCTACAGTCTAATATCGTGGAACTTGAAAATAGGTGCAATGAGTATCGTATGAAAATTAGCCTCTCAAAGACTAAATTGATGTCAGTAGGTAAGAAATTCAACAGAATTGAATGTCAGATTGGTGATACAAAGCTAGAACATGTCGATAATTTCAAGTATTTAGGTTGTGTGTTCTCCCAGGATGGTAATATAGTAAGCGAGATTGAATCAAGGTGTCGTAAAGCTAATGCAGTGAGCTCGCAGCTGCGATCAACAGTATTCTGTAAGAAGGAAGTCAGCTCCCAGACGAAACTATCTTTACATCGGTCTATTTTCAGACCAACTTTGCTTTACGGGAGCGAAAGCTGGGTGGATTCAGGATATCTTATTCATAAGTTAGAAGTAACAGACATGAAAGTAGCAAGAATGATTGCTGGTACAAACAGGTCTGAACAATGGCAGGAGGGTACTCAGAATGAGGAGATAAAGGCTAATTTAGGAATTAACTTTATGGATGAAGCTGTACGCATAAACCGGCTTCGGTGGTGGGGTCATGTGAGGCGAATGGAGGAGGATAGGTTACCTAGGAGAATAATGGACTCTGCTATGGAGGGTAAGAGAAGTAGAGGTAGGCCAAGACGACGATGGTTAGACTCGGTTTCTAACGATTTAAAGATAAGAGGTATAGAACTAAATGAGGCCACAACACTAGTTGCAAATCGAGGAATGTGGCGACGTTTAGTAAATTCACAGAGGCTTGCAGACTGAACACTGAAAGGCATAACAGTCTATAATGATAATGTATGTATGTATGTATTGAAAATGTTCACCCTCTGTATGCATCTGTCAACATGAATTCGCACACTTGCTACACACTGAGTTTGTAACACATCATCTTCTGTAAATCTCCCATTGTGAAGGAAAGGCGGCATAACAAGTAAGGAATGAGATGACTGTGTTTTAATATCTGGGAATCCTTATAAGAATCCATATAAGACTGAATTGTTAACAATAAAAGTATCACTAGTTCTTCCAAAATAACAAGGGGAAACAGAAACAATAGTTCCATTTGGGGCCACAGATAATAACAATTTAAACGTATAACATGACTCGTACGAAAAATACATGTAACATCCCTCATCTATTCTTGCTGGTGTTTCTGATTTCACTTCTGTGCAATCTATTATAACTCGTGCATCAGGATAAAATGTTTTAAAAGCGTGAGGCAAAGTGTTTTGCACGGATAGTTTGCTAGGCTAGAAAATAAAATTAGAAGTGCGTTTCTTGACTATTCTGCGCAGCAGTAGTCTGATGTACATCAAATAAGACTGCGAAAGCAGTAAAGGTTATGCCCAATTCCATTTTCATTAAAAAGAGTAAACAAACATCATTATTACTTATATTTATAGACACTTTAAAAACAAAGAAAGAAAGTTAAAAAAAAAATGAATGTTTTTGTACCGGGCGGTACACCTCCACGCCGCTAATTTAAAAGTTGCGCCTGTTGAAACTCCTCTGCTGGAGGAAGTCTGAACTTTATTGACGGTATTAATTTTCAAGTTTCTCAGAAGATGTCACTACCTGGAAATTTTAGAGATTTTGAACTGTGTCATTTTCGACGTATTTTTGTTTTGCTTGTAGTAAGAAGTGTGAACTTTCTCGTCTAGAGGACATTACTGAAGATCAACAATAGTGCACCCTAGTGCGGAGTGAAAGAACTATTTTTTTTGGAGAAATTTTCATTTCGAAAGTTTGTTTCTTGTTAAATTTCTTTCTGTTATTGTTTAAGTTGCCTGTATACCCCTCTCTTTCCCCTTGTTTTGTACTTAACCAATCCCGAATTTCTTTTATTAATTTCTGACCAATCCGAGGTATCTTCCCCCAACTTGAATATGTTGCTGTATCCTACCCAATAAAGAGTTTGTGGGAGGGTGTTTTCATTCCCCTTACGCCTCGAACCTTCCGCGAGAGGATATAAACTGCTGATTTTAGGGTCTCCGGGCCACTTCTGTTCCATCTTTCAGTGTGTAAAGTACATAGCAGGGGGCGGGTAGCGCCTCTTTCTCTGGCAGCGGTCAACAACCAGGTAATGGCCGATTAATTACTTCTTTTCTTGCTTGCTCAGCAGTTTAACTCTCGGGGCGGGTCCGAAGTTTTTCCATTATGTAACCTTCCTTAAAAATGTAAAGAAACTGGTATCTATTCTATCTTTTAAACTACGTATTGGGATAGAGAGTACTTAACCCTCTCGAGCTCCCACTCATATTGTTTTGAGGTGACCTTATTTTCTCAACCTATTCTTCCTTAACATTATGTAAATTTGTTTCTTTTCTAAAGTCACCTCCGTAGTATGGGATTAGCCCTTGCATCAGTGGCCTAGAGCCAAATTAGGTTTTAAAAACAAAGTGTATTAGGAGTGCAGATCGCCTCCTCTCAAATTGTTATTTTGGAGGTCATGTAATTACCCCTTTTTCATTTAATAGACCTCAGTAGGTTGGGTATTTTACCCCTGTGTCTATGTCCAGTGAGGACAACTTGAAGGTGGAGTTTGGTGTGGCCTTTGAGAGGCTTAGAGTTGAGAGCGAGTGGCTCTTTTTTTTGAAAATTGAGTGTTGTATGCCTCGTGGAGGCTTTACAGTGTAATTTGGAGCTAATGTTCCTGAACATGAATGGGGTTTTCTGCCCCTCTGGTAAAACTTATTTTGAAGTAAGGTTGGGCTGATTGCCCACGAATGGTGAAGCAAGGGCGCTGAGCCCAAATTCTGTAAATATCGTAACTACCCTTTTGACTTGCTACTCTGTACCTGCCATGTTTGTTATTTCTTCATTTTAAAAAGAAAATATAACCTTGTTAAATTTTACATTAACTCTGATTCCGTAGTTTGAGACCCGTTCACGCCCGCACCTTCTTTCACCTCTACCTACCGCTAAAACACGGTAACAGTTTTAAATGAAACACTTGTTAAATCCTTCAACTGTGCCTCACTTTTTATGCTCTGGTACCAATGAAATCCTCTGCATATGTCCAGAGGGTGTTGGTACCACAACTTTTATTCACCTTCTCCGAAATACTTGGAGGTACTGTGCGTGAGTTGCACTATGTGCCTACATCATTCCCACTAAAACACAAGTGAATTAGTTAGTCATTGCTTCAACTTCAAATGCTGCTTGCAGCGACTTATGTAGTTTTTCACACTCATTTTTCACAATAAATTCATGAGTTTCCTGATTAGAAGACATATGCATATTTGAGCATTTCATTCGTTTACTCGCTCTTTCAAACCGGGATACATCAAATTCTCTTTTCGGTTTCTTCTTATAGCTCTCATGAAACACAGATGGTATATATGATGGATGATTTTCAATATTACTTGGCTTTGCTCCAAAAAAAAACGTTCACTGCAAATGACGGAGCAATTGGTGGGTTCCCATGGAGTTTCATCTGCACTGAAATGCAGGAAAACATTTATTATTATTATTATTATTATTATTATAAATATTCGGTGTAGTGAAGATACGTGCACATGGAAGGACATGAATGAAAATATATGAACCTGCTGCAATGCATACTTGAAATGAAAAGTACTATTTCAAAGTGTAATTAAATGAACGTGTTCTTGACTTGGCATACCTAGTATGTTTGAATTGTGTGATATGAAATGTGTGATTTATGTCACAAATGAAATAAGGTACTGTACTTACTTCATTCTTCCCACAGCCGAAATCTACTTCCTGCATCTGTCCGATTCCCATGGACGACCAGGAAATGTTTTTGATACTTCAAGTTTTGCAACACTTCTTACTTATCCCACCAACTTGGGATCTCAACCAACAGAAAATTATGTGTATTTATTTTTCTGCCTATCATAGGCTTCTTGAAACTTTTCGACTATCCAATAAAAATGAGAGGGTGTGTCTGGTTTTAGTCCAAAGGCTACCTGAACCTTCCTCTCGGGTATAAAAGCTGTTGCTTTTTTGAGCTGTCTTACTGATTGTTGTGTTATTAAGTGTGTGTGCTAAGAGACGAGGTGGGGTCTCACCCATTGGCAGGCAGAACATCAGCTAAGGTAATGGCCATCATTTTCTATCTCTGTAGTTAACTCTGCAAGCTGATTCGAGGGGAAGGTTCCTATCTTTAACTATGTAACAGTCAATTTCCTATTATGTAAACTTTCTTCCTTCTCATGTAAAAGTTCAAGTAAGTAGTCTACTTAACTAAAAACCGGGGACAGACAGTGCGTTACCCTCTCGAATTCCCCTTCAATTAATCTTGAGGTGACTACGATTCTGTAACTTTTGTTCACTTGTAAATTAACGTGTCCATCTAGTCACTTCAGTAGTTTGGGAATAGCCTCTGCATCATCGGGCCACAAGCCCCAGTAGAATTTTAAAATTTGATTTCAAGGAGTGCAAGTGTTCGCCTCCATACATTTTGATTTTTGGGCAGTACCGGTAATTGAACCTGTTACTTTCCACGAAGGCCCAGTAGAATGAGTACTTGATACCCATGTGTAAACTTAAAAGACAATTAATATAATCTTGTAAAATGTAGTTCGTGCCTAGAGAAGCCAGAAATTGTAAAGATATTGTGCTAATATAAAAGTTAAAGTTGCCTTAAGTAGGCTGTAAGGGTTTGGGAGCAAGTCTCCTTGGTAGTATTGGTACAGCATATAGGCTCTTTCTTGTAAAGTAAACTGGGTGCCTTTGGAAGGCTGTAACTTGTAATCTTTGGAGCAAAGTGCTTTTGAAAATTGTGATTTAGAATTTCCTGTGAAATAAATTGGGAGATTCGTCTCCTTGCCTATCTAACTAAGTGCAACATTAGTCATGTTGGGACCTTTGTAAATTAAGAGCTTGAAGCTCAAATCGTAATTTGCCAATTCTTGGTTTTTCTGCTCTTCTATTTTGTACAAAACTACCTCTGTACCTGAAATCTTGTTATTTGTTAAAATTTAATATCTGAAAAACAATATAGCCTTTATTTTAAAGTTTTAAATCAATCTTTGACTATCATAGATAGACCCATTCTCACCAGCACCTTCTTTCACCTCTGCGTACCACAGAATACCCCGGAACAGAAACAACAAGGGAATGCCTAGGAATAACTGTTGTACGATGGAAAAAAATCTTGGTGGAATGAAGACATAGCAGCTCTTGGCGTCATCAGTTGCAATCCAACCATCTCTACATTCATTTCTTCCTCGGCTTTTGCCATTTATCTGTTGTTACGTGTAACTGTTGTCCTATATTTCTCTTTTTATTTCTGTGTAACTGTTGTGTAGACTCTGTTAGCAAGAAGGGCAAGACAACTCAAAGTAAAGCTAGAGAAGTGATGAGGAACATTGTAAACTGGTGTGATAAGGAAGATAAACAGGGAAAATTCACATACTTGGTAAAAGAGAATAACCTGCAGGCTGCAAATGACAACAATGTATCAGTTCAAAGAATCTCAACCACCTGTAAACACCAGTAACAGGATCATACTGTGACAGTATTTAGTGTACCGAACCCCTCAGAAAACCTTTTGGACTGGTATCTGCACCATTATAAATTTGTATCAATGAACTTTTGAGAATGACCATTATCGCATCACATTTAATGTGTTATATCTTGCCATTCTTGTTCAAATTTGTTTATCATATCTAGTCGCTCTATGAAGTACTACGCTCTGGTGACTACGCTTTGAACTTTCGAGACTGCCTGAGTGATTCCGCATGCGTGCGAGCAGCAGCGAGGGGAAGCCACGCTGTTTGGCTTGGGACGCTACCAGTTTGAGTTGAATCGCCATGAGAGTAAGACGTGTGCATTGGAGCGGCGGTATGCTTCAGGTCAGTGGCTTTGACCCGGGATAAAACCAGGTCTCTGTGAGCATTTGATGCCCTTAAAACCTGGTAGTGACCTTGATAACTTCTACATTTGTGCGACGAGCACTTAATTTACATTTTTCTCCTCCTTTTGACCTGCTTGTGTACGGTAACGGTACGTAGCCTCAGCGTTGCTTCATTGTGCATGGATCACAAACCGTAAGTTTCATTATTTATCTACTCATGGGAATTCTACTTTCAAAAGAACTGTGAAAAATTCCAAGAAATAATATCGGACTGGTTTTTCAAAGATGATATTTATCCGTAATAATAATAATAATAATAATAATAATAATAATAATAATAATAATAATAATAATAATAATAATAATAATAATAATCCCGTGTGGGGATTTACTGGTTACCTCCATCGGGCGCGTCCCATTGGAATTGGGGAAGCTCGCTGGCTCTGCCACCAGCAGAGTCAGAGGGTAGTAGGGAAATATAATACCACCATGAAAAAAAAACTGGTCCCTTGCCAGGGTTACGGCGAAGACTGGTAAATGACCAGAAGCCAGAAAACATCTTGAGGCAACCTCTAGGGCTAACAACCCTAGTTGTAAAAGGATGGGTACCCGTCCAAAGCAAAGTCAAGTCAAAAAGCATGATGGCACAACATGTCGAGAAACATACCCCAGGGGGTAAATCTTCGGATAAATCCCTCGTCGTGAACGCCACGGTGCACGAGTCCCGTTCGGATTCTGGGGGAGACTCGACATCATGCAAGAGACGAGTCGGAGAGTGTCGGTGTACCCTGAAGAGTCAAAAACTCAGGCCAAAATCTAAAACCTTTCTAGCAACTTTCAATATAAATTCTCTTACCCAAACTGGCAAGCTGAAAACCCTCACCAAAGCTCTTCACGAAAATCAGATATCCATAATGGCCCTACAGGAAACAAGGTACCCAGATGAAGAGACTTTGAATCCGAAGGCTACCGATTTTTCAAGAGCAAAGCGCAAAGAGGAATCCTCAATGGAGCTGTGATGCTTGGAACCGCGTTTGCTGTTAGAACCAAGATCCTTAAATCGGTTGCAAATTTCGAACCTGTGAATGACAGATTGTCTATACTCACAATTAAATGCGCGAACAAAACCTACGCCCTAGTTAACGCACATGCTCCTACAAACGATAAGAACAAGCCTGATCCAGGCGAAGTTGATAATTTCTGGGACCTACTGGATGAAAAATTAAACAAAATCCCCAAACACCATGTCAAGCTTCTTTTGGGTGACTTCAATGCCCAACTAGGTCGTGAACAGAAGTACAAGAAAGTTATAGGAAATTACCCTGCTCACAAAAGAACCAATCCCAACGGCAAAAGACTGGTGTCCATTTGCGAAAATCACAACCTGCAGGTTATGTCGACCCACTTTCGCCATCTACCCAGAAAGCAAATGACTTTGCGTTCTCCCGTCCAAGCTCTCGGAGAGTTCCAAATTGATCATGTTGCAATCTCCAGGAGAAACAGCCCTGAGATTATGAATGTCAAGGTAAAGAAAGGCAGCAGTGTGGCCTCAGATCATTATATGTCTCTTATCAAATTTAAACCAATTCCCGCAAACACAAGGAAGACAAACAAACAGATCACACACTTCGACAATGATAAACTTCGGCAAAGGGTCGAGGAGTTCCAGGAGAAGGCTAGACCAAATGACTGTGACTTTAACAACACCAAAAGTCTCCTTGTTGAGGCCGCCAAAGACGTTGCAGAAATCAAGAGAAGCAAAAAGCATGCCTGGTGGAATGGTACCTGCGAATCAGTCCTCCAAGAAAGACTCAATGCGTGGAAACAGTACTACTCTACGAAATCAGAAAATGATTGGGAAACCTACAAAACCCAACGTGCCCAAGCAGCTGGGGTGTTCAGAACTGAGAAACGTAAATACGAAAAATCTCTCATTGAAAAGATAGAACAAAACTTTAGGAAGAATGAAAGCAGAGAGTACTACAGAGCCTTCAAACGCAAACTCACTGGCTATAAACCACCATCTCTATGCCTTGAGCGAAAGTACGGCACACTGGCGACGTCAAATGAAGAAAACTGCAGCATTCTGGCAGATTACTTCAAGAATTTACTTAATTGCTCTAAACCGCAAAGCCCCATTGAGACCAAGGAACCCTTACTCAGGTACCCAGATTCCAGACCACCCGACAGAGATGAAATCAAGCGCCACATTGCCCGTCTCAAAAATAACAAAGCGCCAGGGGAAGACTCAGTAGTAGCAGAACTAAGGAAATATGCCCCAGAGGAATCACTTGATATCTTGCAAAAGCATATAGAAGAAATTTGGAACAAGGAGACCCTACCCAAAGATTGGAAAATAGCTTTGATCCATCCATTTCACAAGAAAGGCAGCATGAAGAACATCAACAACTACAGAGGAATATCTTTGCTACCCGTGACTTACAAAATTCTATCACTTGCCATCCTGGAGCGTTTGGAAGCACAAGTCGAACATCAAATAGGTGAATACCAAGGACCGGGCGAGTTGGCCGTGCGCGTAGAGGCGCGCGGCTGTGAGCTTGCATCCGGGAGATAGTAGGTTCAAATCGCACTATCGGCAGCCCTGAAAATGGTTTTCCATGGTTTCCCATTTTCTCTACCTTGCTAGGAGCTTTACGTCGCACCGACACAGATAGGTCTTATGGCGATGATGGGATAGGAAAGGCCTAGGAGTTGGAAGGAAGCGGCCGTGGCCTTAATTAAGGTACAGCCCCAGCATTGTTTCCCATTTTCACACCAGGAAAATGCTGGGGCTGTACCTTAATTAAGGCCACGGCTGCTTCCTTCCAACTCCTAGGCCTTTCCTATCCCATCATCGCCATAAGACCTATCTGTGTCGGCGCGACGTAAAGCCCCTAGCAAAAAAAAAAAAAAAAATACCAAGGAGGGTTCAGGAAAGGTCGGTCAACAGCTGAACAAATCCAAAATCTCAAAACGATCATCAGATATTGTGCACTAAGGTCCAAGCAGTATGTGTCTGTCTTTGTGGACTTTAAGAATGCGTACGACTCCAGTGACCGGGAAGTCCTGCTAAACATCTTAAATGAATTTGGAGTTGATTTGAAACTGCTGGCATTAATTAGAGCCACCCTGACCAATACAAAATCCAAGGTGAAGTTCCACGGATGTCTCTCGCATTCCTTTGACATCAAAACAGGAGTCCGACAAGGTGATGGGCTGTCCCCGATACTCTTCAACTGTGTTCTTGAAAAGATCATCAGAACCTGGCGGGTGAGATTACAGGAAACCAACTACAGTCCATTGAGAATAGGTACCAAATCCAAGGGGATTGCAACAGACTGCTTAGCATTTGCCGATGTATTGCTGTTCTCTCAAACGATATAGAGACTGCTAGAGCTCAAGTTGAAATTTTAAAGGAAATTGCCGAAGAAACTAGTTTGCAGATATCGTTTGAGAAACAGAAGTAAAGACTAACATCAAAGAGGCTCCACCAAAACTCTATAAAAAATACGGGGACATCACCCGAGTAGACAAATTCAAAAACCTGGGCGAGATCATCATGAAAAATGGACTGGACAAAGAAGCACTTCAGGAGCGAGTACGCAAAATGGAAATAGCCTACGAAACATCCCGCACAATCTACAACAAAAAATGCCTTTCCCAAAACACCAAGATACGTCACTATGAAACAGTTCTGAAGCCAGTAGTTCTATATGCAGCCGAAACCCTGTCTCTAAATGCCAACAAAGGACTTCTTGAAGAACTGGAGAAAAGAGAATGCAAAATTGTGAGAGGAATCTTGGGATCAAAGTACAGAAATGGAATCCATCAAAAGAGATCCAACAAGGAAGTCTACAGCAAAATAGAGAAAATTACCGACACAATCAGAAAAAGACAGGCACGATTTTACGGTCATCTGAAAAGAATGGACGGAAGAAAGTTAACTAAAGAAATCTTTCACTTTTTTGATTCAAACCCCAAAACCACAATTTCCTGGTTTAGAAACACCAAAGAAGACCTGCAAATGCTACATATCTCAGCTGAAGAGGCCCTTAACAGAGATCCCTTCCGCAAGAAAATATTGACGAACAGGCTAAACTGAGACGAGCAACCGAAGAGAAGACATGGTGCCCCTTGGACAGAGGAGCGTAAGCAGGCCCACTCTCAAAGAATGAGGGAAATTTGGGCTCTAAAGAAGGCCAAGTTCAGTGTCAAATGCAACAAGACTTAACGTGGTCCTTGATGGCCCCAGCGAATTAACTATAATAATAATAATAATAATAATAATAATAATAATAATAATAATAATAATAATAATAATAATAATCTTTGACTTGTATAATGACTCCATAGTTTCCTAGAGTTAACCAGAAGGTTTTAATAATACCCTTCAAAAATTTTTAATTTCAAGCTGAATTTTAATTTTCTCTTTTAATTTATTGCAACATATTTTCTTAAGTGAATTAAAGTCATTTCTGTTACAAATCATGGATATTCATTTCACTAAATCAATGAAGCATTGTCACTGTTTCTTATTCAATTTCTGACCTCGGCCTTTTTCTGCTTCCTTCCACCTTCTAAGGTAAGTGTGTTTTTTCCTCTTGTTTGGTGGTTTCTTGTGTGTTGTTGTTTTTTGCTTAACTATTTTTGGCCTCTCTATTGTGTTCGCTTTAACTTCCTTTTGGGGTGGACACACTACCAAACTTCTCACCTGGAGGCCTCACTATGCATCTAAGGTGAGAAGGGTTGTTTCGGGGACCTAGAGGACGGTGCCGGTTTGAGTGGTAACAGAGCGTGGTTGTTTGTGTTTCACTGTTGTTCTGCACCTGATTTCAGTTGTTTCCGTTGAGTGCAGCATGATTCCCCTCCCTGTTTCCCCTTGTTTTATACAGTGCAGTGCTGTATTGATTTGGAGGTGAATGAAAATCAGAAACAAAGAGAGTCAAAGCTCACTGTGAACGATTATTGTGACGGTAAGTACAAGGATCTCGTGTAATTCTTTCCTTAATTTTGTTTCATGTCCACTAACATGTCATGTGAGGTCATCTTTCCGTATTACTTGCGCCGTCCCGAGGTGGAGTACGAGTTAAGAATTCGGGGACCTTGAGGATGGTGCCGGTTCGAATACTGATTGGCGCCTAAACAATTTTTATTGGTAAAGTAACTATCTAAAATGCAGCGAACAGACAGCAGCGCTGATGTCACACCTCAATGAGTATATAAGGAGGAGAGCCAGCAGGAGAAGGCAAATCGCCATCCAGTGGTTTACTACACCGAATATCAGACATGTAGGGGCACGGACAAACAGGCTGCTTTCACACATCTAGAATCAATGTTGACAGCTGTATTCTCACAGAATACTATACTCCAGAACTCTGTGCTCTAAACTACAAAACAGACTTTTGTTCTTTAGTTTGTTTCCTGGCAACTCAGAATCTTGTCCATAGTGTAAATAGGCATAATCCACTGTCTTGTCTGACAAACTCTTGATACACAAATGTGTACTGGCAATACAGATTCTGTACATAGTGTAGATGTTATCCAACGGAAGTAAGCCTATTCCGAGAAATCATCTTATGTTCAACCTGTGAAGTTACAGAAATCGAAGTTGTATCTATTGTTCAGTAGGAGTGTTTATTGAATAAAGACTGTTCGTGTTGTACCAATGACATTTTGTACACAACAAGGAACATCATTTATACTGATGAATCTTAGGGGACCGAGTGAGTTAGCTAGATACAGTTTGTGTAACGTAAGTTACTGTTAGCTTACATTCAGGAGATAATGGGTTCAAACCTCACTTTTGGTAGCCCTGAAGATGATTTTCCATGGTTTCCCATTTTCACACTCAACAAATCCTGCAGCTGTACCTTAATTAAGGCCAAGATCACTTCCTTCCCAGTCCTAGTCCCTTCCTATCTGTTTTGGCGCCATAAAACCCGCCTGTGTCAGTGTGACGTTAAAAAAAACACGTTTAAAATGTTGACAGTGAGGAGTATTCAAGCAGCCACAACAGGAGCTCTTCTAACATTCCGATGCTCATCCATGCTGGTTCTAAGAGTAGTTTATTGATGGCGCAAAGCTGATGTTTAGTGTAGGAAAGGCTGCAGGAAATTACCATGGTCAAATGAATGGGGTAAATTTTTTTAAGTGGGTGAGTGAGAAACTCCTTCCTCTAGAATTGTTACAATAATAATTGACAATGTTCCTTATCAAAGTACTGAAGAAAACAAAGTACCCTCTCAGTATGCCATTAGAAATAATGGGTGAAATGGCTAAAAGAAAACAAAGTGATGTTTTATTATGGAATGAAGAAACTTCAGAGTTTTTTGAACTGATCATGGAGTTAAAAAATTATCAAAATATATCGGTTCCATGAATTACTGAGATTACTTGGACACATGGTTCTACGTCTGCCTCCTTACATGTGTGAACTCAATGCCATCCAGCTGGCCTGGGCCAAAATCAAAAGAGCTGCCATTTATGGCTTTTTATGCCGGGAGTGTCTGAGGACACGTTCAGCTTGCCTAGTACAGCCCTTGTAAGGCAGACCCTCCACCGAGGGTGGGAGGTATCTGCTGTGTATCAGAAATGCATCTTTTTGTAGTAGAGGATAGTGTTGCGTGTAATATGTGAGCTGCAGGAATGTTGGGGACAGTACAAACACCCAGTCACCAAGCCAGAGGAAATAACCATTAAGGTTAAAAATCTCTGTTCCGGCCGGGAATCGAACCCAGCGCCTACTGAACCGAAGGAACCAGACAAAAAAACCGTTCATAAGCAAAACAGGTAACACATCGTATCTTGTTATTCTAAAACACAGCAGGCTTGGTTAAAGAACCTATGTGGTGAGAACTTTTGTAACTAGGTTTAACAAAAGAGGAAAATATCTAAATAATGTGAATAAACTATCACTGACGGTGATAGCAATAAATATGCATACGGCTAAGAAAGGAGAAAAGAGAAATACGAGGGGAAGTGCATACCAACCGGCAGAGTCACTCAAAAATTACAAATCTCGATATCTCAATGTTACCATTATCCAGCATAACTTCTTATATTGGAAACAACCAGAATTATTGTAAGATGGGCGAGATGTCAATACATGTAAGCAGTTAACCTCCCATTACCATAAATTAGCCTAATTCAGTCAAAGCTTACCTTCATAACGGTCTCGTTTTTCAGATTTATGTTTTTTATGCTTCTTTGAACCCATTTCAATCGAAGTAATGTTCACCGATTAACAGAAGTTCACAGTTGCGGAGGAGATAAACTATATATAAGAATGTAATTCAGACAGAGTAATATAGCATAACAGCGGCAGATAAAACTCTCGATTCACATAAATCTCTCATAGTGAAAATAAGTCTTCAGTATCACAAAATACACAAGACTGCGCTAGTAAGGACACGAAATCGTTTGCTCACAATGTTTATCAACATCAACGTAACTGCCATCACAATCAGATCAGTGTAATTTTAGCTCTGGTGTCAATCGATATCGAAACAGACCAAATGGAAAACTAGGCGTTTCAACAGTTTGTACCACTGGCAAATAAGCAATGTCACCACTCCCTATCATCCAAATACCGCATATTTTCTATAGTAAATATTGTCTCTTGAAGTAATATTGGAATTTTTCCGAAATCTGCTCAGTACGTCCTTATATAAAATCGTATTGTCTGAATAAAGTAGGGTATTTTTGAAGACAAATATTTTAAATATCGAATAAGTTGGTTGTTGAACTTGCCCTTATGCCATGTATGACAACCCTTTCAACTTCTGTCATAATTCCGGTGAGCGATTGACGACGCATCAATTGAAGAAGATCAAAATGCTAACCAGTGCGCTAAGATTTTAGTAATTATGACCACCGCCAACTACATCTACGCTGCGCTCCATTGTCCGATAATCTGTTACCTCACCCATGAAAATCGGCCTGTGTGATAGAATGGCATTAACTAGCGCAGTATTCACCAATCAACGAGAGGTGTAGTATGACATCACTTCCCTGGTTGGGGTTCTACAATTGTGTGTGTAAACCCTTTCCCTTTAAACTCTTGCAGACCTTGCCTTTGGACAGTCAGAGGTACGTTCGTGTCTCTCGTACGGTGCGGATCGTTCTTTGGTTGCAGTCTGGTGTTTGCCTGCGGTGACAAGTAGTGTGTGACCGTTTGGCGAGTGTGTGTCTGTGTACGCCTTGGTGATGGATACTGATAGTGGAGGAGATGAGGCACCGGATCCCTCATCTAATGCCAATGTTGGTCGTGAAGAAATTGTGCCGATGCAAACCGATTTGATTAATCTCACTTCAAATACGAATTCATTACAGCAGCCTTTACAGCCTCAACAGTCTAATGCCGCTCAGCCGCCTCCTCCACCTCCCCCACCTCCTGAAGAGTTGGAGGTTTATCCACAGGCTCATTTTGGCCCATTTATTGTATTTGTTGAATCAACTAAGTCGAAAAATATTGGTGGGCTACATCCCATGGCGCTTGGGCGCTTGTTTTACGATAATGATATTTTTGTGAAAGGTATAACGCCCAAAGGACGCAATAGATTATTGGTGGAATTTAGTTCCGCGATCCACGCTAATTCCTTTCTACGTCATTCAATACTTGCAACTCACTCCTTGAAAGCATATATTCCCAGTTCCAATATCTTTCGTGTTGGACTTATACGCGGTGTGGAAAAGAATGTTTCTGATGCTGACATTCTTAAATACCTCAAATCTGATGTTCGGGTCAAATCGGTCAAGCGGCTTAACCGTAAGGTTGTGGAGCCCAGTGGAGTGAACTACGTTCCTACTGGAACAGTTAAGATTGTTTTTCGCTCTCAGACTCTTCCTCAATATGTCTCTTTGTTTCAAGTGCATTTAGAGGTTTACCCTTTCATATTTTCCCCGATTATCTGTTCAAAATGTCAGCGATATGGACACACGATTAAAAACTGTCAGGCTAAGTCACCCCGATGTGGACATTGCGCGTTACATCACCTTACATCAGAGTGTCAGGAAAATATTCGCCGCTGTGTTCACTGTCATCAGGAACATTATACTGGCTCCTCAAACTGCCCTACTCATCAACAGCAAACTGCCCTTAAAAAGCTTATGTGTACAGAAAATCTATCCTTTTCCGAGGCGTCTGCTAGAATCCCCTCGACCCAATTTGACATGTCCAATAATACCCATCTTTTTCCACCTCTTCCTTCTACTAGTTCCACTTCACCTGTGGAAACCCCGAGGAAACGTAAATTTACTCAGGTGGTTATGACAGAGCCCCGTCCCATTCCAACGCCTGGTTTCGATAAGTCTGGGTATCTTAATCTCATCCGACCCACTCCAGTGTCTTCACATACCTCGGTCTTTCCATCCACTTCATCTTCATCGTCCCCGTCCCCGATTCCGTCTACGTCCCGTAATTCTCAGTGTTTACCTTCAGCTCCTTCTCAATCATCTAGTTCCCCTGTACTACGCCAAAAGGCGTATCTCCAAAGTGGTATTCATCAACTATTTCTACAACTTATTCAATTATTAGGGGACCAGCCGCATGTCGCACATACACTTTATAAGCTTCGTGACTGTGTGCACACTATGTTCTCTTTAGATGCTACGTATCCTGCAGTGGAATGCTAGGAGTATTTCTTCTAAACGGTATGAGTTACAATTTTTTGATAAATGAAAATGTGGTACTCTGAGTGCAGATGTAAATCATTTATTATTCCAATGCCCTGTGTATGATTCTTTTCGTCCGGCTTTTATTTCTCGTCTTCTCAGTCTTCAGAAAGCTCTCCCCACCAATGTCTCCTGCTTGCTTCCCGATATGTCTCCTGCTCTAATACATGCTATCCATCACTATTTGGATGACTCTCATATTCATTTGTAAATTACTGTCTGTTTCTTGTTTGCACCGTTACATACTCCTGCTTCCACTGTTTTTTGCTTCTACGCACTTCCTTTGTTATGTTTCGCGTTACGTAAGATGTGCACATAGACCTGATGCTCAACTGTTCTTGAGACCTTCGTAGTGAAATTCATTGCGTGTGACCTTCGTAGTGAACTAATTGCGTGTAATTTAACATTATAAGTGTAATATCACGATAATAAGTGTAGTGGCTGGGTGAAATAATAGAGCCCATAACCTCTCCGACAACAACAACAACAACTTGCCTTTGGACCTTGCAGTTGTGTTTATGAAAATGAAGGGTTGGTTTCTAGAATCATGTAAGAGAAATGCTGGTTAGTTATTTCATTTCGTAACATCCTGTTACCCTTATTCTCTTTGCTGTTACCTACCTTTGCAGTGATTGCGAGTGTATGTGATTGGAACGCTGTGGTGTGTGTTGGTTTTTCTCTTTCATATTTCGCAAGGAAACATTCAGTTGAGATGAAAGGGCGATACATTGCAACTGGTGTCAGAACTGACTGTCATAACCTAATTCAAGAATTCATAAAACTGAATTCCGTACGTTATGACGATTTTGCCGAAGTGTGGCGTAATATGAAATTTTCATTCATATATTGCGAACGGAAGAGTTTTGATGAGCTTGTTGAATTCACAGAAGAGTTATTTCGAATCGCCAAAGAATTCTGGTTGAAACCTAGAGAATTTCATAATAAGATAGGAGGATTGTACATGTTGTATGGGTTATATTTTAAGCAACCGACGGGACATTGGATAAAAATTCGGATTACATTGGACGAGTTTAAAGAAATCCGTAAGTTCCACGATACAGTTCGTCAAGATCGTCATCATGATGCTAATTTTATTCTGTCAAAGCTCGTTTATGTGGGCGCTTTTCATTTTTGTGCCACAACATATGTTCATGGTATGGAGAAAAAATTTCGCAAATACTTTGAGAAAGATAGAAGTCTTCTAGAGAGTAAAGAAAGCCCACCACCATATGTTGATTTTATAAACAATGACCTCCTTGCTAAAGTTGAAACAGCAATGAAAGCTTACCATGAAACAAAATGCTTGCTTCAGGGTGCTCAGAGCTCAGGTCCTGCTAACACACTTTCATATGCCAATCGTCATGTTGCCAGCATTGTAAGCGAAAAGCTAAAACAGTTGGTGGACTCGACCATAGAAGAGGATAAAACTGATGAAGTTACTGCTAATCCAGGATCATCTGTTCCTGAAAATCAACCTGATGTTCCATGGTGGTTGCAGAAGAAAGCTCGTAATTCCAAACGTTTCAAGCCAGAAGAGGGAGTTGATGAAGCAGAATCATCGCCAGATGAAGATGTTGATGACTTGTCTAACGAGAAACTGGATGACCTTCCAGTTGACATGCCAGATGTATGAGACTGTTGACGGTTCATAATTGTTACTCAATATGTAGAAACTTTTGTGTAATGGACATGGTTGGTGATATTACAAGCAAGTTTCTTTCATGTGTGTGCTCAAGTACAGGACAGTAATAAAGAGCCTTTGTAGTAATTTAAGTGGGCCTACTTTTCATCAATCTTCGTTATAGACAGTTGTGCCTTTCAGCGTTCGGCCTGTAAGCCTCTGAATTTAGGCTACTAAAACTAGTCTAACCATCGTTGTCCTGGTCTCCCTGTACTTCTTTTACCCTCTGCGTCTGAGTTCATTATTCTCATAGATAACCTTTCCTTCTCCATTTGCCTCACATGACCACACCACCAAAGCCGGTTTTTGCATGCTGCTTCATCCATCAAGTTCATTTCGTCTTCATCATCATTTCATCCTCATCACGACGCGCAAGTCACCTATGGGTGTCAAATCAAAAGACCTGCATCTGGCGAGCCGAACATGTCCTCGGACACTCCCGGCACTAAAAGCCATACACCATTTCCATTTCATTCCTATCTTAGCCTTTATCTCCTCATTCCAAGTACCCTCATGTCATTAACCCCATCTGTTTCTGCCAGCGATCATTCTCGCTGCTGGTACTTTGGTGTCTGTTACTTCTAACTTATGAATAAGATACACTGAGTCCACCCTGCTTTCAATCCCATAATGCAAAGTTGACAGAGGCTAGACAAAGACTGGTGTAGAGATAGTTTAATCCAAAAGCTGATTTCTTTCTTACAAAATACTGTTGGTCACAACTTCAAGGTCACTGCATTAGCTTTGTTGTTCCTTGATTCAATCTTTCTTAGGAGTCTTATACTGTTGTCCCGGGAGAATACAGATCCTAAATACTTGAAATGATCTACCTGTTCCAGTTTTGTATTCCCTACCCAAAATTCATTTCTCTTAGGTTTCATTCCTACTGACATCACTTTATTCTTGGAAATGCTAATTTACATGTCATACTTGCTGCAGCTTTTTATTTATTTATTTATTTATTTATTTATTTATTTATTTATTTATTTATTTATTTATTTTTTTTTTTTTTTTTTTTAACAGTAAGGAAGCCTCAGGATATTTTTCAAGTTCCAAGATATTAGATTGCAGGCCTTCAGCACAGTCTGCCATTAACCCATCATTTGTTGCAGGTGAGCGCGGCACTCACCATTGCAATTATTGCAGTTATTTTTAATTTGTGTAGTTTTTAATTTAATTTTATTTTCTCCTGAGTTACTATTGGATATGGTTTAGGTCTCTATTTATTAAAGGGCAGGAAGACATTTACTCATAGATTATGTGAAAAAGAATTTACAGTAGCTTTTGTCTGAATATATTCAAAATTGTTACATATATGGCCGGTTTCTAGTACACCACAGGCCGTGCGGTTAGGGACGCACGGCTGTGAGCTTGCATCCGGAAGATAGTGGGTTTAATCCCATTGTCGGCAGCCCCAAAGATGGTTTTCCGTGGTTTACTATTTTCACACCAGGCAAATGTTGGGGCTGTACCTTAAGGCCTCGGCAGCTTCCTTCCAATTCCTAGGCCTTTCCTATCCCATCGTCGCCATAAGACCTATCTGTGTCAGTGCGACGTAAAGCCACTAGCAAAAAAGCAATAAACGACATAGATCACCTTAGTCAATTGTCAATAAAAACGGCCTTGAAACTCTTCCGCCTCCAACTGTTACTCCAACTGTCACTTACGGCATTGAAACAATTTGGACCTTCCTGAAAAAGAAAGAACTAAAAGAGATAGAAGGTGAAAGCAACTTCCCTTAAAAGAGCCCTATGCGTATCTAAATACACACCCTGTAGACTTGTGTATGAAGTGACCCGAGAACCTTTCTTCATTGAGGACTTACAACATACAATGACTCTACAATCAACAAAGGCATGTCAGAGCTCTTACATGAATTGAAATTAAAGAAGACAAACATTTAGAGTTATTTTTATATAATGGATGCAATGACAACAATCGATTGGTGTCGGAGTTGCTTCGACCTCAGACATACAGTGACCCGTGCAGCTGTCCATGGTTTCCATCATAAGGCATATGTTATACCTAGATTTCTTGATCCGAACCATGACTGTGTACGTCGATGGTATGAGAAGTTCTGTGGTCGTTACCACGCACTGGAGTGCCCGAAGAGACTGTGTTCTCTGACATAACTTTGTAGTGATTAAGTTTATACCTGTACATTGTGCTTTTTTCTGTATAAATAATAAAAACGGCACACCACAGTTACCTACGACTTACCTAAGTGCACTTGTAACTTTAACTGCGCTGTTAACTTTAATGAGTTTCCGGAAACTTAAATCCAGATTTATAAGCCCTGGCAATAAACTGTGCAGTTATCGTCATTTTTAGTACGGTATCTCTCGCCCTCCAGTAGATGCAAATTCTTTTAGTGTTATTTTGGTAATATCTAGTTTCCTTTTACTAGCAGAAGTTTTCTACAATTGTTATATTTATAAGGAGCACTCAAATGAGTATTAAGTTTGTTGTGCTAATTTACATTTTGCTGTATTCTGTTAGAGTCTTCATTCTGCTTTTACAGTTTAGCAGATGGTAGCAGTCGCACGTTTTCTTACACAGTGTACAAACACAGTCATCTGTTGGGTTGTGGAATTTTGTCTTTGCGCATATTTTGTGGTGGAAGCCATGTATCGCATATCTTGTTATGACATGTCTTTGTTCTTGAAGTTGTTTGGTCCAGTTGCGATCGATCATGGCGTCATTGCCGTAGAATTCGGGGTCTATTTCCGCGCGTTTCTTAAGAAGTTTTTTCTGAAGCTCTTGGAATGGGCCGGTAGATAGCAGTGGTAGATTGATTCGCAGATCTTCAATGAAGTAGGTTTCCCGTGCCAGTACATAAGTCTGGAGGGTGCCATTTCACCTACTCCTAGGGCCTTCTTGAGGAATCTTGCTTTGACTCTATTCTCTCCAAGTCACCGATTGTCAGGTTGTCCCATATAATTTCAATTCCATATGTGACAATTGGACTTATTGCGGTCTTGAATCACTGTGTTAAGGGATAGCATATATATATATTGTTGATATTGTGAATGGCTCTGATTGTTGCTGTCGTTCTGTCTATGACGTGGTTATTGAAGGATGTCATGCTCGTTTGGAACGTGATGCCCATGTATTTGAATTTCTTGACTATTTCTAACGTTTTACTTTTTAATGATGTAGCGTCGTCCTTGGCTGCCTTGCCACCTTTTCTGAACATCATCTGTACTGTCGTTTCCTGGTTAATTTCAAATTTATTATCTCAAGCCCAAGCTTTTAACTTCATCATTATCGTCTGTAGTTCTGCCTTTGAGCTCGATCCCAGTACCATGTCATCAGCGTACATTATTAGAGCAGTCTCAGGAGAGTCTGTCATTATTTGTGTGATATCTGCCATAGATAGCGGACTTAGGGGGTTCTCCTTGGGGTACCCTATTTGTTTGAATTACTTTCCCGGATGAGGATGCTCCATCTTCAATTTTGATTAGGTTGTAGTCTAGTATGGTTTCCACGATTCTCACGAGCGTGTTGTCACCAATCATTTGTTTTAATTTTCTTATCAGGATATCTCTGTCGATAAGATCAAAAGCCTTCTTATAGTCAACAGAGATGACATAGTACTTCCCTTTTGGGTGCTTCAGTGCCTCTTCTACTTTTTCTTTTAGGTATGCTGCAGCTTATTTAGTACTTTTTCCTTTGCAGAAGCCTAGTTGGCATTCTGGTATGAATGGGTCTAATTCGTTATTCAGGCTATTTGCTACAATAGTTGCAAATGCTATGTATAGATTGCTTTCTAGAGCTATACTTCTATATGAGTCGGGGTTGTCAGTTTCTCCTTTCTCTTTGTACAGTATCTTCAGCGTTATCGTTCTCCAAACTTCCGGCATTTTGCCTAAATTTAGACATTTGTTGAATAGTTCTGTCCAAAGCTGTAGTAAATGGTCTTGAGTACTTTTTTAAGTGCTCTGTATATATGTTGTCCGGTCCTGCTGTCTTCCCCCTTTTTTCCTTTACTGATTACCATCTGCACTTCGCCCGTGGTTAGTCTAATTTCGTGTCCTGGATTGACAGAGCGGTTTGCGGTGTCACTTTTTACTCTGCTGTCTTTGTTTAGAAGCACTGAGAAGTGTTTTTCCCATGTTTCCATTGGTATTTCCCTCGCTCTACACGCTTGCTTTTTCTTGAAGGCCGCAAATGGGTCTGTTTCTGCTTCGACTACAAGCTTCTTGCCTTCTGCTTCCAGATATTGAGCTCGCTTTTCTTTTAGAAGTTTTCTGTAATTTTTTCTTTTGATGGTGTATGCTTTCAAGTAATCAGCGGACTCCATTTTTCTGACTGAATATATCGTACGTAAAGTGTCTTTTCATGCTATTTAGCACTGTGAGTCAAACCATTTTTGTGCTTTCCTTTCTTTCGCAGGCAAAGCGGCTTCCTGTATCAGATTTGTAGCGATTTCTACTGCTTCATCTAGATGTCCTCGAGCTACAAGTGCTCTTGCTTTTTGTATATTCGGGTGGTCTTGCAGTTTCTTTCTATCAATATTTCTTGAAAGTGTGATGCCTTTATCATCAGGGGTTAGTGGTTTCCGTGTCTCTTTGTGTTCAATTTCTGTGCAGATGGGTATATGTTTTCTGATTGGCGTTGACCCTGAGGACCATAGACCTTCCTGCTTCTTTATCATAAATCTTTTTCCTTTGTAGAGTACAAGATCGATTGCGCTGGAGCCATTTGGAGCAAAGTATGTTTTAAGAACATTTTTGTTTATCATTGTGAAACCTTCTTCTCTCAGGATTTGAATAACTATCTCTGATTTTGTGTTCGCTTGTCTATTCTGCAGTTGAGGTCACTCGCGATTATCACTTCTTCTGCAGTATTTACTTTCCGTATTGCATTAAGTAGTGATTCTACTACATCTTCTATTGGATTATCTTGAGCGATATATATTCCTATTAATGTTAGGTCAGTGGTCTTAACTATGATTGTGTTTTCACTTCTCTGGATTTCACTTACTCTTCTTACAGTTGGTTTGAAGAAGCATGAAACTCCTCCAGCCAGTCTACCTCCTGTTGGTGTTGCAAATATGTAGTATCCATAGATATTTGGTAGGTCTGTTGGTTCTAAAGTTTCCGTAGCTATTGATGACATAAAAATTTTCTATTGTCTTTGGAGGTATGAATAGTAGGGCATTTTTTAGTCCTTCAATGTTCCAGAGAAGAATCTTGATTATTTTATTATTCGAGGGGCACTCCAATGTTGCGTCTTTGGCCTCAAAAAGAAAATCTTCTAACTAGGATATCTTTAGGCCAGAAGTCTGGTTTTTCTGTTGTTAGTAGAAATTTAAAATGAATTCCCAATTTGCAGGCTTTCATGAGCCCAGCTCTATTAAGCATTTCACAGGCTTTTATCTGTGGAATGCCGTTTCTTAATAAATATATTTTAATGTTATCTTCTGTGGTTCCTTCTTTTATCTTTCCCACATATAGTCATGCAGTTTTGGCTGCCAGCTGTAGTTCATCGTTGCTATGTTTCGTTCCGATGATGGTCTTACGATGTTTGGATTTTTTCACCCCTGTGTTCCAGGGTGTTTTCTCTTTGGGTCTGGCGTCTTTGGTCACTGTTTTTAAGCTGGATTCATTTAGATCACTCGTTTTCTCCTTGTCTCTGAAGTCAGCATACGAGCAAGCTGAAGATCTATAGTTCCGGATTTGTGTTGTTCCATCCACGCACTTTTCCTTGGAATTTTTTTCCAGTCCAATCAAGATGTCCATAGGTGGGTTCTTTTTTTGAGTTTTTCCGGGTCTAGTAGTTGAGTTCTTATTTTGGATCAGTATATCTGAAGCTGTTCGATCTTTAGAGGAGTCCGTTTTCTGTTCTTTTGGAGAGGGGGGTTGTAGAGTTTGGTTTGGTTCTATATCTGGCTTTGATGTCTGTTCTTTGTTGATTGCATTGTCTTTCAGGTGTGGTTTTCAATGAATTTCCTCGTTTCTTCTCTGACTCCGGCTAGGATTGTTTCTGATAATGTTTGTATTTCTCTTCTGATATCTTGGAGTTTGCTTCTGCTTCTTTTGAGGTATTCTAGCTCCCTTTTACAAGGTTTACAAAGCCATAACAATGTGCAGCTAGGTTTCTGAGAGTAGTATAGTCTCCAGCCCTGCAATCTTTGTGAAACCATTTATTACAACTATCGATACAGCAAATACCGGCTTCGCTATCTGTTACTTGTTTGCTGCATGGGGCGTTGTTGTTGCCTTTCCCAGTCATGGAAACTGATTCTTTGATTTCCTCTCTTTGTGTATTATGTAAGTAAACTCTTTGCTAGCACCAAACAAAATGGCTTTAAGTTCACTCACCAAATGATTACTGATTATATCTTATATAGATTATCTAATGCACCAATCAACTCAATAATTCATTCACTATAAACTTGTTCACAGTTAGTGAAATATACAAATAATTTTTTATGTATCATTATTTTCTAAAGATGCACTTAAACTGACTTTATCGTGGAGCTACACTTCATCAATCAATCACCGTTTTGTTATCTAGTAAGCCGTGATTTCAAATTATAACCGTCACTATCGATTGTTCACCCTGTTCACATCAACAGTGGCTCACAGCAGCACATGGACCACCGACACACATGACATCCGATCAGGTGAAATTACATGTCAAAGAAGAATGATAAATGAGCGAGTTCTCAGAGAGATACGACCAGGAATAAGCAACATTTTGCATGCAAGACTCAACACCGAGATAGGGAAGAAAACCTGAAGAAACAGCAATCTTTCCGTACATGCCCAACATTCTTGAAGAGGAAAACAGCATATGCATGGTTTAAGTGGGAGTTTCTAGTTTGTTTGCAGTCTACTAAAGAAATCTACAACAGCTGCAGCAAGGACGAATGGATATCGTACCATCAGTGCAGAACTTCAGTGCCGGAATGATAGGTTCCAAAGTGTGCTGCACCTTTTCATTTATATGATTATTTTTGTTTACACTTGTGTTCTGGATTAGTGAAAGTGATCTGTTTGGTAACTGTGGTGTATTTGTATAATTTTAATGAAGACAATGATGAAGGTAAAATTTAAGACCATGTCTGCATACTGTAAGAAAAAAGGGAAAATATATCTGATATCCTACATATATTCAAATTATGAGAGATTATGACATGCTGAATCAGACTGATTGAGATGGCTGTGTACCATACATGTTTGAAAACCAGTTTTCATGAACTTAAGTGGTTAATGTGACTAGAGAGTGTATAGCATTGCCGCGCTCGTGAGGTTTATCTCAATGAAAGTGTTCATTAAGTTATTCACAATACCAGTGTAGATTGGTTTAATGTTTAGTGACAAGCCATACAGCATCTCAGTAGTGTTAAATAGTAGTGTTGCGTGGTCCATGTGCTGCTGTGAGCCACTGTTGATGTGAACAGGGTGAACAATCGATAGTGACGGTTATAATTTGAAATCACGGCTTACTAGATAACAAAACGGTGATTGATTGATGAAGTGTAGCTCCACGATAAAGTCAGTTTAAGTGCATCTTTAGAAAATAATGATACATAAAAAATTATTTGTATATTTCACTAACTGTGAACAAGTTTATAGTGAATGAATTATTGAGTTGATTGGTGCATTAGATAATCTATATAAGATATAATCAGTAATCATTTGGTGAGTGAACTTAAAGCCATTTTGTTTGGTGCTAGCAAAGAGTTTACTTACATAATACACAAAGAGAGGAAATCAAAGAATCAGTTTCCATGACTGGGAAAGGCAACAACAACGCCCCATGCAGCAAACAAGTAACAGATAGCGAAGCCGGTATTTGCTGTATCGATAGTTGTAATAAATGGTTTCACAAAGATTGCAGGGCTGGAGACTATACTACTCTCAGAAACCTAGCTGCACATTGTTATGGCTTTGTAAACCTTGTAAAAGGGAGCTAGAATACCTCAAAAGAAGCAGAAGCAAACTCCAAGATATCAGAAGAGAAATACAAACATTATCAGAAACAATCCTAGCCGGAGTCAGAGAAGAAACGAGGAAATTCATTGAAAACCACACCTGAAAGACAATGCAATCAACAAAGAACAGACATCAAAGCCAGATATAGAACCAAACCAAACTCTACAACCCCCCTCTCCAAAAGAACAGAAAACGGACTCCTCTAAAGATCGAACAGCTTCAGATATACTGATCCAAAATAAGAACTCAACTACTAGACCCGGAAAAACTCAAAAAAAGAACCCACCTATGGACATCTTGATTGGACTGGAAAAAAATTCCAAGGAAAAGTGCGTGGATGGAACAACACAAATCCGGAACTATAGATCTTCAGCTTGCTCGTATGCTGACTTCAGAGACAAGGAGAAAACGAGTGATCTAAATGAATCCAGCTTAAAAACAGTGACCAAAGACGCCAGACCCAAAGAGAAAACACCCTGGAACACAGGGGTGAAAAAATCCAAACATCGTAAGACCATCATCGGAACGAAACATAGCAACGATGAACTACAGCTGGCAGCCAAAACTGCATGACTATATGTGGGAAAGATAAAAGAAGGAACCACAGAAGATAACATTAAAATATATTTATTAAGAAACGGCATTCCACAGATAAAAGCCTGTGAAATGCTTAATAGAGCTGGGCTCATGAAAGCCTGCAAATTGGGAATTCATTTTAAATTTCTACTAACAACAGAAAAACCAGACTTCTGGCCTAAAGATATCCTAGTTAGAAGATTTTCTTTTCGAGGTCAAAGACGCAACATTGGAGTGCCCCTCGAATAATAAAATAATCAAGATCCTTCTCTGGAACATTGAAGGACTAAAAAATGCCCTACTATTCATACCTCCAAAGACAATAGAAAATTTTTATGTCATCAATAGCTACGGAAACTTTAGAACCAACAGACCTACCAAATATCTATGGATACTACATATTTGCAACACCAACAGGAGGTAGACTGGCTGGAGGAGTTTCATGCTTCTTCAAACCAACTGTAAGAAGAGTAAGTGAAATCCAGAGAAGTGAAAACACAATCATAGTTAAGACCACTGACCTAACATTAATAGGAATATATATCGCTCAAGATAATCCAATAGAAGATGTAGTAGAATCACTACTTAATGCAATACGGAAAGTAAATACTGCAGAAGAAGTGATAATCGCGAGTGACCTCAACTCATGATGATTTGTTAGTTTCACAACCATAGTTTTGCTTTCTTTTGCTGTAAAATATTTGCTGTAAATATTTTGACTTGACAGACACTAAAGTTTTGCTTTCATTTGCTCTAAATACCCAAGAGACCATGAAAGCTCAGAAAAAAATGGCACAATTTGAACAACACAAAAGCGTTACAAACTGCGATCTCCAATAGCCAAAAGAAAATAGCCATATCACTACATTTTTCATTAGTAGTTCCCTAATGTAATACTCGAAATGAGGATTTGTAGTTTTTAATAACTGCGACGGACCAGTCATATGAAATGTTTTTCTTACACTGACCATGCAACATGCATTGACAGAAATACGACTAATAACTGCTGACGTGAAGTCCACTTGATAATTTCAATCTAACGTAGCGAGCTAATCCTGACCCAGGGTGTGAAGTGTGTTGATACAGACAGGAGTGTATCATAAACTACAGTTTCCTGCAAGATATTTAATTAAAGAAGTCTAGATGTTTTATGTTTTTTGGGAGTGTTATGAAAACTCACGTCACTGGTTAAAGGATATAATAACATTAAAAAGAGCAATGAAAAATTGGTATTATTCAGCAGGCTTATATTAAATGCACACCGGTACCTAAGATATTTATTATTTAGTACAAATGTAAATATTAATGGTAAATACTCCATAACTTCAGGCTGGATGTTCACTAACTGTTGGTGGGACTCATGATTCGAAGTCTGACAAAAGAGATCTTAACATTATAGCTGCACTTAAGGATCAATTTGAGCCTGATGAAAATCCGTTTGATTCGAGTTCTTTATTATTTGATGATTCATTTCCTGTATTGGAAGATGTCTCTACAGTAGAGGCGTCATGCTGTGAGGAGATTGTATCCAAAACAGTTGGGGCAGATGGCACCATACAAGTGGAGTCAGTGATTAAAGCCAGTGATAACATGGATGTAAACGTACTGACCGAAATATTGTCAACTCCAGCACACCCAAGCACGTTAAGACTACAATGAATGACTTACTAATGTTCACGAAAGCAATATAAGACCTTGTACAAAAGAGTGGAGTGGCGCCTCATATCGGTATTTGTTGGAATCAGTTCTAACAAAGCTGCAGTTACCAGCCGTTGCACAGATAACTGTGAAGAAGCCGATAACCGTTTTGGTAACTCATTTTTTAAACTATCACCATATTAAGTCACTGATAACTATACATCTACAGATAACTGTCAATCCAGAAACTGGCCAATAAATTAGATCTTATTTGAATATTCCTTATCACCAACCTTGCAACAATAGATAGTCACAAATAAACTTAATACATTCTTGGCACAATAAAACTTTCTCTTGGGTATTTAGAGCAAATGAAAGCAAAACTTTAGTGTCTGTCAAGTCAAAATATTTACAGCAAATATTTTACAGCAAAAGAAAGCAAAACTATGGTTGTGAAACTAACAAATCATGAAACTATCAAATTGAAGAACAAAATGTGTGAATGAAATTAAGGTGATTCCACTCCTATCCACTCTTGCTACTTTCATCATTTCCAATGTTCCCCTGACATTGCATACATACTGGAGTGGTGTGCACACTACCTATAGGTTTTAGACAGTCTCCACACCTTGATGTTGTCATTCTGTTCTTTTTAGGACAGAAAATGCACTTGACTCTTGCCTTCCTAGTACTTTCCTCAGATACTGTTTCAGCTCTGCGATCTTTCTTTTCATGTTCAGATTCTCTCAGCAGTCCGAATCACAGTTATCTCTCTATTCCTGCTCCCCTTGATCCAATGTGGAACCTGATGAGTTCTAGAGGTAAAGTCTATGCCTCGTGGTTTTGCCTGTCAGTCGTCGTCGGCTGTAACTCGATCCGAGTATATATAACTTCTTGCTGCATACATTGACCGGTTCACCTCGGTTTATGGATGTGTTTATGATGACTAAACAGACCAATCCTGGCATAAAACATACGCCCACACAAATCACATTGAATGGATGGAGAAGGGCGGGGTTGTAATTGATAGAGTTTTCTTGCTTGTCGCTTGGCCTCTTGATGTCTGCGGTGTTCTCTATCAAACAAGTTGACAGCGGTGGATGTAGTATTCCGCCACAGTGAGCGGTCCACAACACATTCTTCCCATGTCTGTATATTTATTCCAGTTGTCTTCATGATGTGTTTCAGCAGGTCCTTAAAACGCTTAAGAGGGGCTCCATGAGGTCTACTGCCGGAGCAAAGTTCACCATAAAAAATTTGGCGGGGAAGCCTCGTATCACCCATGCGGTGAACAGTTGATGAGCGATGATTGTTGCCTCAGTGCTATTTAGCTGCTCTTTGTTGAGAACTGCTGCGTTAGTCACATAGTCCTCTCACTTAATATTCAAGGTGAATCTCATTTTCTGTTGGTGGAAGCGCTCAAATTTTTTGATATCACGGTGATAGTGTGTCCAAGTTTCACAGCCATACAGCAGCGTGGAAATGACAACAGCTTTGTACACCATGAGTTTGGTATGCAGTTTTAGGTCATTGTTCATGAAGCCTCTGTGCATTAACCACCCGAATGCTGCACGAGCAGCCCCAAAATGCCTGTCGGTAACTGGTAAGTAATCTTAGAGTTGATGCTAGCAATATCCGTAATCATGAAGAATAGTCAGTGGCCACCTGAAACTTACTCTTGCAACAGTGTCCTTTGATTGTAATTCGTTCACCAGATCCATTCCAACCTCTGTTGTGACTTGCCCCTCGATGGAGAGCTATTATTTAACTTGTTCCCTCAACCTGCCCAACAGTTGAGCGAAAAATGCACCTATCCAAGCTAAATTTGGGCGCCAGTCTTTAAGTTGATGACCTAAAAACAAATAATTTATAAGAAAGCTTGGATGGACTCTCATCCCAGGGATGGGGTGACAGTGCACTAATCATTAAGCAGGAGAATTAGGAATCAAAAGGCTAATTAATGCAGACTGATTAAAGTGGACCAAGAAAATAACATTTATTATACTGACTAAAAATGACGACGGTTTTACGAGAACTGAATTTAAACTTAGAAATTAATTTAACAAAAAATCGAATGATTCTACCTCGTGGAAACTTGCAATATCTCTAACCTGCTTGCTCACCAAGTGACCTTGTTCTGCTGGTCCTTGGAACGCCTTCGTCCTTGTAGCTGGAACATTACCGGTCGTCTTTGGGATATCTCCATCTGCCGTCAAGTGCACCAACCACTAATTGGATGATGGCTTCGAAACTTAACCATTTTAAAACCAATAATTGTTCTGCAACATTACTTATCATTCGTACTTCTCTATCTCATATGTTGGAGATGAGCCCTGAATCAATGTTAGAAAAACCCCCTTGGGTTATGCGGAGAGGGTACTGAATTAATAATCCTTCCAACTTTACTGAAAATGTGTACCATAGTTTCATTTCCAGCTAGTTTAATGCTACCTATTGTTGTAGACTGGTACAAACCAGTCTAGTAGTAGAGCTGTTCGCACTTCCTGATGAGAGTGGCTGCGCACCCATCATTCAGAAATTCCTAAGTACCACGTCGTGGTAACGAAGTGAAGAGGTGATAAACTATCGGACTAGTCGACTATGTGACATCAACCATAAGACAAATCATAAGACCTAAAGAGAAATACGAGAGATAATCCCGCCAGGAGCTCCAACACGCCCTTAAATAAACTTTACTGGCTCTAATTACAGGTCGAAACACGTGGTCCGATCAGGTGAAACGTCCCTCCCTACTCCTGATATCGAAGATGATAGGTCCCAACGATGCTATCAACTGTTCTCCCATTAGCCATCTCACTCAGTATCCATGGCAACGGGATGCTCCTTTGAAAATGTAGGCAGTGACCAGTTAGAATTACACAGCTCAGAACACAGTAGCTGCGGTTAGAACAGTTGGACATGTGCCGGCTTTTCCCAGGAATTGAGGTCTAAATTTGTAGCTTCTTCTTCTTTGATGATGTGGCAAGATAGAGGAAAATCTACTGCAAGTTAAATTTTATCGAATATTGCAAGAATCTAAGTTAATGTAAGGATATTCAGCCCTTGTTCAAAAGTCGTAGTTACAAAATAATGAAATGATAGTGAGCAAATGATCAAACATGAATTATAATGAAATTACATACGAAGATAAATATCATGACATAAAAATATACCTTTCCTGAATTAATTAGGCATAATAAAATTAACATAATTACACTGCGACGTCTGGAACGTTCAGGTTGTAAAATGACATTAGTTCTGGCTTCTCTTTTTCACCTGTGCAGTCATCTATTTCATTTCCATTATGCATAGTTGATATCATCAGAACATTTTATGTTCTTCTTTGAAACATATGATAGGGGCATGGCATTTTCTCCAAAAGCAAAATAACTGCTTTCCTTGTATTTACCATCACTGCTGGAATTTTCCATTTATTCTTCCAAATAGTATTGACAACTATGATATTGTCTTACTCAGCAGTTTGTCCACTAAGGCAACAGAGGTAAACCAGTTGTCCATGGTTATATTTTTACTACTGTAGTTCCCATAATTGGCTTTGCTAGCCTTTTGACGATGCTATCCGGTTTGTTCTCTGTACAAAATGGACCTTCAGGCTGTTAGCCTGCATAGATCTTCATTTTGACAGTGAAATACATGTGTGCATCAGAGTTTGACATGACTTTTTTGCCATATTTTGCTGGCTTTCTCGGCATGACCTGCATGAAACTGAAGTGCCTGTGAAAGCTTGCCAACATTTCGTCCACAGTTACATATTCTGAAACACTGAACATATCCTGGCAATGCTTCACGAGTTCCTAGAAAGTTACTTGATAGTTGCAAGGTTATCTAGTCTCTTCCTCTCAGCTCTAGTTGCTTTGTCGTTGAACATGCACACAACAAATAAAAACTGTTATACCTCATCCCAAGGCGAAATGTTCAGGAGCTGTCCCATCTGTGGCCCAGAGATCTTGAAGATTCTGATGAGAAGATTTCATTACACCTGCTAGGTACGATAGTCCAAAAAAGAGTTTCATGTATTTCACATTCATCTCTAACACATCCCTTTGGCGACTGTAAGTCGTCCTTATTTTTTGTAGCTGCACGTTTGTGAATTTTACAATACACTAGCATTTCATCAGGGAAGAACAAATTCCAGCAGTTTTTAATGGTATTGGCACCCTTCCCTGTGGATGGAGAACAATGTTCAGTTTCTTTCTGCTGCCTATTTCTTGGGGGGTCATGAATTTTCCAGGTAGTCTTGTTGTCATGTCTTTTATACTTTGGCTCAGGATTTAAATTAAAATCAGTCGTGTTCATCCCAGAAACTTCACGTGTACTATCATGGTTGCTTTCTTGTGGAGATTCATTATCGGAGTGATCCGTCTCACGACTCATATAAGATAAATTATCATCTGTATCTGGCAAGGTGACACATTATCTGATGAATCCTGAAGCCACCTGCTTTGTAAGTTTCTTGAGCATTAATTAATTAACTAATTAAATCAGTTCTAACCAAGAGCAGAGCTTGCTAATAATGTAACGTATTTGGTCACGGTTGAGTGCTGCATTCACTTGAGAGGCACAACATTGTATGTGGCAGTCTACAGGTAATTGTTTCATGTTTGGTCTCTAACAATGTGTGTTTATTGCTTCGTAACACTGTAAAGGGAAGGAGGTGGGGTTTCAGGTTTCTAACCCAGCAACTGTAGTTTCCAAAGATATTTGAAACGAAGGTGAGCGACGTGACCAACCACGGGTTATAGCAAAGCCGTTGGAACAGGCCAAACTACTTACTGTATTTCCACCTAACTGAACTCCTCCATATCACTGGATACCTTTCAATAGATGATTCATGTAAATTATGAACAAAACATCAAAAACTCATTCTACCATCAACTTTTACTGTAGCCCAGTTATAAATATAAATGCTTTCAATTGCTTTTAATAATCTACCCTTAAATTCCCTCAGCAAGAGTAACATCTTTTACCGGGCGAGTTGGCCGTGCGCGTAGAGGCGCGCGGCTGTGAGCTTGCATCCGGGAGATAGTAGGTTCGAATCCCACTATCGGCAGCCCTGAAAATGGTTTCCCGTGGTTTCCCATTTTCACACCAGGCAAATGCTGGGGCTGTACCTTAATTAAGGCCACGGCTGCTTCCTTCCAACTCCTAGGCCTTTCCTCTCCCATCGTCGCCATAAGACCTATCTGTGTCGGTGCGACGTAAAGCCCATAGCAAAAAAAAAAAAAGTAACATCTTTTCCCTCTGTACTCTATCATATGTGTTGTCTAGATCTATGAAACATAAACACAACTGTCTGTTCCTCTTCTAGCAGATTTCAGTTACGTGGTGTGTACTGAAAATCTGATCCTGACAGCTCTTCTTTGGTCTGAAACCATACTGATTTTCAGCCAAATTACTCTCAACCATTGATGTACCCTCACTTCCAAAATGCCAGTGAACACCTTGCCTGGTATACTAATCAATGAATTACCTCAATTTTTGAGGTCCTTCCTGTTCCTTTGCTTATAGATAGGTGCAGTCACTTTTCTTTCCAATCAGAAGATTCCTTAATAATATTTCATGCTAATCTTATCACTTTGTGAAGCTATTTCACCCCTGCCTTCCCACTATATTTCACTATTTCAGCTCTGATTTCATCTATTGCTGGTTTATGGCAGTGGTGTTTATTTACCTTCCTTTTGACTTTGTGTAGGGATAGCGTGTCAGCCTCTTACCTGGAGGCCCCGGGTTCGATTTCTGGCCAGGTCGGGGATTTTTACCTGCATCTGAGGGCTGGTTCGAGGTCTACTCAGCCTGCGTGATTACAGTTGAAGAGCTATCTGATGGTGAGATAGCAGCCCCGGTCTAGAAAGCCAAGAATAACGGCTGAGAGGATTCGTCGTGCTGACCACACGACACCTCGTAATCTGTAGGCCTTCAGGCTGAGCAGCAGTCGCTTGCTGGGCCATGGCCTTTCGGGGCTGTTGTGCCATGGAGTTTGGTAGTGTAATTTCACTAACATTATTGAATTCCTTTCCATGAACAGTGTCAACAGAAAGATTTCCTAGTACACTGAGAAGATTTTCAAAATATTCCTTCCACCTGTTCAGTGATTCCCTGGGATCTAGTACAAGTTCACATGATTTACCCAAAACTCTATTCATCTCTTTTTTCCCCTAACTTTTAAAGATTTTTAAATTATTGTTCAGGAAGGTTTCCTTGCTGCTTGACCTAGTCTTTCCAGGACTTCTTTTATTCAACAAATAAATTTCATAATAAATCCTTATTATCGGCCTCAATAAGAAATAAGGTCTAACTGACTGAGTGACTCCACCTTTAAAATACAATCATCATCATCATCATCATTTCCCTTTATCCAGCTGTAGCCGGGTAGGGGCAAATATGGTTCCTCTCCACTTTCTTCGGTCTTTCCACCACTCCTCTTCCAACACTGTGTCCCAGTCCAGGTTTCTTTCTATAATGCTGCGTTGGATGGTATCCTTCCATCTCAATCGTGGTCGTCCACAGCCTCTCCTTCCTTGAATTTGCATTTCCATCACCTTTTTTGGCATTCTTTCGTCGCTCATTTGCTTTATGTGCCCAAACCATCTTAGTCGGCTCTTCTCTATTCTATCATTCATTTTTTCCACTCCAATTTCTTCCCGGATTTTCTCATTCCTTATTTTGTCTCTTCTACTCTTCTGTATCATACTCCTCAAGAATTTCATTTCAGCTGCCTGTATTCGACTCTCATCCTTCTTTGTCATTGTCCAAGTTTCTGCTCCGTAAGTTGTTATGGGTACGTAATACATCTTGTACATAGTATCCTTTGCTTCCATTGGCACATCTTTGTCCCATAACATATTTCTTACACTATGATAGAAACAACTTCCAGCTTGAATCCTTTTACTAATCTGAGCATCCAGTCGAGCATTCTCCATTAATTCACTCCCCAGGTATTTGAACGTTTCCACTACTTCCAGGGACTTGTCTACAAGTCTAATCTGACCTTTCCCTTCTTTCTCCCCTCTAGTCATAACAAGAGTTTTACTCTTTTCTACACTTATTTTCAATCCACATTCTTCAATCTTCCCATTCACCACATTCAACTGTTCTTGAACCTTCCTGTCGTCTTCTCCCCAAATCACAATATCATCTGCAAATAACATCATGTTCATTTCTCTTCCTCCATATGCTGCTTTTGCCATTCTCACGATGTCATCCATTACTATTGTAAACAGGATTGGTGATAGAACACTTCCCTGTCTCAGCCTACTAGTTATTTTGAACCAACTTGTCCTGCCAACTTGTGTTTGCACGCAATTACAACATTCCTTATACAATGCCATGATCATTTTTATTAATCCCTGTCCAATTCCTTTTTGCACCAGACTGTCCCAAACTTTCGTCCTAGGGACACTGTCATATGCCTTTTCAATATCAATGAATGTCATCACCATATCATTCCCGTACTCCCAATGCTTTTCCATTAGTTGTCTCATAATGAAAATGGGCTCTATTGTTGACCTTCCACTTCTGAAACCAAACTGATTTTCCTGTATCTGCTTCTCAACCCTCAACCTTATTCTACTTTCCAGTATCCTTTCCATTATCTTAGCAACATGGGATATTAGAGTAATTCCCCTGTAGTTCTTCAAAACTTTCTTATCACCTTTCTTGAAAATTGGGATGATTATTCCTTTTTGCCAATCCTCAGGGACCTCCTTATTCTCCCAGACATTCCTGAGAATCCGATATGTCCACTGCAGGCCTACAGCTCCAGCTGCCTTTATCATCTCCACTGAAATTTCATCTATTCCAGCAGTTTTTCCATTTTTCATCTTTCTTACTGCCATTTCAATTTCATTCATTGTAATTTCTTTATCCATTTCTTCGTCAACTAATTGCCTTCCTGGTCGTCCATTGAATGACTGTCATCCGTTCTTATGTTCAGCAGCTTCTGAAAATACTCTCTCCAGCTATTTCTTATTTCTTCTGGCTTTGTTAAAATTATGCCACCTTCATCCTTCACAAATCTGGTGTTTACTTGGTCTCTCTTTTTGTTTCTTAAGATACCATACAGTAATTTCTTGCTGCCCTGCGTATCATCTCTCAATGTCTGTGTGAATAAGGCCCAGCTTCTCCTCTTTTCTTCCTCCACTACTTTCTTGGCCAAATTCTTTGCCTCCACATATTTTCTTCTACTTTCTTCAGTCTTAGATGTTTTCCATGCTTTCCATGCCATTTTCTTTCACTTTAATCTTTACCCTATCATTCCACTAGTGTGTTTCTTTGTCTTTCACATTTCCTGATGTTCTACCACACACCTTTTCTGCACATCCAACCAGTGCTTCCTTGAATCTTTTCCATTCCTCTTCAACATTCCCCACCTCTGTCCTGGGTACCAAGGGTATTATTTCCCTTTGAAATTCTTCTTGTATGCTTTTCTCCTTCAACTTCCATACTTTAATTCTTTTCTCTCTTCTTAATTGGGGTTTTTCAATCTTTCCAACTTTCAATTTTCCTATCACAACTCTATGATCTCCACCAAAGGCTTCTTCAGGCATGGCTGTTACATCTACAAGGTTCTTCCGGTGTTCTTTCTCTATGATTATATAATCAATCATGGTCTTTGTCCGTCTGTCTCCCCAGCCATACCTTGTAATCTTCTGACTGTTCTTCTTCCTAAACCAGGTGTTTCCAACAATCATTTGATTCCTCATGCAAAAATCCACCAACAACTCACCTTCTGGATTTACATTTCCATATCCAAAGGGCCCTACAACATCTTCCTTTCTTTGTCTTTCCATTCCAACTTGTGCATTTAGATCTCCCATCAATAGCACTTCCTTATCTTCTATCTGTCTCTCCACTTCCTCTAAGAAGTCCTCTAGATGTTCATCTATGCAACCAGTTTGTGGGGCATACAACTGAAATAGATCTTTCACGCCATTTTCAAACTGGAGTCTCATCATCATCATCCTATCGCTGACGTACTTTGTATATTCCAGATATTCTTGGATTTCTCTTCTAAGTATTATGGCCACTCCATTTTTTGCTTCAGGTCCTCCGCTGTAATACAGCCTGTATCCTTCTCTCAGAGGGATCTCCCCTGTACCCCTCTTCTTGGTCTCGCACAGTCCAAGTATGGCTATATCTTTTTCTATCAATGAAGTCAACCAGTTCTTCTGTCTTTCCCGTCAGTGTCAGTACATTAACTGTTGCAATTTTGATGTAGTTTGGTGCTGGTTGCCCATTTTTCACAGTTCCCCCAGCACCTGAAGAGCTGCGCGTCGCTTTTAGCAGGGGACGCCCTAACCTTTTCCGAGGCACCATATTTGTTTTGTCCATATAGGCTATTGTTACGATGGGCTCGCCACACCCAAAGGCATTTTATACCTACTGCCAGGTTCAAAATTAGGCCGCCCCTAACATGGAGACAGGCGCCTTTCGTAGCCGCTCCTCTGGAGTACAGACGCTACGGGTATGCCCCTTCCGCCATCCCCGTCGTACCGAAGTCCACCTTCTCCGCCGTAGATGCCGTTGAGGTCTTCACTCGTAACCCTGAGCTGGGACCCATACCAGATGTTACACACCGGGTCGGTGTGTTCTGGGACTCACATAGGCAGGGGCGCCACGCCACAATACAATATTTTATTTTATGTTAAGAAAAGGGACATGTTTTGTCTCTTCTATTGTGAGACGTCTTCAGCCTGAGCTATTATGGTAAAACACAGGATAATCTTAATACTATAAAACAGTGACGTATATTAAAATGTTGAAGAGTCAAGGTGACTCATTCTGTCACATTTAAGCACAGATTTTTAAAGAACACAATTCATGTAAGTCTTAAGACCAATTATTGAATGATGAAAGTCCCAATTGAGTTTTTAATTCATTTTGTACATTAGACCTTATTTTTTAATAACTTATTTGTTTTGGTATGTTTCTTTCACCTACGTACAATTCCCTGTTTCCATCGGTCCATGTTTGGAGTCTTTTCTGATCCGCCTTCATTTTACGTTTACAAGCTGTCCTTGCTTCGTCATTCCACCAAGGGTTGCACTTTTCTCCCATTTTTACATACTGTTTTTTCTAGAAATTACTTTGATATTTCTACTACAGCATCCCTGTGTGCCATGTATCCTTTTCCTATATCCTGAACTTGCGTAATGTCTATTGTTTGGAACCTTTCGCTAATCATATCCATGTACTGCTAATTTCCTTGTCCTGGTGATTTTCTGCCCTTATTGATCTGCAGACATATTTTCTCTATCCTAGGCCAAAAAGATATGTAGTTCATTAGAGATCAGATAGTGGTCTGTATCATTGAATAATCCCCAAAATACCTACACAGTCCTTACAGATACCCTGAATTCAATGTCTGTTATGATATAATCCATGCCATGACAAATGTTTTTACATCTAGAAGCCAGCACTCTTGAATTTGCATCATTAACATACTGGTGTCAACCTTCTTGAAACAAAAAATATAGTAGTAATAGTATTGTGATTTTATAGTAGTTTTGCACTTCAACAGATTACCACAAAATGTAAAGACAGCAGGAAGCTGAACTAAATAAGACATGCCACTCTGTCTACAAATTTATTAAATGAGCCAGTTGTAGCAAACTTGTATTTTAATACTATTCTAAGAAACTTGCAAATTGTAAAATGTAAATAGCTAAGTGAATATTGTCACCTAAAACACCAAACTTTAGAATTCCTTTGTATATACATGTTAAGGGGTTAATAACTTTAAGCTTAAATATTATCTATCTGCCTATTGGAAAATATGGTACAGGGAACAACCCATACTTTGCAAGACATCCTTATTGTGCTTAGGAGTGTCGTATGCTGTCAAGATACGAACATTTTTTTTGCTAGTTACTTTACGTCGCATCGACACAGATAGGTCTTATGGCAATGATGGGATAGGAAAGACCTAGGAGGTGGAAGGAAGTAGCCGTGGCCTTAATTAAGGTACAGCCCCAGCATTTGCCTGGTGTGAAAATGGGAAACCACGGAAAACCATCTTCAGGGCTGCCGACAGTGGGATTCGAACCCACTATCTCCCGGATGCAAGCTCACAGCCGCGTGCCCCTGACCGCACGGCCAATGCACCCGGTAAGATACGAAAATAAATTCCATGAGAGTACATTCTATTTCATTTTAAAATAACAGCATTGTTAAAGTAATTTTTTAATAGCAAAAGAGATTCTGTTTTGATGGTAAAGGAGAAATGCAGGATATTATTCATGTCATTTATTTATTTATTTATTTATTTATTTATTTATTTATTTATTTATTTATTAATAGATACATCCTACAGAGAACCATTTTACACTAATAATAATAATTTTAAATAAGTATAAAAGATAACAATTGGTATAAACAACAATATTAAGTATCAACAATAAATTATTAACAATAACAATGTTACAACAATAGAATGATAACTGGCAAGCGTCGGTTACAGAATTATGAAGAAGGAAGGTCGAGAGTTGGATGGACGGAAGAAAATGGAAACCAGGAGAGGACTTCAAAGGAACCTTTTAATTTTTTTGTTTGAAAGATGCAAAAGGTGTGAATGTAGGCATAGAATCTCAAGGATAATTTAATAAAAACCACCTATTCAATACTTTCCATTTTTAATGTGGTTTGAATCTACATGAATTTATGTAGACTTATCAGGTCAGGTACATGTTTCACCCATTATTTTGTCATCTTCAGCCTGTAGACAACCTTTAGGTGAAGTTTTGGGATCTTTTTAATCAATGTATAGTATAATATACAAACATTAATTATCTCTTAAGACTAAGAACTAAACATAACTATGGGTAATATAAGTTAATGGTGTTTTTAACACATTAAAACTTGTCAGTATCTAACTTGAAAATATGTACAAAACTAAAATGGATCTTCTTCCTCTGTCATAAGTCTTGGATAAAGAGGATATTCCATCCCCTATATCGTTTCATGTTCTTGACGTACCTTAACTAATGTCAGAATATGTTGTCAACAACAAGTGGAGATTTTGAACTAATTTTTAATTGCAGGCTGGTCGAGATTGAAAATATAAATTTAAATTAGCGGTGTTTATATACAGTTAAAACTTGGCAGTTCTATTCTATTTAACTTAAAATTATCTTCAAAACTAAAATGGATTTTCTTCTCTATTATAAGTCTTGAGAAAGGAGGATATTGATGCTGGGGCTTATTTGACCCACTATTTCATTTTCATGTTCTTGGCGTAACTAATATTGAAATGTGTTGTCAAACACTAGTGGAGATTTAAAACCGGTTGTTATAAATAGACTGGTCAAGAACGTTGCTGTGAATGAACCTGTTAATGTCTTGACCTCGGGTCTCATATAACGTCAAGGAATTGTAAAGAGTACAATATAAAAATCTGTTTTGTAGTTTTAGGCTGCTGCTTAATTGGGAAGGATCATCCTAGACACTTGATACAGTCTTGTATGAATATCATTCCCGTTGTTGTGTTGCTTGGTCTTGGGAGGGATCTTAAGATTGTCTGTAATGAAGTAAAAAAATAAATTTTAATTAACAATTTAGAGCACGTATTGTGACAAAATGTATTAAACTAACTGTAAAATGAACAATTGTTCAAGTGTCAAGTATCAAGTGTCTAGGATGTTCCCCACCATTGGCTGTCCTGAGAATGGTTTCATGGTTTCCCATTCTCCTGCACTAAGGCAAATGTCGGTACAGTTCCTAGTATACACTACGGCTGCCAACTCTCTGACGATCACCAAAAAACCCTTAACCTGACCTGAGAGACAGTGTCACAGTCTAAGAGGTCCGTGTCCCCCTTCAGCGGAGGAATGAAAAATTAAGCAGCAGTGTAGGTTTTCCTAAGTGTGCAAAAGGAATAAAACCTTGAAATTCAAAAGAGCAAGGAGGGCTAAAAACCAGGCCATTCTATTCAGTGCTAGTCAATAACATCAAACTAGCACACTTGGAAAACACGCTATGGCACAAAATCTGGCCCAGCAGCCACAGTGCCACATACCACCTACGTGCTCAGTACCCACACTGTCAGTAGTAGTCTACGGCATAAATCGTAGATACTCAGAAGATGAAGTACCGGCCTAATGCTAATGGGCCTACATCTCAATCAATCAATCCTGATCTGCATTTAGGGCAGTTGCCCATGTGGCAGATTCCCTATCTCTTGTTTTCCTAGCCTTTTCTTAAATGATCGCAAAGAAATTGGAAAATTATTGAACATTTTCCTTGGTAAGTTATTCCAATCCCTATCTCCCTTTCCTATAAATGAATATCTGCCCCAATTTGTCCTCTTGAATTCCATCTTTATCTTCATATTGTGATCTTTCCTACTTTTAAAGACACCACCCAAACTTATTCGTCTACTGATGTCCTCCCATGCCATCTCTCCTCTGACAGCTCGGAGCATACCATTTAATCAAGCAGCTTGCCTCCTTTCTCCCAATTCTTCCCAGCCCAAACTTTGCAACATTTTTGTAATACTACTCTTTTGTCGGAAATCACCCAGAACAAATCAAGCTGCTTTTCTTTGGATTTTTTCCAGTTCTTGAATCAAGTAATCCTGGTGAGCGTCCCATATACTGCAACCATACTCTAGTTGGGGTCTTACCAGAGACTTATATGCCCTCTCCTTTACATCCTTACTACAACCCCTAAATACCCTCATAACCATGTGCAGAGATCTGTACCCTTTATTAACAATCATATCTATGTGATTACCCCAATGAAGAAGGTCTTTTCTTATATTAACACCTAGGTACTTACAATGATCCCCAAAAGGAATTTTCACCCCATCAACACAGTAATTAAAACTGAGAGGACTTTTCCTATTTGTGAAACTCACAACCTGACTTTTAACCCCGTTTATCACCATACCATTGTCCACCGTCCATCTCACAATACTATCGAGATCACCCTGTAGCCACTCACAATCTTGTAACTTATTTATTACTCTGTACAGAATAACATCATCTGCAAACAGCCTTATCTCTGATTCCACTTCCTTACCCATATCATTGATATATACGAAAACATAAAGGTCCAATAATACTGATTGGGATCCTGTCACAAGACAGCTTCTTGTTCACAAATGAGGATATTTTCAGAGAAATCCAACTGCTTCAGCAAGGGAAAGCAGGAGGGAGTGATCAAATTACTGGCGAGGTATTAAAGACAATGGGGTGGTACATAGTGCCTTATTTAAAATTTCTCTTTGACTATGTCATAAATAATAGTGTAATACCAAAGGAATGGGCGGTATCTATAATAATATAAATTTATACAGGAAAGGGTGATAAAAGGAAACCTGAGAACTACAGACCAGCCAGCCTGACCCATGTAGTTTGTAAAATACTGGGGAGTTTAATAGCAAAGTACATCAGAGGGGGGTGTGAAGATAAAAATTGGTTCATGAGGAGCCAGTATGGATTTAGAAAGAAATTTTCTTGTGAGGCACAACTGGTGGGATTTCAGCAAGACTTATCAGATCAGTTGGATTCAGGAGGCCAGTGACAGCGCTAACGAGTGTGACTGAGAGAGTGTAGTGTAAATAATCAATGACTCTGTGTGTGTGTGTCATTGTAGATGGAACATGAGAAACTAAGAGAGAGGGCACGAACCGTGTAAGTGTGTAACAGTGTACTTGTGTAAGTTGTAAGCTCGGCTAACATCTGTGTGTGTGTAAATCTGTAATTGTAGTGCTTAGTTAATAAATTTTAGAAATAGGATGCTACCAGGTTCTCTACTCATTTATTCATTTATTTACCCCGCTAACACGTTACAATATTTTCAATCTCGACCAGCCTACAATTAACAATCATTTCAAAATCTGCACTTGTTGTTGACAACACATTCTGACATTAGGTACGGTACGTCAAGAACATGAAACGATATAGGGGTCCTATGAACCCCGGTATGGAATATCCTCTTTATCCAAGACTTATGATAGAGGAAGAAGATGCATTTTAGTTTTGTACATATTTTCAAGTTAGATACTGACAAGTTTTAATGTGTTAAAAACACCATTAACTTATGTTACCCATAGTTATGTTTAGTTCTTAGTCTTAAGAGATAATTAATGTTGGTTAATTAATGTTTGTATATTATACTATACATTGGTTAAAAAGAGCCCAAACTTTGCAACATTTTTGTAAGGCTACTGTTTTGTCGGTATCACCCAGAACAAATCAAGCTGCTTTTCTTTGGATTTTTTCCAGTACTTGAATCAAGTAATCCTGGTGAGGGTCCCATACACTGGAACCATACTCTAGTTGGGGTCTTACCAGAGACTTATATGCTCTCTCCTTTTCACCCTTACTACAACCCCTAAATACCCTCATAACCATGTGCAGAGATCTGTACCCTTTATTTACAATCATATTTAGGATATGTGATTACCCCAATGAAGATCTTTCCTTATATTAAGACCTAGGTATTTACAAGGATCCCCAAAGGAAACTTTCATCCCATCAACGCAGTAATTAAAAGTGAGAGGACTTTTCCTATTTGTGAAACTCACAACCAGACTTTTAACCCCGTTTATCAACATACCATTGCCTACTGTCCATCTCACAATATTATCGAGGTCATTTTGCAATTGCTCACAATCTTATAACTTATTTATTACTCTGTACAGAAGAACATCATCTGCAAAAAGCCTTATCTCTGATTCTACTTCTTTACACATATCATTGATATATATAAGAAAACATAAAGGTCCAATAATACTGCCTTCAGGAATTCCCCTCTTAATTATTACAGGGACAGATAAAGCTTCGCCTACTCTAATTCTCTGAGTTCTATTCTCTAGAAACAGAACCACCCATTCAGTCACTCTTTTGTCAAGTCCAATTGCACTCATTTTTGCCAGTAATCTACCATGATCTGCCCTATTGAATGCCTTAGGTAGGTCAATCGTAATACAGTCCAATTGACCTCCTGAATCCAGGATATCTGCTATATCTTGCTGGAATCCTACAAGATGAGCTTCAGTGGAATAACTTTTCCTAAACCCAAACTGCCTTCTATCAAACCAGTTATTAATTTTGCAAACATATCTTATATAATCAGAGAGAATGCTTTTCCAAAACTTACATGCA
Source organism: Anabrus simplex (assembly GCF_040414725.1). Lineage (NCBI taxonomy): Eukaryota > Metazoa > Arthropoda > Insecta > Orthoptera > Tettigoniidae > Anabrus > Anabrus simplex. The sequence goes on along the minus strand of NC_090268.1, from coordinate 254,959,325 downwards.
ATGCATGTCAAAGTGACTGGCCTGTAATTTTCAGCTTTATGTCTATCACCCTTTCCTTTATACACTAGTATTGGTTGGCCACTTATTTGTAATAACAAAGTTTTTATTCTAATCAACCTGTTCAATACATTATAATGTTGTCACATTTAAAATATCTTCATTAATTGACAAGTTATTTGTGGGCACTTATGTTCTGTACTTGACATCTTTTCGATATGTGCTATACACAGTGAATACTGTAACCGTAGAATTCGAGCGCGTACATAACTAATAATAATGAAGTAATAAAATAATACCAATAGTAAATAAGATAATACTTAATAATATGAATAAGGAGGTAGAAATATGACGCAGTGGCGGTGAATTCATATAAACCAAATACAGGGAACACTTACAGGCCTCAAAATGACAACTAAGACAGGATAGTGGAACGTGCTGGGAAGCCCTATCTATGAGGTCCATGGGAACGTATGACGTTATGGGGGAGAAAAGACTTACAAGAAACACCCTCTAGCTCAATTATATTAAAAATGACAAGAAAGTTTTACAAAATACAGTTCCACCACACGGAAACAAGACATACTTAAGTAACTTAACATAAAATTTGATTTAACAATGAAGGTGATGCTACATTAAAGGTATAGTTTAAAGCGAAAGTATTTAATGGATGAAAGAATTGAAACTACGGCAATTGGAACCTAGGGTAAACTCGGACACATTAAATTAAACTTTTAAATTGACATTAAGCAAAGAAATAACGAAACACAAAAGGAATTAAACTAAATGAAACGAAACCAGAAAACATTGAGAATAACATTGCAAAAACACTGAAATAACACTTACCGCGGAAAGATGGAGCTCCCGAGGGTAGTAGCCCTCGAGCGCGAACGCTCGCTTGGGCGGTCGGATGGAAATTGACGCCGAGCTCACGCATCATTTTTCCAAGCCGGACACCAGGCCGGAAATGGCCCGATTACAATTAACCAATAAGATTAAACTTACGGTACCCTAGATTCCTGGACCTTTTTGCCAATAGGAACTCTCGTGACCATATATGGTCATTTTAACATCGTTAGCAATTGCACAAGTTCAGGAACATTACGATTACAACACCAAAATTTCATCATTGGAAACCACACGTGTGGTACAGGGTGACTCAATCTAAATAAACTTCTACATTTTTAAATCACATTACAAACATCAAATCAACCTTTGGACAAGTTACACCCTTTCTGACATTAATTTAAATTATAAATTACATAAAATTTACATACAAAAAAAATCACTTCGAAAACAATTCTCGTATCTCGCAATGTTCATTTACAGTTCCATATTATCGTGAAAATAATTCTCGTATCTTGCAATGTTCATTTACAGTTCCATATTATCGTGATGTTTCCATATTTTAAAAAAAAATTACAAACATATTTCAGTTACATAAAAAAAATATTCCAGCAGAGTCCAGAGTTCTATTTCTTCATTTCTCAAAATATTACAAACAAAAATGAAATCCTTCAGATAAGCCACACAAAAACTTTAAAATTTATATTTCTAAACACACTGTAGTTCCAATTCTCCGTCCCACCGACCGGTGACATTCTCCTCCTCCCAAAGTCGAGCTTAAAATGGGAGGCTTAATGGAGATTTGAAGATTCTCTCAACGCCACAAATTGTATCACAGCGCCTTTTTATCTTCGTTCTCTTCAGGAACGTCCTTACAGGCAAAAACCAGTAGAGCGTTGGTATCGCTGTCAAACGAAGTCGCTGACCGTGGCCGTTGCCAACGTCTCCATCCCTATTGCAGTCCAACCATTGCTCACTTACAGCCTCAGCACAGCCCACCCAACTTAGTGAACAGGTCCATAATTGGCGAAGGTAGGTGGCACTGCACAGATTACTGCCACTATTAAACACCTTTCCATTCCACCATCAGACAGTAGTGGCCAATAGGTGCGTTGCAGACTCCAAATAGATATCCCAGGTCGAAAAGTCAGTGGCATAGCAGTAACTGGAACATAAACATACGCAGCAGAAATTTTGAACTGAAGAACTTAGGCCACTGGCCTGAACTATTGATGACTTTAAAAGGAGCCTTGAGTTTTGAGGGTGGGTTTTTGTGTTTTTTCATTAACAATTACAAGCCTCCTTAGGGAGATTCCCTTTCATGTTTCTGGGAAACCCCAGCCCTCCTGGCAAGTGCTATTTCAGAATTTCAAAATTTAGGAGAATTAAAAAAACTAGAAGAAAATTTGCCAGAGTTTACCCTAGTGCCAAAAACATTATAAAATCCCCAACTAATCATGAATAAACTTCTAAACTTACCCCAACAGACATTACATTAAATTATATCTAACATGATTATAAATAACCCTTCCCATTACAACTAAAGTGACTTAACTAAATTATTAACTACAGAACCCGTAAAATGGTACGCACCAATTAATTAAAATTTGCTTACAACTAATTCCTTATAACTACCAAATTAAGTTACCGTGTGCATTCTTAATCACCCAACATTAAGGAACAGAACGAAACAAATAAAAGGAAGAATTTAGAATGTTACAAGGGAACTCAAAACCGAGAAATAATTAATTACGTTAGCTTGCAACCACTTTCAATGAATTGAGGTTAGTAAGTCACTATTTATTACCATGTCATGTACTCATGAAATTTTTACATAGATAAACTCACATTACGTATTACGTGTCACACCAGTCAAATTAAGGCGCAATAAAGCCAGGAATACCAAATGAAAATCATATTACTTTATCAACAGGAACTCAAATATAAAAAACAAAAGCGATGCAAAAGTGCACATGCAGAAATCCAACTCACTGATATAAGAAATAAAAAAAAGGTACAAGTACAACCTTCATACCAGAGATTACCAGATAACCGCACGACACACAAGACTACCAAGCTTATCTGTCCTTCGACATACACACAGACAACATCAAACCACCAAAACAAGTGCGACGATCCCTGAATCAGCATAACCAACGAATGGTAAAAGGCACGGACGACCTCAATACTGACTCTCATCACATGACATACAAACACAGTACACATACATACACACACACACACACCAAAACACCCATGCGATAACACATCAAGAAGTACCCACAAAATAAAAGGACAGATCATCAGAACCTGACCTCAAGTACCCTTGAACTTATCACACGACAATGAGACCCTTAGGGCCAATATCGTACTCCTAGAAGAGGAACGGCCTCTCAGCACCCTAAGTCTCAGTACACACACACATATGCCTACCAAAGGCACAATTATATACAACAATCGTAGGACAGATACAGCACACCTACAAATTTAGAACCGTACTCAATCTACAGAATCCCATACTTCTACAAACTGAGTACATAAATTTAGAAGACACGAACTCGTAATGCAAGAAACTCTTAATATCGATAAAATCGAACAAGAGAAAACAAGCAGAAAATTTAACTGAATGGCTTAGCTAAATTACAATACCCTCAAAATTTCACCAGAGACAAATTTAAAATAACAGAAATAAAATCTTGACAACCTGCAGACCTACTAAGAATTAACCAATTTATAGCTCAGCGTAAGGACACCAAAATGAACATTTGCAGAAAATCTTCCTAGCAATCACTCTACAATAGCAAGGGACATCATTTTCCATCTAGGCACCTAATACCAAGAAAAAGATTACGAGGAATCTCATACCAGATACACTAGATTTCCAACATGTCACGAGCACAAGTGCAGATCCGTAACCCGTCAAATTTGCCCAAAATGAGCCTCAGCATTACCTGGTCTAAAGATATGGTGAACACGTGTCACCCTATGAGCCTATCCAAGTCCTCATAGAACCCTCCCTAGCAAATATAGGAATACACGGGTAAATAAATATACGTGACAAGGAAACAGACACTTACACGATGGAAAAGCACCAAACAAACTAGGAAACTTTCGAAATTAGCAGCTAGTTGGGAAACAATCACCAAAATAGTCCCATACCTACTTGGAAACGAACCCAGAACCAGCAAAAGACCAAGAACAACACATGACCGGAAATTTAAATATATACTGAGCTAAAATACAACGTAAAAATTACTTTAGAAGATCACACACGTAGAATAGTACCACATATAACATACCAGGCGACAAGAAAAAAAAATTAGAAAATAATTTGCCGAAACATGAGATTTACGAACAGGAAAACACTCGAAGAAATAGACGAAAATTCACAACATAACCTTAAAATTGTTACCGAAAATTTACCAAAACAGAAATTACAGAAAAACTAAGGAAGCTCCGTGCTAAAATTTAACCAGAACACATGATCACTGTGACAATTCACACTACAATTTACGTGGTCTAGAAGGAAAACAAGCAGAACGTGACACTCGATAACTTTATTAAGGATGTAGGGTGTGCACTTCGCAGTGGGTCAAACGCTCAGCTGTTTTCAAGACACTTCAGCTGTTTAAGAGATAAACATGAATTCAAACACGGGAGTACATTACCAATTACAGTATCGAAACGAAACTTAGCACGATATTACGACGCAGTTTAAAACAACCGGAAATTACACAAATGTTACAATCGGAACACAAATGGAAGAAAACTAGACATAAACATATTGAAATTTATTAAAGAAGACTTTCGGAAGGCGAACATTGCACACGAAATGTGAAGATATCACTTTACTACAAAACACGTGGTCAAGCGAAACCTTGCCACACAAGAAAATTTATTAAAATTAACGAAACCGAAAAAACTTGTTACAAATAGTGACATACCATTTCCTTCAACCGTTAATTACAAGAGAAACACAGTAACACAAGACTGCACATCGCGGAACGAAAAACACGTGGTGAGATTAACTCGCGCAAGGATCATGAAAACAAAAGCGGGAATTAAGAACACACACGGAACACTTACAACCTATATTCAAACTTAAAAAATTTAAAATTAATTTTAGAAAAGTTAGCCGAGAATGATCATTGTAAGTCTTCGCTCCTTACATAACCACGCTCTGCTACCAAATGTAACCGTAGAATTCGAGCGCGTACATAACTAATAATAATGAAGTAATAAAATAATACCAATAGTAAATAATATAATAATACTTGTAGTAAATAAGATAATACTTAATAATATGAATAAGGAGGTAGAAATATGACGCAGTGGCGGTGAATTCATATAAACCAAATACAGGGAACACTTACAGGCCTCAAAATGACAACTAAGACAGGATAGTGGAACGTGCTGGGAAGCCCTATCTATGAGGTCCATGGGAACGTATGACGTTATGGGGGAGAAAAGACTTACAAGAAACACCCTCTAGCTCAACTATATTAAAAATGACAAGAAAGTTTTACAAAATACAGTTCCACCACACGGAAACAAGACATACTTAAGTAACTTAACATAAAATTTGATTTAACAATGAAGGTGATGCTACATTAAAGGTATAGTTTAAAGCGAAAGTACACTGACTGACAGAGCGAATGCAACACCAAGAAGGAGTGGTCAGAACTTTATGCCAATTGCAGGGTAGACTGACGTCACTGAGGTATGCTCATGATGTGAAATGCGCCGCTGTGCTGCGCACGTAGCGAACGATAAATGGGACACGGCGTTGGCGAATGGCCCACTTCGTACCGTGATTTCTCAGCCGTCAGTCATTGTAGAACGTGTTGTAGTGTGCCACAGGACACGTGTATAGCTAAGAATGCCAGGCCGCCGTCAACGGAGGCATTTCCAGCAGACAGACGACTTTACGAGGGGTATGGTGATCGGGCTGAGAAGGGCAGGTTGGTCGCTTCGTCAAATCGCAGCCGATACCCATAGGGATGTGTCCACGGTGCAGCGCCTGTGGCGAAGATGGTTGGCGCAGGGACATGTGGCACGTGCGAGGGGTCCAGGCGCAGCCCGAGTGACGTCAGCACGCGAGGATCGGCGCATCCGCCGCCAAGCGGTGGCAGCCCCGCACGCCACGTCAACTGCCATTCTTCAGCATGTGCAAGACACCCTGGCTGTTCCAATATCGACCAGAACAATTTCCCGTCGATTGGTTGAAGGAGGCCTGCACTCCCGGCGTCCGCTCAGAAGACTACCATTGACTCCACAGCATAGACGTGCACGCCTGGCATGGTGACGGGCTAGAGCGACTTGGATGAGGGAATGGCGGAACGTCGTCAGGTCTGTAATATCTTTATTTTCTGAGATATAAGTATCCTCATTAAAGGCATTCAACCCCTTTTTCACCCCTTTTCACCCCTCCTATTGGGATTTTCCGAAAACAAAAGAATACATGTTTCTTTATTTTAATGAAGATTCTAAATACCGATTTTTACATCTGTAAACTTTCAAAGTTTTGAGGTATAGATACACTCATTTTAAAAATTCACCCCCCTTTCACCCTCCCATTAATTGGATTTTACTAAAACAAAAAATGCGTGTTTTTTATTTTTAAAAGAGATCAAAAGTAACAATTTTCAGGTCTGTAATATCTTCAGTTTCTGAGATATAAGTACCGGTATCCTGATTAAAGGCATTCAACCCCCTTTTCACCCTTTTTCACCTCTCCTATTGGGATTTTCTGAAAACAAAAAAAAATACGTGTTTCCTTATTTTTAAAGAAGATTCTAAATACCAATTTTTACATGTGTAAACTTTTAAAGTTTTGAGATATAGATACTCATTTTAAAATTTCACCCCCCCTTTTCACCCCCTTAGCGACAGAATATCCAAAAATCCTGTCTTAGCGAGCACCTACATCTTAATATAAATGTATCCCCAAAATTTATTTATGTCCAGTAGTTTTGGCTCGGCGATGATGAATCAGTCAGTCAGTCAGTCAGTCAGTCAGTCAGTCAGTCAGTCAGTCAGTCAGTCAGTCAGTCAGTCAGGACAAGTTATCTATATATATAAAATAAGACTTTTGTCTGTACATTGCTCAGAATTTGAAAAGAATGGTATTTCTGTATCGATCATGTCCACAGTAAGAAGAAAATGCAGTTTTTATTTTCCGTAATTTCTGTCTGTCTGTCTGTCTGTGTGTATGTACACGCATCACGAGAAAACGGCGGAAGAGAATTTAATAAAAATCGGTATGTAAAGTCGGGGGGTGAGCCGCTACAATCTAGGCTATAAATCATTTTATTCACGCTAAGTGAAATGGTAGTTTAGGGGAGGGCCTAAAATTCAGTTCTCAAATATTTATATTATTAGTGGTCATATAGATAAATACTACATAACTAAAGTTATATAGAATCAAATTTCTGATCATTTACGTCTTATACATGTTTACCGTACCGGCTATGATAACACAGATATTCATGAATTTGGATTTTTGTTGCTAAGTCCATATCAACGCCGAGCCCCGACTAAATGGATAAACAGAATTTAATGAAAATCAGTATATAGAGTCGGGGAATAAGAAACTACAGTTTAAGCTATAAACATTGTTATTCACCCTGGGTGAAATGGTAGTTTAGGGGAAGGCACCTAAAATTTAATTTTTAAATACCTATGTTCTTGGTCCTATGGAAAAGTACTACACAACAAAAGTTATAGAGAATATAATTTCCAATCATTTATGTTTTATTCAGTTTTACCGTACCGACTATGAGAAGAGTGGTTTTTCAGAACCGGAAGACAATTAATAATGTGAAGGCCTACAATATCGAAAGCGCGAAACATTGATCAACAATAACATTACACTGACCGTTGTTTGTTGTAATGTTCTTTGTCTCTTATGCTGACATTCAACTCCGATAGATGAGATTACTACTGCTGCGTACCGAATATAACATCCTAACTGAATATTGGCAGGAAATAGCTGAGGCGTTAGATTACTTTCTTCTTTAGCATGCCATTCCTCTGGTTCATACATTTTCTGATACTGCTGGTACGTAACACACTGGTTCATCATAGTATGCCAGCTATTCGATACCTCCGCGCTGTTTTGAATGAGCAGTGTGCGCACTTAAGTCAGAGGCTCAGTTAGTAGTAGTATGAACTGGTCTAAAATTACAATTTAGGACTATTCCAAATTATAGTACCACAATTCACTAAATAACTCAAAATTCAACCCTGAAAAGAGCCGTTTTTTAAGAAATGCTTCTTCCTCTTCACTTTTATTAAATCTACATTAATTTTATTCCAAACTAGCAAATGTACCCGTGCTTCGCTACGGTATTCTGCATTGTATACGAATATTGAAGTAAATACTGTACATGCAGTAATTAAGATTGTTTTAAAATAGCATGTCTCTTAGCGTTATCCGAGAAACAATATGGAGAGGTCCCCATACGTTGTTTCCAGTGTAAAATGCTTGTTACGGATTTGTGATGATAACGACAGGCCCACTTGCCTACTGCCATTCACAATCGAGTTGGGAAGTTTACATTATAATTGCAGGCCCCATTGCCTACTGCGCGGTCACAATCGATTTGGGGAGTTTCCGTTACAATGGCAGTCCCCCTTTCCTACTTCCAGACATATTACAAATTGAGGAGTTTTTATTATAATGGCAGGAAACTTCCCTACAACCAGTCAAAATTGAGTTGTGCAGTTATCATTATAATGATAGGCCCCTTTTCCAACTGCCAGCCAGCTTCCTGCCAGTCACACCAAGTTGATGAGTTTCCATCAAAATAGCAGGCCAGTATGCCTAATGCCAGTCACATTTTAGATGGGTACATCTGTTTATAACTGCGGGAACGCTTGCCTACAGCCAAAGACTGTATGCTGCATGCTCCCTTGCTTTCTGAAAGTCAAATCGAGAAGTGAATTATTCATTACAATGGTAGGCCTGGCTCATTAATGCCAGTTACACAGGAATTGGAGAAGGACTCCATTCCTACTGCCAGTCATAGTCGGTGTGCAGAGTACTGATTACAATAGCAGACACACCCTTTCTCGATCGCTACAAAATCGACATCAGTGAATATATATAGTTCGACATACGAAAGTATGTGCTTGTTTACAATATTGCAGACCTTCATTTACAGATTAACTGCTTCTAAACGGTACATCATATCGAGAAAGGATTGTACCATAAGACGCCGGATTTAGCGGCCTAAATTGCTGGTCTTATGATATCTCATCTATTCATGGGTCAGATTGAGTTAGAAACTTGGAATAGGGTAAAATTTGTGTAAGATTATCTCACATTGCATTGCTTTTCGGATAATTAAGTGACAGCTACATACATAGCATTTGGCTTACATATGGCTACTGGGTGGACCAATTTTCGTGTAGAGTATGATGATTCTATCTTTCCTCTAAGTGATGGAAGGTATGAATTATGTATGTGAAAAGTACAACTTTACTTAACATCGAGAAATAGAGAAAAATCAAACGTAAAATGGATACAAATACGACAAAAAGTCGTAAGACCAAGGTTGTAGATCACTCCAAATTGAACGGGTATTGTGCCATCCGTTATGTGATAATACTTCCTGAAGGTCTGCACCATAATTAAAATTGCCTCCATATTTCGATATTCTTCGGGATAGAAAGGGAAAAATTTAAAGCTCTTGGAAGTTTTCCGCCCGTTACAGGCTAAGACGTAAAATTTTGCCGAATTTCAGTTTTCTTTCTCGACTGGCAGATTATGCCGCAATCTGGGTTTTCGGTGAGAAGTGTAAAAAGTAGGACTTTCAAGAAACTAGACCAAAAAATATGCAGATGATCATTATTACCCCTTAAGCGTGTAGCTGTACGAAAATTTCGACAAAATAGTCAATGTACAGGCACACAGTAGTTACGATTTTATTTACATAGATAAATAAGGAACCTGCTCCACGTACAACACCTTGTGGGCTATATCCGATGGAATTAACCGGAAAAACGGACCGTTTATGTTATCTCCCTTATTAATCCTCCTGTCGAAAAAATGCACATGAAAAAAGTTTTAGAGATGGAATTCCATCACGTTTAGTCGATTTCCAGTCAGGTTGGTCTTGTACTGTATATATTGTGTAAGAGTAAAATCACCATTTCGGTTCCCTATAAACCGCCAGTCCATTCCGGGAACATGAAATGTTATTGACGATTAACACGTAGCGTTTGACAGGTGGATGTTAATGTAAAGTTTGACTCAAATGTCTTCAGTAGTTTTCAAGTTGTAAAACATACGCTTTACACGCACCCGCTCTTGAGTTAAATCCGGTGGGACTTGTACCGGAAAACGGTCCGTTAATGATATCTCCCTTATTAATCCTCGTATTGAAATGATGCACATGAGGAAAAAGGCTTAGAAATGAATTTCCATTAAGGCAGGTAAATTTACATTAAGTTTGGTTGTCTATATTTTCGTGAGAATGCAAAATGACGGTTTCGGTTTCGTATAATCGCCAAGTCAATTCAGGGATTTAGAAATAATATTTGCCCTAAAACCTACCAAAGGACAGGTGGATTCTAAATACCAAGTTTGGTGGAAATATATCCAGTAGTTTCCAAGTTATAGACAAACAAACAAACAAACAAACAAACAAACAAACAGACAGACACCAAAACTGAATATATGCAGATGGTCATTATTACACCTGAAACGGATAACTGTACGGAAATTTCGCCAAAATTGTCAATGTACAGACACACTCTAGAAGTGCAGACCTTTATTTCGATAGTTACTGCTTTGTAACTGTACGACGTATCTACAAACGGACTTCACCATCAGACGCCCCTTTTAGTGCTCTACATGGTTGGTCCTATGACATCTTCTCGTATCTCCTATATTCATGGGTTAGATTGAGTTAGAGTCATTGAATGGGGTGAAATCTTGTACAGTTTTTGGATGCTACTTTATATTTTTGATTCTCATGTGACAGCTAGAATCATAAAATTTGGCTATAACATTGCCAATGGTCATGTCAATGTGCGTGCCGAATGTCATGATTCTGCCTTTCCTATAAGTGTGCCAAATGATAACATATACGTGTAAAAGTACAAAATCAACTTGTATAGGGATAGAAATACGACGAAAAGTCATAGGACAAAAGTCGTAGATCTCTCCAAAATGAAACGCCATTTGCTTTGTGACTTGTGATACGACTTACTGATTAGCCACCAATTACCCCGAAACGAAGGTCTGCACCGCCGTTAAAATTGCATCCATATTTCGGAATTTTCCTGGGCCAAAAGTTATACATTTGCATAGCTTAGAATATTTCCTCAAAGGAAAGGGTGTACAGCATTCGGGATTAGCACTCGCATACATACGTGGTAATTAAGGAAGAAAATAATACAGTTTAGTAAGTTGAAATTAATAGAAAATGGATTATAACTGAGGACATCCGGATGACGACAAATATATAAATACCAAGTGAATGTATTGGAAAATCAAATGCTCCTCAATAAATTATGCCGGTGTGAGTTATGGATATAAGAAAGCGGTAATCGGAGAGAAATTTAGGCGTAGGGATTCTTAGGTAATCAGATAAGAAGATGAATATTTGTGTTATTATTTAAGCTATTCGAGGACGGTTATAACCTCCAATGATATTCCGCCAATATCCCGCAGAATGGCCGATTAACGACTCTCTTGCTTTCTACCCAAAGAACAACCACGAATTTAAAGGAATGCTGAGGAAAATGGCAATACGTTATTTCCCTGCTGGCAAGCAGTCAGAGACGTTGCCATGGTAACCCATATATTCGTTATCGCTCTGTCGGTCACTCAATGCCGAGCATGGTATCGGCAGAAAATAGTAAATTTCTCCGTCATTTGAAGAGTAAGGTAAGTTATGAACATAACGAAAGTTGTTTATGATGAAGAGACCTTTCACATACGGTCCACAGAGGTTGCAGAAAATCAATATTATAAGAGAAAATGGAGGAAAACCGTTGTGGTTTTCCTATAAAACCCCCGTCTTTTCAAAGATTTTAAAATGATAGACTATGCATATCGAAACCTTCCCCGGGGTCAGTATACTCTAAATATGAAGTTTGGTTGAGATCTGTCCAGCCGTTTCGACGTGATGGTGGAACAGACAAACAGACACGAACAACTTTATTTATAAGAAGATTAGCAGCGAAGGTGTGGTTTCTTCTCTGGCTTGGAGGAAAAATTGCCTCCACGTCAGATAGTTCTTTCGCCCGCCAGTGTAGTGAATTGAGATTTTCCGACTCATCGGGTACTCCCAGGAAACAGGTAAGTAAACGGGCATGGTTTTTGCCTTGGGACTATCCACTATTCGAACCCCCCGCCGAAAAAAGGTTGAAGATTGTTCACGGATCATGGATGTCTGCGTCTTGGTCATTCCAGCTCAGTAGCTTTGGACTGTTAGTTTGGCAGCATAGTACTGTTCGTTAAAAGTGAGAAAATGTGTAGTTTCTCATTTGATCGAGTATTTCATATGGAAGCATTGCTTTTAATCGCGCCATTCCTACTGACGTCATTGTAATGACCCATGTTCATTTCAGTTGGGAAAACCACTAAGAGAGTCTTTCTGAGAATCTATAAAGGTAGGCTGAAAGTGAGTGTCTGCCATTACAATGTAAACTCCCCAACCTGATGATGACTGACGGTAGGTAAGCTGGCCTACCATTACAATGAAAATTCCCTAACCCAGTTTTCATATGAGAAAAGACGTTGGTGACTTCCTCGTCGTGTTTCTAGGGCAACGTTAAGAGCTATGCAACTTAATACAATCTTGCTCACAACGTTTACACTATCTAACCTAGAATTCTGTATAAAATTTAGAATTCCGTAGCGAAGCACGGGTACATCAGCTAGTTTTATATATATTGATAACCCTTTTTAATAGAGAAATACTGGAAAATGAATTGAGAAACATTTATACCGACATAGAAGAACATTTGTCCCCTCAAAAGCTTTTATGTTATATTGTCCTCAATAATCTCGAACCAGTGTATGTGGAAGTGTCAAAATTGATTCGTTTAATATTAACATTTCCTGTGACCACGGCTTCCTCTGAAAGGAGTATGAGCACTCTGAAGAGGATAAAAACATACTTGCATAATACAATGAACAATGAAACGCTCAGCAGTGTTACAAGGGGGCATTCCCTACTCGTCACCACCGATTTAGCTCAAATTTATAGAACATGCAGGGCTTGGCTAGAAATGAAAGTACCCGAAGTGGGAACTCCAGATGGCCAAGCGTACAGAAAATAAAAATAAAAATAAAAATTTGACGCCGCTCTCGCACCGTATAAGCCACTTACGTTAGTGCGGACGCCGAGCTCGGCGTGGTAATTCGATGGTCGTGGGTTCAACTCCCCGTGTGGAGACTGGTTTTTTTCTGTCAACTTTTATATTATTCATTTGCAATTAAGCAAAGAGGTGAATAATTCATTTTATTTATTTATACGCAAAAGGCACAGAAAAGAAAAAAAATGGGATTTAATTGTCAGACTTTTATCTACCTGCGCCAAGAATCTATTGTTTGTATACAGCCGCCAGGAGCAACCTTCACTTTTCAGGTGATAACTAATCTCACAGCGAAACAGCTATTCACGTTTATGGCACATTCCCCAAGGAGGGAGATAGACAATAAAGGAGAAAAAAAAAGAAGAATTTCTGATTGAACACTCGGTAAAGTTCTCAACTCCGAATTTTCTACAATTGTGCGCTCATTACAAAAATGACGTCCTATATGCATTTTTGCAAACAAATAATAAAATAAATTAAAATAAATGAAGGTCCGCCTCTGTGGTGTAGTGGTTAGCGTAATTAGCTGCCACCCCCGGAGGTCCGGGTTCGATTCCCGGCTCTGCCACGAAATTTGGAAAGTGGTACGAGGGCTGGAACGGGGTCCACTCAGCCTCGGGAGGTCAACTGCGTAGAGGTGGGTTCGATTCCCACCTCAGCCATCCTGGAAGTGGTTTTCCGTGGTTTCCCACTTCTCCTCCAGGCGAATGCCGGGATGGTACCTAACTTAAGGCCACGGCCGCTTCCTTCCCTCTTCCTTGCCTATCCCTTCCAATCTTCCCATCCCTCCACAAGGCCCCTGTTCAGCATAGCAGGTGAGGCCGCCTGGGCGAGGTACTGGTCATACTCCCCAGTTGTATCCCCCGACCAAGAGTCTGAAGCTCCAGGACACTGCCCCTGAGGCGGTAGAGGTGGGATCCCTCGCTAAGTCCGAGGGAAAAACCGAACCTGGAGGGTAAACAGATGATGATGATGATGAAAATAAATGAATAATATAAAAATTGAAAAAAAATATTCTCGATACGGGGAGTAGAACCCACAACCATCGAATTACTAGTCCAAGCTCTTACCGCTACACCAACTACTGCTCGGCGTAAGTATTAACGTAAGTGGCTTATACGGCGCGAGAACCGCGTCAACATTATTATTTTTATTTTTTATTTTCTATACGCTTGGCCATCTGGAGTTCCCACTTTGGGTACTTTCATTTCTAACCAAGCCCTGAGCGAAATCGGTGGTGACGAGTAGAGAATGCCCCCTTGTTAGAACCATTTGTATCAAGAGAAGGCATATGAAGAAATTGATGAATGATGAACTATTGAAGGACCGAGTGATTGACCAGTTTGCAATCAAGAAAACTCGACGTTTGGAACTACTCTACAAGAAACTTTAAGCTAAGATTTTCTGCCTACTCATCCATTAATTAATAACTTCGCCACTGAATACTGGGTGTATCAAAACTCAAAGACAGAAATTCAGAAATTTATTTTTGACATAGAGAGAAGAAAAATAAGGTATGAACAACAATATTTTTATACAACAATAATTCATGTGAAAACCTTCCAACGCGCGTATTGTGGCAGCGTATCAAACAGTACGCACCACACCAGGCATTTTGATCGTGTTTGGCTCTCAGTGCTAAGGCAAGCGGAGGCCGGAATGCTGAAGCTAGAGGAGGTCACTTTGAATATTTCATCTGATACGTGAACAAAATGTTCCCGTTGGCATTACAAATGCATTAAGTAAGTACCACAGTGTTGGGAGTGTCAGATTGCACTAACCATTTAGCCATGGAGCCGGACACACAATAGGAGTTGGATTCAAATTTTAGATTAAATAATAATACTATTTGCTTTACGTCCCACTAACTACTTTTACGGTTTTTGGAGACGCCGAGGTGCCGTAATTTAGTCCCGCAGGAGTTCTTTTACGTGCCAGTAAATCTACCGACACGAGGCTGTCGTATTTGAGCACCTTCAAATACCACCGGACTGAGCCAGGATCGAACCTGCCAAGTTGGGGTCAGAAGGCCAGCGCCTCAACCGTCTGAGCCACTCAGCCCGGCTAAAATTTTTTAATTAGTTATACATTTACTGGTTAAGTGTAAGACAGGGACAAGTATCCCTAACTTCGCCAAGTAATGTAAATTACTTATGTCCGTCTTGGGTTTCCATTCCCAAGGTCATCAAGCCGTTCTCTGTCCAGTTTGTCCCATTCTCCACTAACGGTTCTTCATAAGACCTCAAGATTACGTGGGCAGTTAGGACTTCTATAAACAGCTCGTTTCATTTTACCTCAGACATGTTCAATGGGAATTCATGTTTGGAGGATAAGCAATTCACTTAATTCAGGTGATAACAGTACGACGAAGGGAGGTGTTATCGATAATTACCCGATGCAAGCGCGAGTTATCGTCCAAAAATATGGAACTTTGTGAAATACTAGTGTTAATTCCACTAGTGCTTGGAGAATAACGTTTCTGTATTTTGGACAATTTTTACAAGTTGCTTTCCGTCGCACCGACACAGATAGGTCTAATGGCGACGATGGGATAGGAGTGGGAAGGAAGCGGCCGTAGCCTTAATTAAGGTACCGCCTGGTTTGAAAATGGAAAACCACAAAAAAACATCTTCAGGGCTGCCGACAGTGGGGTTCGAACCCACTATTTCCCGAATGCAAGCTCCAGGTGCGCGCCCCTAACCGCACGGTCAACTCGCTCGGTTTTTGGAGAACTTAATGTGCTCCGAACAAACACGGTAGGATTATGATGACCCCCTAATAATGTTACCCCAGAACACCAATGCCACACCTCTTTACTGGATATGTGGGGCTCAATGTCCGAGATGTGTGGTATTACCTAGTTCCCTGTCCGACTTCATGACTAGCGTGCTAGTGTTTGGTACAAGGGGTCCTGAGTTAGATTCCTGGCCGGATCGGGGATATTAACTTTTGCTGATTTATTCATCTTATTCAGGGAATGGAAGTTTGTGCCATCTTCAACGTTACATATCATCCTAAGCAGGAACCCATCCTCAAAGAAGCGCGTATCGCCCACGGACGTCAACTGGAAAGGCCTGCATAAGGTCTCTCTGGTTATTATTATTATTATTATTATTATTATTATTATTATTATTATCGTATTATTCCGACTCCTTGGCTGAACGTTCTGCGTTGAGGCCTTCGGTTCAGAGGGTCCCGGGTTCGATTCCCGAGCAGGTCAGGGATTTGAATCGCGTCTAATTAATTCTTATGGGTCAGGCACTGGGTGTTTGTCCCAATACCCTTCTCTTCATACTCACACAATATACCATACTAGCAACCACCACAGAAACACGCAATAGTGATTACATCACTCCATATAGGACTGGCGTCAGGAAGGGCATCCAGTCTTAAAACGGGGTCAAATACACATGTGCGACATAGTTCGCACCCCCACACCTGTGGGGAAAAGCGGTAGAAGAACAATTATTATCGTATTAATAAACCTAGCTCCCTCCCAACAAGTTGTTTGCGAGGTTCTGAATTCAGAAATGGGCCACATTCGTCGGTAACCACCACCCTACGACAAATTCTAGGGAGTAAATTTCTTGCTTATCTGTAACGAGATGCTTGATGTTGAGGTTTAAGAGCTGGACCTCATAATGGCGATCGGGAATGCAGATTGACATCATGCAACATGTTCTCAACTGCTTGATTGGACACACGTCGTCCTTAGTCATCACAAATATCGAACTGTGTCCTGAAACATTCAGTTCGAGTTTCCTCCCAGCCAACAGTTATCATAGGCTGCAGTTGCAAAATGTCGACAAGCTGTCATCAACACTGTTCTGAAACTTTTTGTGTCCGAAACACCACTTTGATTCACTCGCATTCATCTAGTAACTTCTCTTGTTGAGAATTCTTCTTGACGAAAGTAATTATGAGGTCACGATCAGTTGTGGACTTGTCTTTCTTACCATCATAGATTTCCACTACACCGTTCAAAATAAGACTGTAATGTTACTGGTACTGTACCTTCAATGGAAATGCTCTCTGCCACTTTTGAGCTTAACGTACAGATTTGACTATGTTAACAGAATCATCAGCTTTTCAGTCAGGAAATGACCTTGCAAGACAACACATTGATACTACTTACAGGGATGATGAAACACGTTAATTGATGAGTTTAGCATTGTGTAGCCAACTTCATACCAGAAACGTCATACTTAATAGTGTCTCTAAGTACAAGGAGAATGTGGGGTCACTACGGGATTGAATAAAGTAATTCACTCATAATATTAAGAAATTTTAATTTTATAAATTGAAGAATGTAACAGAAATTACAAGCGCGAAGGTAATGTGAAAACAGGAGGTACTGTCCAAAACGGAATTTCATCTGTTTGGTACCACACCGACTAAAACACCAGCCAGCTACAAGACATCAATGTTAAGCACAGCTAGAGACAGCTATTAGTCTTATCATTATTTCAGTTTGTATATAAGAGAGTAATTGACTGATATACATTTTATAACAAATTTGTATTTAACATCCGTTTTGAACAGTTGTCCTTTCATTTATCAAAAGTGTACACACACACACGAATTTACCAGATAGAAAAGTTAAGCTAAAGTAATGAGTTTTTTACAAGTCATTTTGGAACTTATGGAGTAAAAAAGGCACACAAATGATACAGAATATACGTAGATATATGATAATTAGTGTCTATAACGCTAGTTTCACATCAAGTATTATTAAAAATACCACACAAAGGACTTAGAAATTGTATTTAATTGTCTAGGATATTCTTAAATCTAGAGCTTGAACCTCAGAGATAAGATACTGAATTGACGCATATATTTTGTTTCGTATCGAAAGAAAATGTACGTTCACAAAACTGGAATATGACGCATACAGAATACTTTGAGCATCAGGAATGCTTATTCTTATATAACCTCCAGTTTTCACAGTATTTATTTATAAAGTGTAAATTCAGTTTAAAGAAGTTCAGGTACACAGTGGGAGATAGCAAAACCATTCGCAAAATTCTTTATGAATGTATCATATGTACAAGTATGAAGAATATATTATTTGCTTAAAGTAACTTCCCCTTTTATATCAAAACCAGACACAGTTATTTAAATAGTTGCATTTTATGTTAAATTAACGTGAATAACTAACAGTTTCCTGCAAGTTTTCAGCGTTTTCTCAGCTATCCACTTCATAGAGTGTTTTATAGTTTGCAAAGGATGTTCTAGTTCAAAGTCGTTCGTAGGTCATACATGCTTTTTCTTGTCAAATGGTCACTAACAGGCTTAATTTAATATATTCATTGACAAGACGAGGCTGATTCTAAATTTTTCCAAACGGCAATGTCGCTAGTAACGATGAATATTATATGATTATACAGGGTTATTCACCTAACATGTTACACGGGAATAACTTCTAAACGATTAAAGATATCAGTATTCCGTTTTCATATTCGTAAATGGTATGCAGGGTCTTGTAAAATGACGCTCTACTTAGTCTCATGGGGTGATTAATAACCGAGATATTGATACTAACTCCATATTTTTAAACGGAATGACACAAATTCATACAGCTGATTTAAAAGTTAATCTGCGTACAGGTTCAAATATGTAAGTATTTTCAAAATCGGACGATTAGTTTTTGAGATATAAGTAAGAACAGCATGCGCGGTTTGGCTTGCCGCATCAGACGGCGTGAAGTCGGGCAAGGAAGCATTGAGGCTCAAGCTGCTTCCTGGCCTTGATTCCAGCCACAGAACGGATACCAGGTATGTACTGTAAACATAATGTGATGTACCGTAACATACCCTGGGTGTGCAACGTTATTGTATGACTGGCGAACACACAACAGGGAAGGGAGATTAAGTTGTATTGTTTTGTTTTGACACGTAATAGGTTGCGCTCAGTTTAGCGTTTTTTTTCTCACGGATGGGAATGGGAAGGATTTGGAAAGGAAGTCGGTCGTGGCCTATCACAAAGGTACCTATCCGGTATTTGCCTGGTGTTGAACATGGTACACCATGAAAATCACTTTCAGGTTGTGCGAGGCAGGACTCGAACCTACGCTCTCCCGAATGCACGCTACTATAGTCGCGCTGGATCTCTGTGGAGAGTAATGCGTGTAAAATAAAACATAAATAATAGTGGTGCTGCCATCTCACCACGATCAGCTCTGTACATTTGTTTCTCTAGAAGGAGCTCTTCCGGTGTTTTTTTGTGTTATGTTTATTTCTCAACGCATAGAGTAGTATGAACTGTACACTAAAACCAGTGACAATTATAGCTTTCGTTATGTTCCTTTCAAGGCAAAGTACTTATTTTATTCCTATTAAACACATCGACCCTTTCTGTCCTGTCATGTGTTCGCCTGTCATACACACTTTGCAAACCCATCACATGTGTGCGAGGTGCTTACTTGCCTGGTATCCATTCTGAGGCTGAACTCACTCCTAGAAAACTGCTTGCGCCTCAATATGTCCTTGCCCGACTTCACGCCGTCTGATGCGGCAAGCCAAACCGCGCATGCTGTTCTTACTTATATCTCAAAAACTAATTGTCTGATTTTGAAAATACTTACATATTTGAACTTGTACGCAGATGAACTTTTAAATCAGCTGTATGAATTAGTGCCGTTCCATTTAAAAATATGGAGTTAGTATCAATATCTCGGTTGTTAATCACCCCATGAGACTAGGTAGCACGTTATTTTACAAGACCCTGCATACTATTTACGAATATAAAAACAGAATGCTGATATCTTTAATCGTTTAGAAGTTATTTCCGTGTAACTTGTTAGGTGAATAACCCTGTATATTATAAATTTAACATGATTACTCAGATTTTTAACTTTTCGCTGCTAATGTCCTGCGAGGAGTATACAACACATAAAATTAACTTAGATGGCAAGTATAATTCTGTAATATATTCCGTATGTTCACGGGATAGCTTTATGCATTACAACGTAATAAATATAACATGCTTGCAATTTGAATTCAAACTAGTACACTACCATTTGTCAAATTTAATGCTGCATTACTTCACTTGCTGTCGGTAATGTTCTGGATTATTTATTTTGTTTTAATATAATTGGAACCGGGAGGAAATGGGGGGTTATTTTCATTCAATGTTATTAGAGAGGTAAACTAAGTAAGAATATAATGAGTTGACATTCCATTTATTGGATTGTCCATCTTTGCAATTATGTATCCTTGTATGCAAATTACTCACATTAACTCGAATTCTAGGTAAATTTGTACCTTGATGCAATTCAGCACAAATTAATTATCTTAGTGATATCCTCATCTTCCTTCATCGAGCTCTAGAATGAAAACATAATATTCCAATGCACTTCTGATTACTTGAATTCATGGAATTAAAGGTTACTTTTTAATTTAATAACATGCTATAGGACTGCACCGTGATAAAAGAATAACGGTAAAGGTGTGGCATCTGTATAGTAGGCTTATATAACACCATAAACCTAAAACACCTGACGACTTATACTTCTTGGAGAGAATAAAATTACTCAATGTACTCCTACTAACTAAATTATTTTTCAATATTCGCTTATTTTATTCAATCCAGGCATTCAGATACCTTCATCATTTTGAACGGTTATAAAATTATGTTGCACACATTTGGTTGCCAGTATTCGTAACATGATCCTCGTTATATTGAGAAAATTGTGTTGTATTTTATTTGAAAAATGAGTATTGTGTATGATTTGTGTCACCATACTTAAAAAATAATTTCCATATATTAGTAGTTAACGCGATCGAGTTTTCGGGTTACATATTTTTATTTGAAATAGCTGACGAAACCTTATAGCTATTGAATTGCTGATCTCATTATCACAGAATTACAGCAAATACTCAGAAACCAAGATAAAAACGAAATTCAGTAGGTATCTAGCATACTATCATATAACACTGTTTACCATCTACACCTCTTCTACCATTATTGTTATTAAAACGTATCTTTATCAATGCCATTGACATACGCATTTAATATGAAATCAAATACACTCATGTTCATAAAAAGCAGAACACCTTGAAAGACAAGAGATAGGTAGGAAGTTCATATTCACAGGATATGTGGATTAGTATGTTCTGAAGAAATGATTAGCATTTGAACCATGTTGGGCCTCAGGTTCAAGGTCCACATCGATATATCGGCGCACCACCACCGACTGGTAAAATGTGCCTGCGGCTCTCGTTATCGCTATGAATTGAAGGTAATGGATCAGTGTGACTTGAGTAGACGTGCAGGATGCCTCGCAGACGTATGCGAGAACCGTATCATCAAATGAGTGAGTTTGAAAGAGGGCGCATTATTGGCATGAGAGAACGTGATGCATCCATCCGGGAAACTGCTGCTCGTGTGGGACGAAATATGTCGGCAGTGCGACGGGTGTGTACAGAATGATTTACAGAAGGCCATACGACGAGATGGGTCTGGTTGCACCGCCCAGACCACCCCCCGAGAAAATCGACACCTCATCCCAATGGCATTGCAGGACAGATCTGCGCCCTCCTCGGCTCTGGCGCAACAGTGGAACAGTGTAACACATCGTAATCAGGAGTGACGTCCGGCTTCATGGATAAATGGTTGGCGTGCAGGCGTTTGGTCACAGGGGTCCCGGGTTCGAGTCCCGGCAGAGTCGGAAATTTTAACCATCAGTGGTTAATTTCTCTGTATGTGTCGTATTCATCATCATTTCATCCTCATCACGACGCGCAGGTCGCCTACGGGAGTCAAGTAAAAAGACCTGCACCTGACGAGCCGAACATGTCCTCGGACACTCCCGGCACTAAAGGCCATACGCCGTTTCATTTCATCAGGAGTGACAGTCCGTCACCGTTTATTACGGTCTGGGTAAACGACGCGTCGTCCACTTCTCCGCTTACCTTTGACTAATGTGCATAAACATGCTAGACTGCAATGGTGTATGGAACGACGTCACTGGGGACAGGAATGGCAGCACATAGTGTTTTCGGACGAATCCAGGTTCTGTTTGTTTGAAAATGTTGGCCGCATTTTGGTTCGCCGCAGACAGGGGGAGAGGCATCACATTGACTGCATTCGCACAAAGCATACAGCGCCAACTCAAGGCCTTATGGTGTAGTGTGCTAATGGGTACAACCACAAATCACAGTTGGTAGTTGGTGCGTGTCCAGGGCAATATGACAAGTTTGACCTACGTGAATGACATCCTGCGACCCGTAGCCATACCCATGCTTCACGACACCCCAGATGCCATATTTCAGCAGGACAATGCGCGACCACATATTGCTGCACAAACACGTGCCTTTATGTTGTCACAGAATGTCAGACTGTTGCCCTGGCCCACCTGATCACCAGACTTGTCGCCAATCGAAAATGTGTGGGATATGGTGAAACGACGGGTGTGGCGCTCTGACCCAATGCCAACCACCAAAGATGAACTGTGGAACGAGGTGTGCAGCATGGATGTCTCCACCCCAGGACGCCATTCGCACCTTATATGCGGCGATGCCATCATGCATGGAACAAGTTATTAATGCCCGTGGAGTACCCAGTTCCTACTAGGCAACAGGACACATGCAGAACCTAGGTGACTGAACTGCTAATCGTTTCTGCGGAATATACTAATGAATATGTCCTGTGAATATGAACTTCCTATCTCTAGTCTTTCAAGGTGTTCTGTTTTTTGTGAACATGAGTGTATAACTAAATATAAAAGGCATGCATTTAAATGACGAATTTACGTTGGATTGAAAAGGAATACATTTGTATATGCACTACTGGCTAATTGATATTATGCCACAGATAATGCTGGAAAGAATTATACCTCACCACAGAATGCGTTTAAAATATTTAAAAAAAGAAACGTTTCTCTTAAAGTCTTTTGTCTTTGTTTAACACAAAATTATGGAACAACCTCTGATACAGTGTTTTTAATATACCTTATACCTTATCATAAATAAATTTCAGTGCATGCTTTCATTTGTGCGCAAAGTAATAATTGACATAGTATGACAATTAAATTTCGTGCGTGGAAATGCGGTGAAAATCTACATCTTTACATTAAGACAAATACCGAGAGAAACAATCATGGCTGCAACATTGAACTTCAGGAAATAATTGTTCGTTTATTTTAATGAACGTGTCACTTTTCGGATAGTCTCTTTGAAACGTTACATGTCAACCAGAATTAGTTTACTAATCGATAACTATTTATCTCATTTATCGCTCATATACAGTCTATATATATATATATATATATTAAAATATCAATTTGATACTGTATTTACGATAAACCAATAAAAACGTTGATTGTGTTTTTTTTTTGCAATGAGTGAAGATTGTTAATTATTGTATTTTCTTTCGAGACTAGTATTTCTTTGCTCACTGTTTTGTGTAATAGATTGCACACTGCTTCCGGATATTAACGATCATTTCAGTACTTTATTATCCATATTTCAGACGTATATTTTATCTTTCCTTCAGAATACCAACAGTCAGTTTTGTGAACTTATATTTTCCTTCGTACATTTCAAACAAACACATCACATATTTCATTATTATAAGATTTCAGAAATGACTAAGCATGCAATCACATACGGATCAGATCAATGTACACGATTCTGCTGCTCCTTATAGTGAAAGACACAAGTGATGGACACATTGGAACACAAGATATGTTTCAGAAAATAGCATGCACCAATTTACTCGAAGGTTAAAGGAATTTGAATGGAATAAAACCATAATTCATTTCTAAATATAGTCTCCTTGTTCTGAACACTACTAAACTAGCAAGCTAATAGATTTTATCGGCTCGAGACTGATAAATTTGCCGCTGTAACCTCAGATTTCCAGTGGTCTTCAGCAACACTCAAGAAAATATGAATCAAGAATGGACGTGAAAATATTATATCAGCTTGATTTCAAACTTTATGATGATTTGAAGCAAATAGTTTTTCTCGTAATTCATTCAGAAGAAAAACATGTTTTGAAAATATGTTGTTAAGTGTATCCTAAGACTAAACGACACTTAAAATGATTTTGTGTTGGCACAATATATTGTATTTAGATTGTACGATACCATACTATCAAGTTTATATCGATCTACTCTGGAAAATCAATTGACGAAGTTTCTCACATGTTAAAGCCATGATTCTAAAGTTTTAAAACGAAGAAGAGTGCACACAAAAGTTCAAGGAGAGTAAATGCTGTTCTAGTTATTTACATAAAATGAAGATATCGTAATGAATTCTTCGGCAGTAACAATTGCGATTTATCACTAAGTACATCGCCCCAAAATTGCTGTCAATGTTTACCATTCAAATAAAAAAAATGCTTCAGGTACAGTTTTCTCGTTTCATAGTTATGTAAACCTGCATTTAGAGGCACAAAATAACTAAAATACCAGTTCCAGATTGGAAAAACTAATATTTTCATTACTATGTACACTCGACGCCGGCCCCGTGGTGTAGGGGTAGCGTGCCTACCTTTTACCCGGAGGCCCCGGGTTCGATTTCCGGTCATGTCAGGGATTTTTACCTGGACCTGAGGGCTGGTTCGAGCTCTTCTCAGCTTACGTGATTAGAATTGAGGAGCTATCTGACGGTGAGATAGCGGCCCCGGTGAAGAAAGCCAAGAAATACGGCTGAGAGGATTCGTCAAGCTGACCACAGGACACCTCGTAATCTGCAGGCCTTAGGGCTGAGCAGCGGTCGCTTGGTAGGCCAAGGCCCTTTAATGGCTGTAGTGCCTTGGGGTTTGGTTTTGGTTTTTATGTACACTCGACCACATTGTAAATTACTGGACAAGTAAACCTAACAACGCTGCAGTTCATTACTTGCTGGCAAGGTGGGTAACTAGGGCCATTTTTGTGTATTGCATTCCCTTGATAAATCTTGTTCTACGTACGATCTCTTTCTGAATCACTGACATGAGTAAAATTATATATATTTTTAGAATAGTATTCAGTAAGCAATGAGGTGCGTATCAATGAAATAATAGTGCTTATAAAATAAGTAAACGAGAAAAATGTACCTTGGTAAAACTGTAGTAATAAGTATGCATGTATGTATGTATGTATATTCCAGTGCCCACGGAGAGTGAGTAATAACTGGCCATGATTTAAATGAGGAACTTTTTCACATTTATTTACATTATTTCCAATTGTCATTTACCCTGTTTTAGTACATTAGACATACACTATTCTGAACTAATCCTTTCAGATCTGATTTTTCAATTAGAAACATCTATATAATCAAAGAGTTCACTAAAAATATATTTGTCCAGTCCGTCTGTCCGTTCTACTGGACCGACTTGTTTCATTTATGTTTTATTCTCTCTGGAATTATCTCCCAGTGAATCATCAGGCATTGATAGGTCTCTAAGTTCAGTCAAAGTTGAGTAACCTTAAAATCAAGTCATTAACTGATCACTCCGGTAATTCCAGGTGAAGGCTTACCCTAGCCCGCAATACACTCTGTACTTGGCGGGTTGCAGACAGTTAACGAGCAATATATTTAGTATACTTAAATATATGGGCGAAGCTAAACAATTAAAGATGACGGCGACTATAGGCAAACCTACAATTTCAACCAAACTTGTTACACATATGACTTTAATAGGGAGTAAGACACACCAAGCACCCCTAGCAATGGGGTGAGGAGGGAGTGACATGTAAAAATAATCGAAAATCGACCTATATTAGTCTTGAATCTATAGTTTTCGGGGTCTCTATGATGAGTAGTGACACTCCGGATGACAATTAAATCCAAGTTTAGCCACTATCGGCATAGTGGTGAGAAGCGGTGAAAACGAAAATCTCCAAAATTACTGAGATTTTATATATATACGTGTTTATGATCCAGCATAGCTCTCAACCAAACTTGGTACACATATGACTTACTACCTGAAACAAAATACTGTGGGGTAAGACACCTCTAGTATCCCTACGGTTGGGAGGAAGTGACATGCAAAAATGTCCGTCTCCATGGCTAAATGGTTAACGTGCTGGTCTTTGGTCACAGGGGTCCCGGGTTCGATTCCAGACAGGGTCAGGTATTTTAACCATAATTGGTTAATTCCCCTGGCACGGGGACTGGGTGTATGTGCCGTCTTCATGATCATTTCATCCTCATCACGACGCGCAGGTCGCCTACGGTCGTCAAATCAAAAGACCTGCACCTGACGAGCTGAAGTCCTCGGACACATCCCGGCACTAAAAGCCATACGCCATTTCATTTTCACATGTAAAAATCATCTGAAATGACCAGCATTAGTGCCGAATCCATATTCTTCGGGGTCACTGAGATGATTGCGACACTCTGGATGCTGTTTACGTCCAAGTTCAGCTTCCATCGGCATGGGGGTGGGAAGGAATGAGAATGAAAACGAACAAAATGATTGAGATTAGTAGTGAGTTCACAGTTTTCGGGTTGGCTAGGCTGATTAGTGACAGTGCGCATCATATCTATAACGGGACGTGTAAATACGTAACGTTATCACTTATTTGAAACGATCAGCTACTTCCCAGACAATCTGGGCTGCCACAAAAACAAAGTTCCACGCGAAACAAAATAATGTAAAACTAAAAATTTAAATTAAGCACACTTAAACACGCAACAATAACTCTAAAGCTACAAAATAGTTCGTAAAAACCGAGCCAGTTTGAGTCACGTAACTGTCAGCTTGCATTTGGGAGATAGTGGTTTCGAACCACACTGTCGGCAGCTTTGAAGGTGGTTTTCAGTGGATTTCTATGTTCACACCAGGAAAATGTCCGGCTCCATGACTAAATGGTTAGCGTGCTGGCTTGGCCACAGGGATCTTGGGTTCGATTCCCGGCAGGGTCGGGAGTTTTAATCATAATTGGTTAATTCCGCTGGCACGGGGGCTGGGTGTATGTGTCGTCTTCATCATTATTTCATTCTCATCACGACGCGCAGGTCGTCTAAGGGAGTCAAAACGAAAGACCTGCATCTAGCGAGCCAAACTTGTCCTCGGACACTCTCGGCACTAAAAGCCATACGCCATTTCATTTTCCAGGTAAATGCTGACGCTGTACCTTAATCAAGGCCACGGTCGCTTTTTTTCCCACTCCTAGCCCATTCCTATCCCATGGTCGCCATAAGACATATCTGTGTTTCGGTGCGATAAAAAAAATTGTAAAAATAAAGTTCATAAAATATAAATCAATGTCACAATAAAGGAATATACACAAATTCGCTTTAAACATCATTAACAGGTAATACAAATCCTAGACTGTTGATTGTGAGGAAAGGAACGTAGGTCTACACTTCCTCCATTCCAGACCATTTTCCGTGATGTTCAGACAGACAGACAGACAGACAGACAGACAGACAGACAGACAGACAGACAGACAGACAGACAGACAGACAGACAGACAGACAGACAGACAGACAGACAGACAGACAAACAGACAGACAGACAGACAGACAGACACTGAGATGAACATATTTTCTATTTTTGTTTACCTAATCCGAGACAAAATACGAAGTATGAGGCCAAAATATGGAGTGTCATACAAAATAATAATTTTATTTCTATAGAATGATGATCCTTCACTTGAACACAAGTTTTTAGGTATTTCTGATATTTACATTATTAGGCAATCCTTAATTTGAAAATTCCTTTGAAAATTACTCTGTTATTGCCCGTTCTGTTTAAGAAGGAGCTGAATTACACAGAAGATTTTCTTTTCTTCACATTCATTAGTATTCCATTTGGTACTTCAGTTTTTCCATTGAACTTAGTCTCTGAGAACAATTTATTTATCCCTTCATCTGGTAGATAAGTTAACCTCACTAAAAATATTTGTTACTGCCGAAGATTCTACTCGAGGAGCGATGAAAATGAAGAGCCTACGTGATGTTTCTGTTGGTCCCAAAGTACGGAGAAAGATTAGCGATAGTCTATAAGACAGAGAGAAAAATATATAATATGTATGTGATCATTGACTTTTCTGTTAATAGCAGTCAGTGTACAGAAATATTCTATGTACAAGTATTTATGTATTATATAAATAGCTCAGCTAGCAAAAAGCAGTTAAAAGTTCTCAACAGTGCGAGACAGCAGTGGTGCTTTGCCCTTTGTGAAACAATCACATTGTCAGTTAATGTGATGTTTAGTTTGAATATCTCTATGACTAAAATACTAGAGCTAGCGCCACTAGTGGGCACAAATCCTAGTCAGCTAAAGCAGACACTACTTTCTAGAGTTTCATGTACCTTCAGAAGAAGATATGTCGGAACTCCTTCTTGCTTTTCAATTACGTTGAAAGAAAATATGAAATTCAGGTGACGATAATCTATCTTCCTCTGTTCTATTGATGAACTATTCAATCACTAGCATCTCACATACAAGTACGTAAAGTATGTGTTTCACTCAAAACTTGTGATCGCTGTTGTCAAAGATCATATAAACGAGAGGATATAGATTTTTAGAATATAATTATCGTACTTTACAAAGCCAACCTGCTACAACTAATATTTTGTGTTTAGTAGGAAACTGACTGTCGATTTTATATTTAGATTTATCCTCATTTATAACAAAGTAGATCAAAACACTTTGGAACGGTGTATCACCTAACACATAAGCATAAAGACGTCAATGTTATAACGTACAACAAGACTACATCCAATTTTGAAATTAGAATACTCAATTACAAATTACTACAATCGTTGTCCAATTGATCATGAAATGAACGACACAGTGTAAACGAAGAGGTGAGTTATTAAATCACGTTGATTGTTATGGTACAGTAGCTTTGAAAGACACGACCTGAGACTCGATTTTTGATCAGAGTTTTGAAATTGTGACGGACGTGTTCTTAAAGATGTTGCTTACGTCTCTTCCCTTCTCTCTCTCTCTTGCCTTAGACATCTTCACCAACAAATACGGCATCGTACTCCTTTGGTGATTTTAATGGTGCATACAATCGTATAATCGTGTATGTATGTGATGAGTAGAAATTGGCTCCGTATTATCGTATGATTATCGTCAGAGGCAATTACCTATCTATCCAGCAAGTGGCCTTGCGGTTTGAATCACGTAGCTATCAGCTTGCATCCGGGAGGTAGTGGGTTCGAGCACCAGTGTTGGCAGCCGTGAAGAAGGTATTCTTTGGTTTCCCATTCTCACACCAGGTAAATGTTGGGGCTATACCTTAATTAATGCCATGGTCGCTTTCTTCCGACTCCTAGCCCTTTCCTATCAAATAGTGGCCTTGCGACCTATCTGTGTGGGTGCGACATTAAACCAGTTGTAAAAAATAAATGAAATGAAATTCCTAACTGAACTACAAACGAATTGCTCCTCAGCAACTAGTTGAATGCAGCTTTTAACATCTGTTCGGATATTTCCAATAGGTAATCCGGCTCTTTGGCTGGATGAACGGCCTTGTAACATTCGATTCAGAGAGCCTTAGGTTCGATTCCTGGCCGGGTGGAGATTAATTCATCTTACTCAGGAACTGGGTGCTCGTGTTTATCTCAATAATACACACAACTCAATGCAAGAGAATATCAATCACCACGGAAAGATCGAACGCGGCTGTTTCGGATGACGGCAACAAGTTTTCACGTAGAATACGTGCCGCGTGACAGATATTACCGCAATAATATATCTAGTAAGTATGGGTTTGAAATGTTTTTGTTGAAGTTTTATTACTTAATTCTAAAAAGAAATATTCACACCTTCAGGACAAAGTCCATCAGACCAGGGTGATCCATACGTTACAAATCATTTTCCACCGCTGGAGCAGTGGATGTGCACGGCAGGGTCTCTAGCAGCACGATGCTCGGGCGTTCTCTCCCCATAAGACTGCTGACGCTCGGTATTGGTGATTATTCGACTATTTGGAATTCTTTTATGCCCCTCTATTCTTTCGAATGAATTTTCATGGAGCGAGTGGCTGAGCGCTTTGAGGCACGTAGCTGTCAGCTTGCATTCGGGAGATAGTGGATTCGAACTCTATTGTTGATAGCCCTGAAGATGGCTTTCAGTGGTTTCCTATTTTCACACCAGACAAATGCAGCAGCTGTACCTTAAAGAAGCCCACGGTCGCTTCCTTCCTACACCTAGTCCTTTCCCATACCATCGTCGCCATAAGACCTATCAGTGTCTGTGCGACGTAAAGCAAATTGTAAAAAAAATTATATATATATATGTGTATTTTTTCGATAATTTTCAAGGCACATATTGTCCATATGTCGTGGCATTTTTCGAAAGAAAGACATTTTGTGCAATTCTTTTTTTTTTTTGCTAGTTGTTTTACGTCGCACCGACACAGATAGGTCTTATGGCGACGATGGGACAGGAAAGGGCTAGGAGTGGGAAGGAAGCGGCCGTGGCCTTAATTAAGGTACAGCCCCAGCATTTGCCTGGTGTGAAAATGGGAAACCACGGAAAACCATTTTCAGGGCTGCCGACAGTGGGATTCGAACCTACTATCTCCCGAATACTGGATACTGGCCGCACTTAAGCGACTGTAGCTATCGAGCTCGGTGCAATTCTTCTCACCACATTATTTTGAAATCTCCACTATTTATACTATTAGCAGTGCGGCGCGGCAATTTTAGTATCTCAGTATCGCTAGAACGAATTTGTTACTTTCATTCACTTGCCTCAATCTCATTCGTGGCTTTGACAACATGAAAGTGACCGAGGTATGAGCGATGCTAGTGATGCCATTCCTGATGCAGCCAGTCCCTGTTATGAATGGCGTGTAGATATTGCTCATAGGGTCGGTTGGTGTGGGCATTTCAGTGGGCTTGGCAGATTGATATGCAATAGCAACTTCTGGCCCAGCGAGGAAAGCAACGGGAAACTAGCTCCCTCCTCATTTCTCCAGTACGCCTCTTTAGATGGGCCAACTATGACGGGTTATGGCGGAGCTGTTGAGGTCCAAACCACCCTCCGGGCTGAGCACTCAACATACATACACCGCATCAGCTGATGACATTCTACAGAGGTCACTTTCTTGTTGCTATATCCAATGATCCTTCCAGTGAGGTACTGAACAATGTTCTCGTACGTGTTGTCGAGAAATTATTTCAACTTAATGTTTTCATGTCTTTGTAACTCTCACGGGCCCAAGTACAGTTCGAAACTCAGAAAGGCAATAGTATGTACACACTTCCACACAAGATTGGCATCAGGAAGGGCAACCGACCCTAAAATTATGCCATATCCACATGGGTGAGAGCGTTCGAGACCCCAACAGTGTGTGAGAAAAGGAGAATATATTATAAAATCCTTTATTTAGGAGTCAACGGCCGTAGCCGTGTTGAAACACCGGATCCCGTGAGATCTCCGAAGTTAAGCAACATTGGGCGTGGTCAGGAGTTGGATGGGTTGCCACGCGCTGTTGGTGGGGGGTAAGGACATGGAGGAGCGGAAAGGAACTGGCCACCCTACCGCACGTAAACTCCGGCTCAGGGACACCTCTGCTGAGGTTCGGACCTGCCTTCGGGCAGAATAACCCTTACCTTACCTTACCCTTTATTTAGGAAACTGATCCTCAACGGGTTTACCATAAAACATTGTACGATTTTTATGTTTTATAATATAAATGGTTCCTTAAAAGAAGTACGGACCCACGCGAGCCTCTGTAATCGTGGCTCGGTAGCTTTCCTTGAGGGCAAACCTCTTCCACAACTCGGACATCATCTACCTCTTGCACCCACTAACAATCCGTAAAGGGTGACGGAGATTACATGATATTTCTCCATGACGTAATTGTTGAGGCTTTTTTTGTTAGTACTCGCCTGCCGCATTTTCATTTTTTACAGTTGGCACCGTGCTGTTGCGCTTTGTTTTATACAGACACTGAACATGGCGAACGGCAGCAGTACACGGATTTTGGTGTGCCTCTTAATCTTGGTGTACATAATGTGTAAATATGCAGTGTTTATTCATGTGTAATAAATATTTAAATCACCTTCTGAATGATGTGTTTGTGTCTGCTCGTCTGGGGCAGTCTGGTCCTCCATCTGACTTGTTTTAAAATTGTATTTGTGCGCCTATGGAACTGAACTTTGTTATGTGCGGCCGATATGTTGTTTCGTCGTTCGCAACAGTAATTGTATGTATGTATGTATGTATGTATGTATGTATGTATGTATGTATGTATGTATGTATGTATGTATGTATGTATGTATATGTTGGGTATTCAGCCCGCAGGCTGGTTTGATCCTCTACAGCTCCACCAACATCTGTCATAGATAGACTAGGTGTCACTGAAGAGGCATACTGGGGAAGTGAGGAGTGAGGTAGTTTCCCGTTGCTTTCCTCACTGAGCCAGAAGTTGCTATTGCATATCAGTCTGCCAAGCCCACTGAAATGCATGCACCAACCGACCCTATGAGCGATATTTACACACCATTCATAACAGGGACTGGCTGCATAAGGAATGGCATTACTGGCTTCGCTCATACCTCGGTCACTTTCATATTGTCAAAGCCAAGGATGAGACTGAGACAGATCAATGAAAGTAACAAATTTGTTCTAGCCAATACCAGAAGACAGAGTGCACTGTAAACACTACATCCTGCCAGCAAAGGCAGGAACGTAAATTTCGTCCTTCTCAGAGTGTACATCGTGCGGCTGTTGTTCGCCTGATTCTATGCGCACTAAGCAGAATAATAATAAGAAGAGATAGTTCCAATGTAAATATGACTTGTTCTCCACAGAAGTCATCCTATGATATCCGTCGATATTATCTATTCCTCGCAGAAAGTTATCGTGTAAGTGTTTTCTAGTGTAGATATCAGACGCAAGAACAGGGTCTTCTAGTTTCATGAAAATACATATCAACGAGGTATGGTCACACATGTGTGTTGATACATTGTTTTCTTCTTTCTTTGCTGCTTGTTTAACGCCGCACTCACACATCGACAGATTTCAGCAATGGAGGATGGGAAAGCGCTAAGATTGCGAAGGTGGCGGCCGTAGCCTTAATTATTAAAGTACAATCCCAAAATTTGTCTGGTGTAAAAATAGCAAACCACGTAAAATCATCTTCAAGGCTGCCGGTGGTGGGATTCGAATCCCCCAAAATCTCCTGAATGCAAGCTCACAGCTGCGTGACCCTAACCGCACGGCTAACTAACGGTTGTTGATACTGTAAATCAGGGCCTCTCAAACGCCCACAATCTCACGCGTGCCAACTGAGGCGCAGAATTCGTGTGCACAGTGCATCGGTCCTACTCGGTTCCGCTCGGACCAACTCTTCGTCTCTAGGCGACTCGGCTAAGCTCGGCTCAACTCGGCTCGGATTTGGAACGCTACGGAGCAAGTGAGGAAGAGGGAGATAGGCGGAGCGAGCGAGATAGGCGTCGGGAAAGAGAGAGAGACAGTGCTATTGCTCCAAATCGAGGAGTGGGGTTCTGCACTCTGGTCAACCAAGCGAAGTCGTCTTTTGCACCGTGCACGGTGCAATGCACTGGTGCATGCACTCTGAGAGGCCCTGCTGTAAATTGTCGGAAAACCATATTGTTCTGGAATATAAAATTAGATAACAAGGCTATAATCACTGAAGAATTATCGGATTGGCTTGTAAGTGCAGTTGTTCTGCTAGAATGCGACGGTTCCAATTAATTTCCTGATTTCCAGCGCGAAGGAAAATAGCAGGGCGTAACCGAAGCACTCATGAGTCATATATTTATGAGCCTACGATGTGACGATGCTGGGATAATGAATTTCTGATTACGTACTTGCATTACGGTGTAAGATATCCGGCGATTCAGTGTGAAGAGGCAATGTGCAAGGCAACAGAATTTCTAAGAGTCCTGTATAGAGTTTAAGAGCGGTAAAGTCGGTTTATCTTTGTATGGTCCGGTCTGTACTGACGTACGGTCTACCTGCTTAACATCCCACAATAACAGAGAACAGAACAAGCTGCATAGAGTGCAACGTCGCGCGGAAAAGCTAGTTAATCGTCACTCCCCTTCACATCCAATACGGTTACCTTCCATTGAGAAGATATCCAAACAAACTGACGTTATCTTTCTCCGGAGGATTTCTCTCTGCCTCTATAGATACTCGTCCCTTCTACGGGTTGTCACTTGTTTACCGCTCAGCTGAAAGAGGCCTTTCACCGAGCTCGATAGCTGCAGTCGCTTAAGTGCGGCCAGTATCCTGTATTCGGGAGATAGTAGGTTCGAACCCCACTGTCGGCAGCCCTGAAAATGGTTTTCCGTGGTTTCCCATTTTCACACCAGGCAAATGCTGGGGCTGTACCTTAATTAAGGCCACGGCCGCTTCCTTCCCACTCCCAGCCCTTCCCTGTCCCATCGTCGCCATAAGACCTATCTGTGTCGGCGCGACGTAAAGCAACTAGCAAAAAAAAAAAAAAAAAAAAAAAAAGGCCTTTCCGTCTTTCGCTAATACCTTTGCCTTCCAGAAGGGTTTTTATTGCTCAGCTATGGAACTCGCTGTCAGGGTATGTCAAGGGATGTCAAGAACTTGCCACTTCCAAAATATCACTTTTACATAAAGAAACATGTTATATACAAACTGTTGAAAGTGTCTGTGATTATTTGGGTAAATGAGTGTATAAGAGATTGGCACTATGAAAGGGAGTATGTAAGTACATGAATGGTTGATTAGCTAATTGTCGAATGAATGAGCAGTGAGAAGTTATATATAGCATATTTTACACAGTATTATTTGAGTATTATGTAAACCGTGTATACACTGTAAATCACATCTGATTTTAAATATAGATCTAGGAAACATTTTATATGTACTGTACATGGAGCTCGCCGTTTTTCACTAGACCTCCCATTTTCTACTCATAATTGTGGCAAATAAATAATACTAATACTGATCATTAGTCTATTACAGGGCCTCTCAGGGTGCATGCGCCTGGTGCATGCACTGTGCACGGTGCAAAAGACGACTTCGCTTAGTTGACCAGAGTGCAAACCCCCACTCCTCTCTTTCCTCACGCCTGTCTCGCTCGCTCCCCCTGTCCCCCTCTCCCACACTTGCTCTGTAGCGTTCCAAATCCGAGCTGAGTTGAGCCGAGCTTAGCCGAGCTTAGCCGAGTAGCCTACAGACGAAGCGTTGGTCCGAGCAAAGCCGAGCGGGACCGATGCACAGTGCACGGAGCTCTTGCGCCTCGATTTGCACGCGTGAGATTTGGGCGTTTGAGATGCCCTGGTCTATTACATTATTACTTACTCGCCCACATCTCTTAAAACGCGCACGCATGCACGCACACACTTTCAAGCTAGCAGCTATCAAGTTTGTGGAACCTAGCTCTTTCCAGGTGGCTGTATAGTCAAGGCGGTACAAAGCTTTGCTCGGTTGGTTTCGATTCCTTCTCAGGACGTCACAAAATTTAGAAACCAGACTTACATTTCCCAGTATATATTGAATTTTTTCGCTAACGTACTCTAACCTTCGATACCTTAGAAACTAAAAAGTGCAGTAATGTGTGCTTTTCACGCCAATATACTCGATAACGTGCCACTGTTCGATACAGCCTTCATAGCTGCATGCCATATGGGAATTTGCGTAAGTTTTGTGTTTCTTTGTTCACTGCGGATTAAACATAATATAAAAGATCTAACTAAACATCTCATGGCTATTATTTTACAGAATTCAGTGTAATAATTTCATTGGAATATAGTTATCGTCACCTTAACGAAGCCAGAAGGGGTTCATGACAGTAGAAATACTACTTACAGAATTCTAGGTGTGAGTACGAATTTAGTGAAGAGATTATTGTTCGAATACTTGGACTGTTGTTTTCACCAAACAAGGTTAAGTTAAGTAAGGCACAAGGTAGGTCGCTGACTGTGTCCGGAGAAACATTCGCAGGATTTCAGAGCTATTAGCTCTGACGTGAGAGTTAATATGACGATTAATTATACAGTTTTAGAGAATGTTTCGGAATATTCAACCGAAACGTATGTCTTATGCTATACTATATATACATAAAATAGGCTATACTATCCATTTCTTTGCACCTTCAATAAGCCAGACATCACATACCTTCGACATTAAAGGATTTTTTTTCCCATTTTAAGTCACTGCTTCCTTCATCTTGAAGGTATCGCAGAAATGGAATAATATGGATATTAACTAAGAGAGTCTCTTGTCTACTTGTTCACTCCATTATCTACTCATTCGAACATGGCCAAAATTTCAAAGATAACGAAAAATTCTACCAAAAATCATTCAAAATGGAATCATCCTTATGTCCAGTGACATTATATCTCAGTATTTCTGAATAATATTACTTCAGACACTGTTAATGAAGACGGACCAAGAAAGTCTTAGCACGAAGAAACAGAATCCATTCTGTACTTCTTATTGTACATGAAAAACCTAAGTTATTGCTCTAAAAGGAACGTTTTTACAACGGTTCTCACGATGAGGAGTCGATATTATGAAAACAAATTCATATTGTATGTTGATGGAGGTCACTGGATTATTTTCAAAAGACTATCCTTAACATCTATAAAATAAATAAGCAAAGATGAAGCCCCCTCCCCACTAGTCGATATCTCACGAAAAATTGTGTTATACAAGAACAATTTTCTTAAGCGAACATATATTCTACAGAACAGAAGTAGTCTGTACGGCTTCTGTGCAAAGATTGCGTTAGCTCTGAAATTTTGGCAAGGCTTTCCACAATCCTTTTGTATTTATCTGTTTTACTTGAATTGGTGTTGAATATTGTGCATAAATGATTCTGACTTGTCAGCTCTTCAGTTCTTGGAAGTACATCATAAACTTTCTTGTGGATAAACATACGAAATGATTGAATGAAATGTGAAATAATTATCGTTGAAATACTAAATGACAGGAATAATCTATAGATGAAAAAAACTATCAAATGACTGATAATATCCTCCGAAAATCTTTGAGAAATGTCTGAGCAAGATCTTCCTCGATAAATATGAATACATTTGTCATGTTCTTGTAAAATGAAGTTTTGGTCGCCTTCAAACTAGTGTACATATTTGGACAGTTACCATGGCCTACCTTGCGCCCACTCATAAAGGAAGCCTACTACCAGCCACGAAGTTCTATGTATAGTAGTACTTGCTTCGGAAACTTCCAGGCTTTCCTGCACCAGTGGCAAAAATACCTAGGGAACACACAAGATCGGCTAACGTATCCCAAATGGATGCCGATCTGGACCGCCGCTCTGCGCCCCCTGGTGTTGGTACCGGCGACTGTAGCACCACCACATGTTGTTTCATAGGGGACGGTGGACGAGGCGTCACTTTACTAACCGGTGGCATTCGTCTCCGCGGTCTTCTAGCAGGCTTCTGAAATCCTCAGGCATATTCTGTGTCTGTGGAGAGGCTACGATCTCCCAAAGAGTAGGCCCGATCCTCGAAGTAGGGCTCGTCTTCGTCATCCCCACGACCATCGGGAGTCGCCAAGTAATCAGAGTATGTGCCTCGAGAATGGGCGTAGGCGATGCTCTTCTGATAGCTGAAGAGCTGGCGCTCGAGACTGTAGTTCTCTGCCTGAAGAGCGCCGATCTCACGTCTGAAACAAAAAGAAATTTCAGAAGAAACATAACGCGACAGTTCAGTATTACTGTACAAGGTTATAAATAAGTTACAGGATTGTGAACAACTGCAAAAAGACCTCAACAAAGTTGTGAAATGGACAGTAGACAATTGCATTCTGATTGACAAGGTGAAAAGTCTAGTTGTAAGTTTTACCAAGAGGAAAAGCCCCTTAGTTTTAATTACTTTGTTTATGGAGTGAATGCACCTCATGGTGACCGCTGTATGTACCTAGGTGTTCCTGTAAGGAAAGGTCTTCATTAGAGTAATCTAATTAACGGGGTTGTAAATAAAAATTACAGATCTCCTCATGTGGTTATGAGGGTATTTAGGGGTTGTAGTGTAACTTTCCAAAAACACTTATACTTTCGGGTGTCAAATATAACACCAGAAATAATAATAATAATAATAATAATAATAATAATAATAATAATAATAATAATAATAATAATAATAATAATTTCACAGGTATCTTTTTAAATACCTTGGAGAAATAATTCTTCCTTCGGGATGAGACAGTTTGGCTCATAGAGAAAGGGCTTCAAAACTTCAGACGGCATTTAGACTGACATGGGATCACTACAATACAGTAAACGAGTAATAGTTGGCAGAATGATCAGCGTACTGGCCTTCGGTTCAAAGGGTCCCGAGTTCGATTCCCGGCCGGGTTGGGGATTTTAACCTTCATTGGTTAATTCCAATGGCCCGGGGGCTGGGTGTTTGTGCTGTCCCCAACATCCCTGCAACTCACACACCACACATAACACTATCCTCTACCACAATAACACGCAGTTACCTACGCATGACAGATGCCGCCCACCCTCATCGGAGGGTCTGCCTTACTAGGGCTGCACTCGGCTAGAAATAGCCAAACGAAATTAATTAAAAAACGAGTAATGTCACGTAATGCTAAATTGAAACATTACAAAACAGATATTCTACCGGAAGCTCTATATGCATCAGAAACCTTAACTTTAGGAGGTCATTCAAAAATTGCAGATATTGAAAAACAAGAACGTTCCTTCACTATTGTTATTTCGTTTCGGTGTTTTCCAAATTCGTACGTTTCTCATCGCCAGATGTTTCATTCCAGGCTTGCATCTATGTCATATACCTGTCAATGTCATATGTTACGTACACATGTTATGCAACCTCTTAGACTGATTCTGATGGTTCGGTCAACTTCCGCTTCGAACGCTAGGGCTGTGCCAAGTCAGCCTTTCCCGTGGACAGTCGAGATTTTCTTCTGATGACACAGAGCACAGTTTGCGAAACGTAAAGAATTTCACCTTATTTTCTTGACACGGCATAAACCCAAAAGCCTATACAGTATCATGTCTATAAGAACGTAAAATTCTTAGAAAAATTTTCGGCCCCATACGAGAAAATGGAATTTGGATCAAAAGGTGAACTGCAGACCTATATAATTACACAGATAGTTTCATCAATACTGTAAGGAGGAGACGTTAGAAATTTCTGAGCACATTTTTAGGATGGATAATAATAGACTCACAAATAGTTCATTAATTGTAATATATTCTCAAACCGGGGGAATAAATTGTGTGGAGGAAACAAGAGGGGATCTGAATGAATGGAACATCAAGGAAGACATCATGAAAAAATTGCAAAGTCTTCAAGACCTCAGTAAATAAACACACATTTGTAGTCAAAACTAGCAGCAGGATTGGTAGACAGTAGTGGTGGTAGTGATTATTGTTTTAAGAGGAAGTACAACTAGGCAACCATCCTCTATATAACACTAATCAGAGGGAAAAATGGAAGGGATCCGACACTTCGAAAAATGAAGATATCGGTCAAAGAAAGACAAGGGCCACGAAGGGGGTGAAAATGAAAGACTCCCTAGCCCTCGCAAACCTAATAGCGTCGGGGTCGGAAAAGAACAAGAGTTGACCAAGGTAGGTCGGATAGGATAGATGAAAGTGAGGAGACTGGCACAAGTAAGTGGAAGCAATGCCAGCACTCAGCTGAGGGCCCCGTGGTCGCCAACCCACGCTCCAAGGTTCAGAGCCCCTGGGGCCCCTTTTAGTCGCCTCTTACGACAGGCAGGGGATACCGTGGGTGTTATTCTACCGCCCCCACCCACAGGGGGAGGTAGACAGTGGTCAGAAGAACGGAAGAGGCAGTACAGTGAGTTCATGAAGAAATTTTGGAAGAATAGGAAGGCGAAAGTCATCAAGTCAATGAACAAATTCCAACGCGTTCTATGATTGGGCATAGTGAAATAATAATAATAATAATAATAATAATAATAATAATAATAATAATAATAATAATAATAATAATAATAATAATAATAATAATAATAATAATAATAATAATAATAATAATTGTTACG
Source organism: Anabrus simplex (assembly GCF_040414725.1). Classification (NCBI taxonomy): domain Eukaryota; kingdom Metazoa; phylum Arthropoda; class Insecta; order Orthoptera; family Tettigoniidae; genus Anabrus; species Anabrus simplex. The sequence goes on along the minus strand of NC_090268.1, from coordinate 254,919,233 downwards.
GACTTTTCGGTGGTTCGCAGAGGTGGGTGGGAGAAGGAAGGAAATGTGAGGGATTAATGGATTGACAAAGCAGAAATTTAAGTTTAAGAAACCCTATTAAAATTTGAGAAATTCATATTTTCTTTCTCTTCAAGAGAATAAATATTTAATACTGTATCACAATACAATAGCATATTTAAAAGTTGAGCGGGACGCTCAGGCAACAATCATTTTTGGCACAAATCCTCGATATATTTCACAAACAAGTACAGAAAAGTGAACTCATCTGCTCTGAATACAATTTACCTTAAGAAGCTCGGAAGGTAGAGATAAATTTAGATATGTAGAGTACAGAGTGTCAGATACATGTAATTTATTCTGAGCTTCGCCCCTATCTTCTATAATAGTGTTTTATATTGTTATTGTGATATTAAATATTTATTCTGTTGAAGAGAAAAATATTTACGATGTTTTAATAGGTTTTCTTTAACTTCAATTTCTGTTTTGCCTATCTATTCATCCCTCACGCTTCCTTCCCTCTGCGAACCACAGAAAAGTCTGTAACAACAATAGTAATAAAATTAATAGTACGAGACAGCGTTAGAAAGAACAAAAACGATGTCATAGTTTCTGTGAACTTCAAAAAAGCGTACGATTCAGTAGACAGAATTTAGCTACTGAACATTTTAGAGGACTTTGGAGTTGACATAAAATCAATCAATATAATTGGCCAACTTCTGACTGAAACAAAGTTCAGAATTTTTTTTTGGGAGAGATCTCAGATGAATTTGAAATTAAAACGGGTGTCAGGCAGAGAGATGGGCTTTCCCCGATTCTTATCGATATCGTCCTGGAAAAGGTAATAAGAATATGGGAAGAAGGACTTAAAGAAAGGGGAATCCATCATGGGATAAGATTAGGTTCAAAGCATAAAGTGGTTGGTGTAAACTGTTTGACCTTTGCTGGTGACAAAGCAATCCTCTCTGGAAGTATAGAGACTGTCTTAGAGCAAATCAGCCTTCTGAAAGAAATAGTAGGACTTCAGATATCTTATGAGAAGACTAAATTCCTGTCAAATATTAGGGATTCACCCACAGCGCTAAAAGCAGAGTACGGGAAAATCAACAAGGTTTATAAATTTAAATACCTACCGGTACGTGAAATAATTCAGGTTAATGGACTCGATAACGAAGCAAACTGGAACGAGCATACCAACTCACTAAAGATACCTACAATAAGATGAATCTCTCAAGGAAAACTAAAATTAAACACTACAACACAGAAATCAAACCAGGCTACATGTTCTCTATGAAAACTGGTGAAATAAAATGAAAGGCTGTTGGACACGATCAGAAAGAGGAGAATTACATTGTTTGGTCACATAATGAGGATGGATAACAGTAGATTGACAAAACAAGTGTTTAACCAAGTTTACAAGAGCTAGAATGGCAACCAGTGGATCCAAGGAGATTGGAATAACAGACGATATAATACAAGACAGAACAACTTTCAGAAGATTGATACAAAATTTCAAGGTTTTCCAGGAGAAGGAAAAGAGGACACAAGAGAGGTGGAAACAGCAAAGTGAAAGGATGAAGAACTATTGGAAGTCAAGAAAAGAAGGATTGATGTGAATGTATAGGGTCCTTAGATGGCCCAAATTTAATAATAATAATAATAATAATAATAATAATAATAATAATAATAATAATAATAATAATAACAATAATAATAATAAACAAAGCATATGCCTTGATAAATGCCCATGCCCCCACTAACATAGACAATAAGAAAAATCCTCAGAAAGTAGAAGACTTTTGGGAACTGCTCGAAGAAACTACTAGCATGATCCCTAAACATCACGTTAAAATCTTATTAGGGGACTTCAATGCACAGGTTGGCAGAGAGAAGAAATACAGATCAATCGTAGGACTTCATCCTGCACATCGGCGGACTAATAAGAATGGAGAACGTCTAATAAGCTTTTGTACATCATTCATGCTGAGACTCATGTCCACGCACTTTGTGAGGCCTTTACATAAAAAGAAAACTTGGAGATCACCTAACCCATTGCTAGGGGAATTCCAGATTGATCATGTTGCTATTTCCGTAAAGAATATGCTTGAGATTCAGAATGTTAAAGTACGGAAGGGAGTTGTCGATTCAGATCACTACCTTACGCAAATCAAGGTTAGATTCCAACCAAACAGATCCAGACCTAAAGGCAGCCGATTTCCAAGAGCGGATCCGGACTGTCTGAGGAAGAACGCTGACGTTTTCGTACGTGACATGCACGATCAAGATCCTACGGTATGGTCCGATATTCGCAACACATTACAGTCATTAGCTATGAAATTCGGACAGCCACCCAGAAAACGTAAACACAGATGGTGGAACACAACCTGTGATGAAGCTATCAATGACAGAATCAAAGCATGGAATCAATGGAATGGACATAGAACAGTCGACAGATGGCAGAATTTCCTTAAGACTCAAAAACTGACCTCAAAAACAATCCGCCGCGAAAAACGTGCATACGAGAAAAACAGACTCGCAGAGATAGAACAAGTTTCAAAAAAAAAAAAAAAAAAAAAACACTCGGAGTTTCTACAAGACATTTCATGAGGACTTATCAGGGTACAAACCACCAACACTACGTTTTCATCGACCTAACGGATCACTAGAGACAAACAGTAAAGAGAACATTAAGGTACTGGCTGACTATTTCCAAAATCTACTGAACTGCGATCCACCAATTGAAAGACTACAGTTTAAAAAACCTCCACCAAACCTAGACTCACAGCCCCCAACAACTCAAGAAATAAAAGAGATAATCAAACCGCTCAAAATTAATAAAGCCCCTGGGAACGATGGCATAACTGCAGAAATGTTGAAAATAGGAGGAGATGACCTCATCAGAAGAATTCATATATTCTTAACAGAAATATGGGGGACCATGATGATTCCGAAGGACTGGAAGAATGCCATTATCCATCCGTTACATAAGAAAGGTGATCGAGCGGACCCCAACAACTACAGAGGCATATCCCCTTTACCAGTTATATACAAGGTTCTATCTAAAGCACTATTTAACAGAGTAGAACAACAAACAGATCATTTGATTGGTGAATACCAAGCAGGCTTCAGAAAAGGTAGATCGTGTTCTGAAGAAATTTGGAGTCTGAAGACGATATTAAGGATACGCCGCAGTACCACCACATTTGTCACCTTTGTAGACTTTAAGAAGGCGTATGACTCTATCGACAGACAAACTGTTGTAGACATCCTAGGAGAGCTCAGTGTAGACAAGAAGACCACAGAATTATTTCGCCAGACTCTCACAGACACGACATCTCAAGTGAAGTCTCTAGGTGAACTATCAGAGCCTTTTGAAGTGCATACAGGAGTTCGACAAGGATATGGCCTCTCCCCAATCCTTTTTAACTTAGTGTTAGACAAAGTCATCAGGGAATGGGGAAAAGAAATCGAAGGTATAAACATTGGTACTCGGAGACAAAGAATTAACGTGAAGTGCCAAGCTTTTGCTGATGATCTAGCTATCTTTACCAAGACTAGTGAAGAAACCAGGTATAGAGAAGTTGCATGAGATAGCATCAAAGACAGGCCTCCAAATATCGTATGAGAAGACTCATATCGTGGCTAATGGACACGAGAATATCCAAAGATCCCCACTACAGGCAAATTATGGAATAATCACACAGGTCCCTTCCTTCAAATATCTAGGAGAAATCATTGTACCATCCGCATTGGACAGGAAAGCTAATTTAGAAAGAGCCACCAAACTCCTGAAAGCATACCGAATAACATGGAGCCACTACAATAAAAGAGTGATGTCACGAAATGCAAAAATTCGGCGTTACAAGACTGTTGTTCTTCCGGAAGCCTTGTATGTCTCAGAAACCACATCTCTAGGAGACCACTCTAAAATTGATGAAATTGAAAAACAAGAAGGAAAAATTCTGAGCAAAATATGTGGCCCCGTTCATATAAATAAATGAAACATGTCATGTATATGGATCAAAAGTAAAACTGTAGATTTGTACAAAGCAATCGACAAGTTCACCGTTACCGTACGCAAGAGACGATTGAAATTCTATGGCCACATCTGTAGAATGGACGACAGTAGATATGCAAAAAGATTGCTTGGCATAATTAATTCAAAGAAAGTCAAAATAAGCTGGTTTGAGGAAATAAAGCAGGACTTAAAAGAAATGAACATCACAGAAGATGTCATCAGGGATCGCAAGGCTTTTGGGAATCTGGTTGCAAAGCACACGTTTACGGAAAAGGCTAAAAGAACCACAGGGAAACAATGGACGGAAGAACGCAAGAAACAGCATAGCGAGTTCATGAAGAGATTTTGGGAAGAGAAGAATAAAGGAAAACCATCATCAAGCTAACAAGTTCCAACGCGCTCTGTAAACGGGCATAACGAAGAAATAATAATAATAATAATAATAATAATAATAATAATAATAATAATAATATAATAGGTACTTATCATTTACGGAAAAGCATAAAGGATTTTATTTCGGGTAGTGTGCATAATAACTGGAAAATTGGTATATTGTTGTATACTGAGCCATACCTAATGACCGATGCAAACGACAGAAAATGGTAGGAGCATGCAATCAAAGCTAACATAAATGACTTTAAATATATGTTCAGTGCTATTCTCTATTATTTAAAAAATACTGCAAATAATAATTTACAAGGTTTCTGGCTTGAATCAGATCAGCCTTAAATACGCTTTTCCATTTTCTTCCCACCTTGAAATGGGTGGATGCTCACTCCAGTAGATCGCTGTCACGTTCTTAAACTCTGGAGGTGTCCTCGGTCCGATCTCTCACGTCCCAGACTAGCGCACATATCACCATTCTCAGCTCTGTGATTGCCGGTGTCAGCTTTCCATGCCTGATAGGCATATTGCAGTAACTACTGAAGTGAAGTGCCGTGGAACCTGGCACGCTTCATGATACTTGTAAAGCTATTACCACACAGCCCAATAAAAGCGCAGTCCCAATGAACTGAGACTAATTTCTTAAGAAGGAAGCCGTACTTTCCAGTAAAATATAACTTAAGAAACGCTATTCAGTCTATCGAACACACAATATAAATATAAATATTTCACTATAAAATGCCTATAAAAATCCACGCTATTAAACAAGGAATAAAAATACACACTATTAAACAAGGAATAAAAATACTAACTATTAAATAAGGAATAAAAAAACACGCTATTAAACAAGGAATAAATATACATATTAAACAAGGAATAAAAATACACACTTTTAAACAAGGAATAAAAATCCACGCTATTAAACAAGGAATAAAAATACACACTGTTAAACAAGGAATAACAATCTACGCTATTAAATAAGGAATAAAAATACACACTATCAAACAAGGAATAAAAATATACACTATCAAACAAGGAATAAAACTACACACTGTTAAACAAGGAATAACAATCCACGCTATTAAACAAGGAATAAAAATACACACTATTAAACAAGGAATAAAAATATACACTATCAAACAAGGAATAAAAGACCACGCTATTAAACAAGGAATTAAAAGACCACGCTATTAAACAAGGAATAAAAATACACACTATTAAACAAGGAATAAAAATACACACTATTAAACTATGTCCCTGTTCTTAAAAGAACATCATCATATTCTATCAAGTGACACTCGATATTTGGAACTATTTATGTGTATTTCTGTCTAAAAACCTAGCAAATTTGTAATGTATGCTGGAGTGGAGACAAAGCCGGAATTCATTAAGTTCATTCCTAGATGGTTAGACATAAATATACATAAATATTTCCAAATATTAAGCGTGACTTGATAGAATCCGATGTTGTTCTTTTACGAATGAAACATGTCATTCTTTGTTTAATAGTTGTATTTGTATTCCTTGTTTAATAGTGCGGTTTGTTTTTACGGGAATGTAACAGCACTGGTAACATGATTGTTTTACAACAATCCATAGCCACTGAAATAATGAAATGTTCTTACGCTTCTTCACAAACTTCACAAATCTGACCAACAGCACGACGCATTGACAACTTGGCCTTAAACAAAATGAGTAATGAGTCCTCTGAATAACACTTCTTAGGCTTACTGTATATATCGAAGCACAATTTTATTTCTTGGTCTTTTCGACATAACTTCAACGTTATTCCGTTCCATATCAAACGTCGTTTTCCTAACTCGATGCTTGGACAAACTCAGACTCACAGTATGACTGCCCACTTCCCGTTGCGTTGTCTTCACCTTTTCCTAACTGGTTTTCATCCAAGTGCACACTTACTTGAGTGTACTTCCCAGGGTTTTACCCAGAGTCACTGTCTCTCTTTGGTACAGAAGTGAGTTGAGTAGAAGTGCCCCAGAAAATGACTATCTGATTCTTACCACGTAATAATTGATATATAAATACGTGAAATATCTTACTTCATTATTACAACCCATAAATGTACATCATTGTACCAGAAATTTAATTATGGCACACTAATGTTATTGCCTCAATATTTTTCTCACATAATGCACTATTACACATTAATAATATGAAATATACATAAACTGCCGTATGTGTAACATGGTACATGTTACAGTAGTAAGGATGTAAAGGAGGGGGTGTATAAACCACTGGTGAGAGAATGGTTCCAGTGTAGCGGATCCTCACCAAGATTTCTTTAGTTGAGAACTGAAAACGATGCAAAGGAAAGGAGTTCGGTGTGATTTCCGACAAACGAGTAGTGTTATCGACGTGTTACAATCTTTGGGCTGGGAAGACTCGGGAGTAAGGAGACGAGTTGATCGACTAAGGGGTATGTTCCTGGCTGTCAGTGGAGAGATAGCGTTTTGAAAGTAATTCAATATCACAATAATGAAGATAAAGTTGTATTTCAAGAGGACAAACTGAGGGAAATATTCCCTTATAGGAAGATGAAGTAGGAATTGAATTAGTTTGCCAAGAGAGGTCTTCAGTCAATTTTCATCTTTTCTGAAATCAGTTTAAAAAAGAATAGGTAAACAATTGATAGGGATTCTGCCATCCAGGCGACAGTCCTGGTTCGTATTAGTGGTACGTACAATGAAATCTGTAGTTTTGGATTGACTTTTAACCAAATTAAGCATAACGTATACTGTGCATGGCAGTCCAACGGTGAACCAGAAAAAATCATCCAAACATTTAAGAAATCAACGAAAAAAGGCGCTTTATACGGGCCGGAGTAAGGAGCTGGCCTTGCTGCAATTTTTGGGATAATACAGGACACTACCAAGGAAGGATGCACTCAACTTCCTGCAGAAACTTCACGACCGTCAACACCCTACTCTGCTTTGTTTGCTACAGACTTCCACCGGGAACTCGACAGTTACCAGGAGAGAATTCCACCCAGGAGAATTTCGAGCTCATCCTGCCTGGATTCCTGGAGTCATCAGCCGCACATTGGCAGCCCAGCTATGTGCAATTCGCAGCGCCGACAGGAGGATCCACCGACATCAGAACCAGCTACGACGACGCTACAATCCAGCACATGATAAAGCTGCAAAATGGAGCTGGCAGAGCATTAGACCAGTTTAAAAGTAAGGGTTCTTTTCAGGAACCTGCAGTGTCCCATCCAGACCATCCCGCAGCCACCACAACAGAGATGGCCAGCTTTCCAGTCCACCATCGCTGATGCAGCCTGCGACGTCGCTGATTTACGCCGTACCGGCGTACTTAGGAGGCGAGTGTGTTGTGATGACTGTTTGAAGGCCGCAGTCGCGTGAAATCCGTCCAAAACACACCAGCCTGGTCCAGCCGACGACAGATCAGCTCGTTTTTAATTTCGTGTGGCTATTTCTAGCCGAGTGCAACCCTTATAAGGCAGACCCTCCGACGAGGGTGGGCGGCATCTGCCATGTGTAGGTAACTGCGTGTTATTGTGGTGCCCTTTCTGACGCCAACCTCTTGTGGAAGGATGTATTCAAATTGTGATAATTGGCTGTGTTATATATAGTGTGTAAATTAAGAGGTATATATTTCTGAGGGGCTGCCTGGCCGAGGCGGTAAAGGCGTACTCGGTTCGCCCGAAAGGACGTGGGTTTGAATCCCCGTCAGGAAGTAGTAAAATTTAAGAAACGAGATTTCCACTTCCGGAAGTGCACATGGCCCTGAGGTTCACTCAGCCTACACAAAAATGAGTACCAGGTTAATTTCTGGGGGCAAAAGCGGCCGGGCGTCGTGCTAACCACGCTACCCCATCAAGTGCCGAGGTTACGGATAGTGGAAGCCTTTACCTTCCAGCCCTACAAGGGCCTTCATGGCCTGTACGGAGATGACTTTGCTTTGCTTTGCTTATATATTTTTGAGTCATATTTCGTCAAAGAAAAATCATTCGTAGAAGGCTACAATTGAAAGTCATTGTCACTGAATGAAATCTCGTAAAGACTAACAGTGTTCCTATACTTCCGAGTCTTCGTGAATTAAAATTGGACGTTCACTTTCCTATTGAGTTTTGACTTAGAAAATATTATCAAGGAGTGGAGTTCGAGAATTAAAGAATGAGACCCAGAATGAATTAAAGATTGATTGTGGTAAAATTGCAAACATTTTTGATTATATAGCCATCGCGGATGGTGTACTTCTGACAGTCAACTCCCGATCACTCGGGCAAAATGAATCGCAGGAATAGATTTGGAAATGAATTTGGGGAACCCATCATGTTCTAAAGTTTAAATATCTGAGAAAAATTCTCAGCCTCAATGGGAATGAGACATTAAAGGAAAGGGCGAGGAGGATGAGATGGCTTTCAGACAATGGCATGGACTTTACAAATTCAGGTCCACCTCACTGAAGTCTCAATTTAAAGCTTTTTTGTACGGTGGTCAAAACGAAGTATTTCTATGCTGCGGAAACATTGTCAAGGGTGATGGATCAAGTCATTGATAAATGAGAAAGAAGGTTCCTTAGAAAAATGTTTGGTTCAAAGAAGTTGCTAAACGAGCTACACACCTTTCACTTGAGAACAAATCACGATTTTTACGAAACAGTCAAGAAAATAAAAATTACTGGGAGGAAAAGGCGACTAGATTTCTATGGATAAATCAAGATGATGAAACCGGAGAACTGGCCTACAAGATACTGACTTTGCAAGAAATGTAAAACATAACCTCAGTAGCTAATGGGAGTACACAAAGATTTATAATATGTGAGTATCGAGGAAGAAGAGATACAGTAAAGATTATTCTTTAGGAAGAATGTCGTAATTCCCGAGCAAACCACTGAAGTCATTCACCCGAATGGATATTTCTCACAATTTGATTTTCCAAATTACCTTCCCCAAACATCTTTTTCCCCAAGTGACAAATTCCAGAAATCTAATAACACAGAAAAATGTTCAAAAAGTTTGGGGTAGGAAGAAACCTACGTAAGTAATACTGTATTGTACATAATAAACACTCATATATGAATGTGCGGACAATTTAATCAACTTTCCATATTTAAATTAGGTGGTATCAATGTATTGTTGAATATTCAAGACAGTTTTGAAAGTTGTAGCCTATGCGTCGAATGTTGTCCACTGTACTGCTGCTTTCTTTGTAGTGGTCATGTTCCAGTTCTAGTCATCTTATCCTTTCTTGCAGTGGCAACACGTTTTTGGATGTCACACGTACGTTCCTCCTTAACATCACTTCTTCAGCCATTCACTCGGTATTGCCCTGTTCTTTGTGCAGTTCCATCAGCACGACATAAACTTTCTCATTCAGCGAAACTCTACTTTTAACATACTGTATATGCACCCCTTTACTCCTCTGACGTCTGAACTAATAATTCGAGCTACCATTTTCCAGATGTGTGGGTGTGTGGCAACAGAATCAGTATTGTTAGATCGGGCCTTCGTATCTTTCGGGCGTCCTACCCTTCGGGAGTTTTGATTTTGGAAATAATCTTCGGGTATTTCGAAATGGGCGATTTGATTAGGAGGATTGTTCGTTCGGGGAAGTTCGGATATTTTATTTAGGGGAATGAGTAGACAATTGCATAAATGGGGGATGTATCCGAAAAACAACTTGCCAAACCATGAACCATCTCGGTGGAAGAGTGAGAAAAGAGGAGACCGAGACTTACGGACTCCTTGCTGGAGTGTAGAGAGAAAGGCGTAAATATGAGGTATAGAAGTTGATGAAGAAATGGATAAAGAAATTACAAAGAATGAAATTGAAATGGCAGTAAGAAAGATGAAGAATGGAAAAACTGCTGGAATAGGTGAAATTTCAGTGGAGATGATAAAGGCAGCTGGAGCTGTAGGCCTGCAGTGGACATATCGGGTTCTCAGGAATGTCTGGGAGAATAAGGAGGTCCCTGAGGATTGGCAAAAAGGAATAATCATCCCAATTTTCAAGAAAGGTGATAAGAAAGTTTTGAAGAACTACAGAGGAATTACTCTAATATCCCATGTTGCTAAGATAATGGAAAGGATACTGGAAAGTAGAATAAGGTTGAGGGTTGAGAATCAGATACAGGAAAATCAGTTTGGTTTCAGAAGTGGAAGGTCAACAATAGAGCCCATTTTCATTATGAGACAACTAATGGAAAAGCATTGGGAGTACGGGAATGATATGGTGATGACATTCATTGATATTGAAAAGGCATATGACAGTGTCCCTAGGACGAAAGTTTGGGACAGTCTGGTGCAAAAAGGAATTGGACAGGGATTAATAAAAATGATCATGGCATTGTATAAGGAATATTGTAGTTGCGTGCAAACACAAGCTGGCAGGACAAGTTGGTTCAAAATAACTAGTGGGCTGAGACAGGGAAGTGTTCTATCACCAATCCTGTTTACAATAGTAATGGATGACATCATGAGAACAGCAAAAGCAGCATATGGAGGAAGAGAAATGAACATGATGTTATTTGCAAATGATATTGTGATTTGGGGAGAAGACGGCAGGAAGGTTCAAGAACAGTTGAATGTGGTGAATGGGAAGATTGAAGAATGTGGATTGAAAATAAGTGTAGAAAAGAGTAAAAGTCTTGTTATGACTAGAGGGGAGAAAGAAGGGAAAAGTCAGATTACACTTGCAGACAAGCCCCTGGAAGTAGTGGAAACGTTTAAATACCTGGGGAGTGAATTAATGGAGAATGCTCGACTGGATGCTGAGATTAGTAAAAGGATTCAAGCTGGAAGTTGTTTCAATCATAGTGTAAGAAACATGTTATGGGACAAAGATGTGCCAATGGAAGCAAAGGATACTATGTACAAGATGTATTACGTACCCATAACAACTTACGGAGCAGAAACTTGGACAATGACAAAGAAGGATGAGAGTCGAATACAGGCAGCCGAAATGAAATTCTTGAGGAGTATGATACAGAAGAGTAGAAGAGATAAAATAAGGAATGAGAAAATCCGTGAAGAAATTGGAGTGGAAAAAATGAATGATAGAATAGAGAAGAGCCGACTAAGATGGTTTGGGCACATAAAGCGAATGAGCGACGAAAGAATGCCAAAAAAGGTGATGGAAATGCAAATCCAAGGAAGGAGAGGCCGTGGACGACCACGATTGAGATGGAAGGATACCATCCAACGCAGCATTATAGAAAGGAACCTGGACTGGGACACAGTGTTGGAGGAGGAGTGGTGGAAAGACCGAAGAAAGTGGAGAGGAACCATATTTGCCCCTACCCGGCTACAGCTGGATAAAGGGAAATGATGATGATGATGATGATGAGGACATACAGATTGTATAAATGTGGCATATAAATGGCTGTAACGACGAATGAATGAATATCATCTATTCACCTCATTTGATAGTTGTGTATCCGGCAGACATCATCATACTTGTGGTACGTGGCCTGGAACAGCAAGTAACACTCTCCCCATTCCACTTGAACGCGGAGCTGGCCCTTGTCTGTGAGGAAAGGACATCCAGCTTCTCGAATCTGAAACATAAGACATTAAAGTCATTATTATACAGAACTATCCACGCATTGTATGGCCGCATTCATATGTTCTTTAGATGCGCTAGTGGTTTAGTATCGCATTAACTACATGCACGTATTTCGTGACGGAAGAAAGTTAAGGACCATGCCGTCAATAAAATACAGCACTGGCATTTGTTTGGTGTGAAAATGGGAACCATGGAAAACCATTTTGATGGCTATTGACGGTAGAGTACGAAACCACTTTCACCTGAATACAAGGTCATTACTACAGGAGGTATAACTCATAGCCAACACGCTCGGTGAGATCAAGGAGTTACTCACTGTGAATAGTTTGTAAGGTAATTCAAATTTGATTTAACGACCTTCGTGGATATATGGAGGCTTATTCGGCTAGAGGACTATGTAATACTAAAATTAATCAATCATCATCAATTAAAATGAAAATATTACTGTTGGGCACATCTTTTGTATGACTAATGTCTTAAAATCAAAAGCAACACAGGTGGGGTGGTTCCAAGAATGTTTTACTATTTGCTCCACGTCGCACCAACAGAGATAGGTCTTATGGCGACGATGAGACAGGAAAGGGCTAGGAGTGGGAAGGAAGCGGCCGTGGCCTTAATTAAGCTACACACCGAGCTCGATAGCTGCAGTCGCGTAAGTGCGGCCAGTATTCAGTATTCGGGAGATAGTAGGTTCGAACCCCACTGTCGGCAGCCCTGAAAATGGTTTTCCGTGGTTTCCCATTTTCCCACCAGGAAAATGCTGGGGCTGTACCTTAATTAAGGCCACGGCCGCTTCCTTCCCACTCCTAGCCCTTTCCTGTCCCATCGTCGCCGTAAGACCTATCTGTGTCGGTGCGACGTAAAACAACTAGCAAAAAAAATAATTAAGCTACAGCCCCAGCATTTGCCTGGTGTGAAAATGGGAAACCACGGGAAACTATACTCAGGGTTGCCGACAGTGGGGGTTCGAACCCACTATCTCCAGAATGTAAGCCCATAGCTACGCGCCGCGAACCGCACGGCTAACTCGCTCAGTCTCAAGAATGTGAGCAAGACTTGAGACAGATCGATTTCCCTGAAAACAAAATTAGCGGCAGGGCTGAATAGACTAATGGTAACAAGCTATCAGTGTTTTAAAGTGGAACCAGAGTCCAGAAGACGGAGGGCATAAGACGTTCTAGGGATGACTGAAGAAACAAATGCAGATGTCAATTTAATTGTAATTTTTTACAAAATCTATTCAAAAGTGTGTGCTACTACTTCACTACACGCAAGCAGCCGTGCGACGAGCTCTTCCTCCGATTTAATTGGAGTCTCATACACTCTCTCACTCCGTTCCAAACGAACAAAAACGTCCTGCGTGCTGTCAGAGTACATACATTGCATTCTGACGTCATGGCATGTTTAATATAACATGCAATATTGCCAGTTTTGAAGAATTAATTTAAATCCTTCCTTTACGTGCCAGTAAATCTACCGACACGAGTTCCAAAAAGTGCCCAAAAAACTGTGTTTGTTCGGTATCAAACTCTAAAAATTGCTCAGAGGGTTGAGACGCTGGCCTTCTGAATACAGCTTGGCAGGTTCGATCCTGGCTCAGTCCGATGGTATTTGAAGGTGCTCAAATATGTCAGCCTCGTGTCGGTAGATTTACTGACACGTAAAGGAACTCTTGCGGGGCAAAATTCCGGTACCTAGGCGTCTCCGGGAACCGTAGAAGTAGTTAGTGGGATGGCAAGCAAATAACAATTTTATTATTATTATTATTATTATTATTATTATTATTATTATCGATAAAACACAGAACAATCTTTTCATGGTGTTAAAACTCACCCTTCAAGCTATAACATTTCGCAGCTCCATATTCATCGTGACCCTTACTTTCATGGTCCCCTTTTCCTTCTTTTCAATCATTTTCTTCAATCTGGCATCCTTACGCATTTTTCGGGCATCAATTTCAGCTTGTAATGCTTGCTGTCTGCCCAGGGTGAGTAATTTTGTCTTCATATTTGAACTATTGAATCTAGCCGCTCCATTACCATAACCCTACTGGATGCCCCATCATAGAAACAGACGACAGCATCCGTAAATACTGTTTTTAGAGCCTGATAGCCAATAAACACAGTTTCTTGATGGACGTTTCAGGAACTCTTGTTAGGATTTTGTGTCTTACCGTGTACGCACTTATAAAGAAACATATGGTCAGGCAATTCATGGTAAATTGGTTTAATAGCCTGGAGAACCTCATGGGGAATATATATATATACTACCATTTGTTTTACTTCTCCCTCACACAAACAGGTCTTATGGTGATGACAGGATAGAAAATGGCTAAGACTGGAAAAGAAGCGAACGTTGCCTTAATCAAGGCGTGAAAATGGGAAAGAGCAGAAAATCATCTTCAGGGACGCCAACAGTTGGGCTCGAACACCTATCTCCCAATTCCAACTTGATAGCTACGGGACCCAAACCGCGTAACAAACTCGCACGGTATATAAATATAGGATAGCGAAAAAAAGTGTTACTAAAGTATTTATACACCGTGTATATATTTAAACGAAATATCTGTCCGGTATTTCGAGTGACCATGAAAGTTCAGAAGGAAAATACTTTTATTGATTTGGTTTGCTTATTTATGAAGTCACCACCCTAATATGTAGGCTTAACACGAGTGCAGTCAATAGCAAGTAATGCTGCTGATTTTTATTCCTTTTACAATTTGCTGTACGTCGCATCGACTCAGATATGTCTTATGATGGCTATGGGATAGGGAAAGGCTACGGGCGTGAAGGAAGCGACCGTGGCCTTAATTAAGTCATAGCTCCAGCATTTAGATGTTGTGAAACGGAGAAACCACGGAAATCCAACTTCAGGGCTGCCGACTGTGGGGTTCGAACCCACTGTATTTCGAATGCAAGTTGACAGTTACGTGACCCAAACCACACAGCCACTCGTTCAATAAAAGGTTTAACTATATTCTTAATAGCACTTCTTGTTTCCAGTTTCCCCGGTCCAAATAAATTCAATTTCAAAAAATGATACACAATCTAAAGTTATTAGAATTCGCATGTTCATCTCCCACCTGGAAAACAATTCTATGAGTATGAGTAAACACTTCATTAATAAACTTAGCCATTTATTTAATCTCGTACTCATAAGAGCAATAAATCGGTAGATGCTCATACTTGAGACAGCTATCACCCCTACTCAAAATAGAGTGAACATATAGTTGCTCACCAATCTGAGAAGGTGGACTTTTATCAAATACGCTACAGAGAACAGGTGATACTTTGCGAGATATCGTAAGACATTGATTGCCAGCGCACCTAGCGGGACGGCCTTGTAACTGAATGTAGTAGTACACTATACACTACGAATTATGCCGAAAATGCCTGGTTCCCAGTCGTCTGTAATTAAACAGTGGTTACAGGAGTTTCCCCATTTCACATTGGATGGTAAAATTATATTCCGTGACGTTTGCAGCAAAGAGATGAGTTAAACTTGCTTTATATTTCCCTTTCAATTTAGCGTCCGACTCCATGGCAACATTTAGCGTGCTGACCTTTGGTTACAGGGGTCCCGAGTTTGATTCCAGGCAGAGTAGGGAATTTTAATCCCTAATTGGTTAATTACAATGGCACGGGGACTGGGTGTATGCGTCGTCTTCATCATCATTTCATCCTCATCACGACGCAAAGGTCGACTACGGGCGTCAAATTAAAAGACCTGCATATGGCGAGCCGAACTTGTCTTCGGACACTCCCGGCACTAAAAGCCATACGCCATTTCATTTCATCATTTAGCAAAATAAACATGGTATTTTATTGATGCCTATTCAAATACGCAAAATTGAAGCTACCTAAAAATATTTTAGAACCTATTTGAGAGCCTATCTTAGGCATCTAAAATAATATTTAAGCACCTAAAAGTCCGAGGTCTAGTAATCACTATCGCATGTTTTTGTAGTGATTGGAAGTGTAGTGTGTTGTCTGAATATGAAGAGGAACGTGTTGGAACAAACACAAACCTCCAGTCCCCGAGCCAGAAGAATTAATTAGACAAGATTAAAATCCCCAATCCGACCAGGAATCGAATCCGGGACCTTCTTAACGCTGACCATTCAGCCAAAGATTCGGACAAAACGAAATCATTACTGAGTTTCGTATTTCTATCAGTAATAACATTCAATTTTCGTAATAGAATAAAGCAAAAATAATTATTTAGTTTCATTATTGCTATCAATTTGAACATGCAACTTTTTGTGGTTTCAAACTTACCGCCGGATGTTTAAGGTCAGGCCGCCATGTGCGCCACTGTCAACATGTCTCACAGTTTAGTATGGGAGAATACGGAAGTGTGCAGTATTGTCTATGTTGTATTTGCTTTTATCCATACCACAAATGAGAATCGTTCCTCAGGCTGTTAAAAATGTGAGTTTATACTACACCACCTTCATAATATGAGTATATTCAGGTAGTGAGTACATTCTCGACAACTGAATTTTTATGAAGTGGAGTACATGCTCAGAAAAGTTGATTATACACTAAATATTCAAATTTATTTATACCAGTTCTAATTTTTGATCCATCTGCACGAAAATGAAGCGATGTTAATATTTTCGTACACTTTCGTGCTATTTACTCATCACCATTACATGAGTACAATGTAGAGCACATACAGCTGGAGGGAAATTATACTTTTCCGTCTACTCTTGATTTGTAACGTCAACATTTTGAAGAAATTTAATCCACACTCCTGCAGCTTTAGCGACGATGAAGTCTATAATGTTAAAAAGACTTCTAGACACGATTTTTTGGTAGATGGCAAGTCCCGTTTACTATATTGAAATCCAGGTTTACCTACTGGTCTTTATTTTTATTTAATTCTTAGTGACACACCCACTTAAAAATTTCTCTCCTTTACTGCTTATTGAAGAGAGAAGAAAATATTCAATGAAAGAACGAAAAGCCTTCAAGTACATTCTGGAACTTTTGAAAATCACACTACAAAGATTTATTAATAAACAAAATCGTCCTAGATGTATCCATCTCTTAAGGAATACGGTTACAATAATCTTTATATCAAAATAAAAGGAGAAATGTATAAAATTAAATTGAATGAGAGTGCGCTTGTATTTCTTTCCCTAATTCCTCATTGAAATTAAATTTGATTTATTTGACCTTAACATTCATGATTTACTTGGATAAGCGAACCTCTATTATTGACGCTTACATTGAGGTTAGTTTGTTGTAGTTGTGTTTGGTGATTTTAATATGTAACTAGTCGGGCGGGCAGCAGTGATGTGCCTAAATAAAGAGCAAATAGGGTAGGCATATTTGCTTTTAGTGACTACCTTGTGATTCTGAGTTATACCTTCCACTCCTGTCTTCATGGGCAATTTAGCTTTATTCGTATCATACAGTACTGTATTATACCTAACGACGAGTTGCAAGGAAGGGAGTAATAATGTCAAGGAACCTTCAGTTTTACGAGCCTTCTGATCAACAGAGAGAGCTTAAATTTGATGTATTGTTCAGAGTCGTTGACGAAACATGTGATCCTAATAGCTTTGAAAGGTTCATTATCAATACTGAGAAATAATTTATATAGTCATAAATATATAGTATACTTTGTCCTTATGGGCGATCCATGTTTAAGTTTGCAATAATAATAATAATAATAATAATAATAATAATAATAATAATAATAATAATAATAATAATGGTATTACGTCGCACTACGTACTATTACGGACGGAGCGAGTTTGATGCGCAGGAGAGTCATGTCGCTGTAAGCTTGCGTTTGAAATATATTGGATTCGAACCCCACCATCAGCAGCCCTAGAAAGGGATTTTTGTTTTCCATTTTGCACCAGAAAATGCTAAGGTGCCGGAGTTTTATCCCGCAGGAGGTATTTTATGTTCCAGTAAATCTACCTACTTCAGGATGGCATGTTTTAGCACCTTCAAGTACTACCGGACTCAGCCGTCGAACCCACAAACATGGGCTCAGAAGATCTGCGCTCCACCGTCTGATCTACTGAGTCCGGCTTTTTGTACCAAGAAATGAAAAATGAAATGAAATGTCGTATGGCTTTTAGTGCCGGGATATCCCAGGACGGGTTCGGCTCGCCAGGTGCAGGTCTTTCTATTTGACTCCTGTAGGCGACCTGCGCGTCGTGATGAGGATGAAACCAAGAAATGAGGAATAGAGACTGATCCATTTCTTCACTGTGTTATACCTAACGACGAGTTTCAAGGAAGGGAGTAATAAGTCAAGGAGCCTTCAGTTTTACGAGCCTCCTAATCAACAGAGAGCTTAAATTTGATTAATGCATTAATGTAAGGTCCTTCAAACAAACCATTAGCTTACAATACGCACTGTTTGATATAGGCATATTTCTTCAAAATGTAAGTTGGGAACGAACGAGTTTATCGTGATGTAACGTGCAGTCTATACTATAGCACTGGGTAGAATTCATTTGTTCTTCACACGACACCTGTCATGTCGGGATACGTTAGAGCGGTGACAAACATCG
Organism: Anabrus simplex; assembly: GCF_040414725.1. Lineage (NCBI taxonomy): Eukaryota > Metazoa > Arthropoda > Insecta > Orthoptera > Tettigoniidae > Anabrus > Anabrus simplex. The sequence continues at coordinate 254,900,746 of NC_090268.1, read as the reverse complement.
GGCGTGCTGTTACACACCAGTGCCCTAGGCCACGAACGCGATATAAACTGTCACTACTCCATTACTTGTCGCACCATGTCTTGAGGGATTAACCGAGCGCGTGAACAGCCTATGCTGTATCAACAATATGTCTACATAAACATTCATTTCAGGCGGTAACCAGCCCAACCACGGGTGTTCACCCTTTCAAGGGTTTTGGATTATATAATTCCCATAAATTTCTCTCGATATTGACTTAATGGGGTACGTATTTCCCACTTCAGACTTTTCCTTTTATCTGATGTGGGTACTTATCTATATATTAAAAACATTATGAAAATTAAAGTCAGTCAGTCCGGCCATTCTATCTGGTCGATTTCCTTCTTTTTTAAAACTGAAAGGTATTCATGCACAGATTTGTCATCAGGTACTATAAATCACTTAACTTCCGCCTTCCTCAAATTATTTGATTTTTCAATTTTTTGTCTCTTTGAAACAATCATATCTTTGGTTCTAATTGAGGAACGGAGTTCGTTTTGGCCTAAGAACACTCAGCGGATCAAACTCTTTCATTTCAGCTCTTAACTATTAAAATTGGCCGATTCTGAGGAAAGTTACGAGTGCACATTGTGATAGTACATATATCACATCCCCGAATTATATGTAGAAGGTAGAAATATTATTGTCAGTATTCGATTTATTATTATTATTATTATTATTATCGGTATTTCATTTGTATGTTTTGTCATTTATATTTATAAGCTGGAAGATATCCACATATGTAGGTATCAGTAATTTGTTTTGCATGAGTGGGAAAACATTGCTTTAATAACTCTGGTAATTTGAATGAGTCATATGGCTGCCCCAGTGTTTGTTGTGATGTACTTGTGTTGGGAAATTCATGAGTCATGTATATATCCCAGCCTGATGAGATGAGCTTGTTGTTGTATTAGGAAAGTTTGGTGAATCATGGAATATACCCCAGAGTTTGTTTATCTCTTGGGAGCTAGGTCTTGACAAGAGGTTCACTCATGATTGGCTGACAAGCACCAATCCAGACGTATCAACTGAGAGGAGGGGGATGTTGATGTCTATAAAGGTTGTTGATACGGCGGCAACCAAAACATTGTAAAACATTGTAAGGGTGATTGTAAAGGTGATTGTAAAGGAACGAGAAGGAAGATAACTACAACTACAAGCAGTAACACTGTATGAAGGAACGACAACTGACACACTGTAGGGGAAGGAAGTAGTGCTGATAAACGGTAATGGAGTGACACGGCAGCAATGGACTGGATTTCAAACGTTCGTGGAGCGTAGTCTTGTTATGTTCGTGGAAAGTGGCTGATTGTGGAGAGTGCTTGCGCATTAAGTATTGTAGCACTTGTGGCGGCCTAGCATTATATGTTGGTGAAAGCTATCTCAGACTTTCCGTAAATTTATGTTGAGGATCGACAGACGTGTGTATATCTCTTTACAACAAGTGTTAAAATATGTGAACACAGTAGTACAAGGTACAGTATCTGTGTGATGTGATAACTGCCGATTATGAGAATCGGTAAGTCGAATTGATATAGAGACAGTGAAGGGTATTTATCTTCATACATGTACATTGTTCATCGGACCATCTACAAATGGTAGCTTAGTTCTCGCTTTCGTTTTCCCACGATTTTCAATATTGTTGTTGTTGTAAATATGGAGTCTTCTAGCAATATTTTGTGTGTGTATTATATGTATAATGTTGTATGTTGATGAGGTGCTCATGCACGGAATTTGTTCAGAATATAGTTAGCTATTTTAGAATCAGTGTTATTGATGAACCTAGGTGCAGTTCCTACCTAATTAGTCGTTTTCAGGAGGTTAGGTAAGGCCTGCAGCAGATGTACCAGTACGCAGCATTATGTACACGCCCTGGGATATACAGTTTATCATGCTCTTATCTAAATTCGAGGGATCCATTCTGGTGAACTCTGGCGCCCATACTACGGACATTTTGGTTAATTATGCTTATTAATTTTATTAAGTTTTGAGTAATTTTTAAAATATATTTTTATTTATTTATTATTATTATTATTATTACAACATTCAATTTGACATCTCATTTCTTCAACATTTTTCTCATTGAAGCAATCATATCGTTCGTTCTAATTGAGATATGCAGTTCGTTTTGGTCTAAAACACTCAGCGGATCAAGCACTTTCTTTTGAGGTAATAAATACTTAAATTGGTAGATTGTGAGAAAAGTTATGAGTACATTTGAATCCAATCACGAAGATCTTTGAAGGACTTTTTAACAGTTCGTTGTGTAGTGTTGTTCCAAGGAACGTTTAATTCAATTTCTTTGTGTGATGTATTTTCAGGTGTTTTGTTGACATAATATTACATTCTATTACCACAGCAGATCATGTGCTTTACTTCATTAACTCGAAACCTTGCAAATACATCCGTGAGGATAGTAACGAATAACACCATACTTTGTACATTGCGGGCGGAGCCAGCGGGAAACTGCTAGTTAATCTGAATATAAAATACAGGAACGATATAATATGAAGTCTGAGATTGGTTTGCATAATTGCAGAGGTGCCAACCTTTGAAATGGGTTATCAGTAATCAGCCCCTTCTCTTAAAAAAAATTTCGAGTCAAATTCAAAGCATGCTCCTCCCTTCTCGATAATGACGCCCCTCTTTGGCTTTCCCGACAGCAATCGATTCTAAAGTACGTATATCATGTAACACAATATAATTTAGTGACAAAACATTTTTTAGTTTGTGTTGCATATATCTGCTGCTTTTCAGCGTAACTTTTTTTTAGGCATCCTTTCCCTGCGATTACATTATCTTCTTCTGAACCATAAGCGATTCCAGTGTAGATGTTCATAACGTAGGTCTGAATTCTGTCTTATTTTTCCTATCAACACTGAAAACTCTTTCTGAGGGGGAATTACCGTCAGGTAAACTAAATACTTCTGTAAAATACAACATTACGTAAGGTTTTATAATGGAGAAGAGCAGAGGAAAGCTCCTTCATTCATAATGAATTCCTAGCGCGTATGGGTAACGAAACGAAGTGATGATCCGAATAAGTATAATTTCCACTTCACAAGCATTAAAACGAGAAGGGTTGTGGTGTAATGCTCGAAATCTATCTTTATTTATTTATTTTTCCGTTATGATGTCGCTTTTGCGTAATATGCCCTCCCCTGCGAACCATGTGGCCTTGCCGCGGTGGGGATGCTTGCGTGTCCCAATGAAGCAGATAGCCAAGCTGCAGGTGCAACCATATCGGATGGGTATCTGTTGAGATACCAGACTAACGAATGGTTCATAGAAAGGGGGGTAGCAGCATTTCGGAAGTTGCAAGGGGGGCAGTCTAGATGATTGACTGATATGGCCTTGTAATAATACTCAACATGGTTTAGCTGTGTTGATACTGCTACACGGCTGAAAGCAACGGGAAACTACAGCAGTAACTAACTCACTAGGACATGCAGCTCTCTCTGTATGAATGATTTACTGATGATGGCTTTCTCCCGGGTAAAATATTCCGGAGGTAAACTAGTCCCCCATTCGGATCTCTGGGTGGGGACTGCACGAGAGGGGGCGATCATCAGGAAGATGGATACTGACATTCTGCGAGTCAGAGCGTGGAATGTTTGAAGTGTGAATCGTTGTGGTAGCCTAGAGAATCTGAAAAGGGAGATGGATAGACTGAAGTTAAATGTAGTTGGTATAAGTGAAGTACTTTGGCAGGAAGAACAGGATTTTTGGTGAGGCGACTATAGAATTATCAACACAAAATCAAACAGGGGAAATGCAGGAGTTGGTTTAATAATGAATAAGAAAACAGGGCAGCGGGTAAGCTACTACGACCAGCATAGTGAAAGAATTATTTTCGTCAAGATAGGCACCAAACCAATGCCCACCATAATAATGCAGGTCTATGTGCTTACTAGTTCAGCGGATGATGAGGAAATCGAAAGAATATATGAAGAGATAAAAGATTTAATACAATATGTAAAAGGTGACGAGAATCTAATTGTGATGGGAGAGTGGAATGCAGTGGTAGGCCAAGGAAGAGAAGGCAATACAGCAGTGGCGGTTTCTGGTATAGCGCAATGGAGCAATGCACCTCCAGTTTATATCAAATTGTACTCAGCTACTTAATTTTCACGATTCCCTTGTCATTCTCAAAGCTCGTGCTAAGCCCATCTGTCCGTAATATACTCGTACTGGCTCTTAATTCATGTGAGCTGCGCATAGTCTGTGGCTGGAGACTCGTCTGGAATGAACCCCCATACAAGGCTGCATCTCCGTCCGTACTTAGGCGAAGGGACCAGTGAGGTGCGGGGGGAAGTCTGTCAGCATTAAAGCAAGACCTGGATATCGCAGAAAAGAATATCCGTGGTGTAGGCATGCGCAGTATGCCACTCTCTCTCAAGTCTGTCGCAAGTCGTGTTGTTGGGGTAAGAAAACTGTAATAGTATGTGCCTGCCATCTGTTGCCCTTACAGGAATTTAACCAGGCAGCAGAGAATAGTGCACATAATTAGCGCTAGTGTTGAACAGCATCATTACTACCAAAAGTCATATTAAATTGCCAAATTCCAATTGATACCTTGTCCCAAATATATCAATACTTACTAAACATCTATTCATTTGCCTTCTTTGGAATAATTACTTTTTCGGAGAGAAACATAGCTTAAAAATCATTGAGGCAAAGAGTAGCGGGAAGGTAATACCAATGAAAACGCTAATTGACCAGCTCACACTAGTTCTTAAAATTAAGTTACCAACATTTTGAAAAGTGCAAACATTCATTCCTATAGTTTCCTCGTGTTTTTCAAGTGTGAAACTAGTGTTTGTAAACGTTTGTACTTAGCAATTATCATAATTCGTAACATTATTGTACGCTGTGCAAGCGTGTGAGTGTTTTTTTGCACCGTTGTGCCGTTCTGAAACTTAATTTTTAGGATATAAAGAAGTTACAATCTTTTGTCCGTGTGCGTGTGTGTGTTTTTGTGCGTTGTAATTACGTCCACAATCTTTGTGCCCCGGAAAGGTAAGGAGCTACATAATGAGTTTGAACAGTGTCCAGATACTTAAGAAGACAAACTTTTCTTGTCTCTCTCTTGAGCGAAAACTTGAGATTAAGAATGCCGGGCGCCCAATGCCTGATCTTGTTATAACGAAGCAGACTAAAAGTAAAAGTAAAGAAATCGTGCGTAAATTCAGAATGGATATATACAAAAGAACCGAGTGGATCTGTGGGTGCGAAGTTACTAACAGGTTGTTTTGTTTTCCGTGTTTATGCTTCGTGAGTGATGAAAGCGAAGGGACTTGGACCAAAGTCGGAGTAGTAGATTTAGGACATTTGTCCCAAAAAATAAAGAAACACGAAAGTTCTAAATCTCATATGCTTGCCCAGTTAGAATTCGATCTTCTGGGAAAACACGATATCCGGCAGCAACTTGATTGTGCTTACAGGCAGTCTGTCGAAAGACACAACGATCAAGTACGGAAAAATCGTTATGTGCTGTCAAAAATTATCGACTGTGTAAAGTTCTGTGGCGCGTTTGAGTTGGCATTGCGCGGGCATGACGAAACAAGTGAATCCTCGAATCCTGGCATATTCCGAGGCCTCGTTAATTTTAGTTCTGAAATTGACGTTGCATTAAAGGACCATCTGTCCAAAGCTACTGTTTTCAAAGGCACCTCGAAAGACATTCAGAATGAACTGCTTTCGTGCATGTTTGAAATCTGTCGCGAGAAAATAAAGAAAGAAATCACAACTGCGCCCTTCATTTCGGTAATCGCAGACGAGACCACCGATATATCAACTACAGCACAATTAGTTATTGTACTGCGCTACGTTCTTCCCAACGGTAAGCCAGTTGAAAGATTTTGGGGTTTCCTCTCACCCGCTAGTCATGATGCTAAGACAATAGCAGAGTGTTTAAAATCTTCTTTGAGCGATGTTGTTGATAGCCCAGATAAGTTAGTTTCACAAAGTTACGATGGGGCGAATGTAATGAGTGGTCGCCATTCAGGAGTGCAAGCTCTCATCAGGGAAGATTTTAAGCATGCACATTATGTTCACTGTTACGCCCATTCTTTGAACTTAGTCATGGCACAAGCGACAAGCCAGAATACGGATGTCCGTATATTTTTTGCAGATTTAAGTGAAATCCCCAGCTTCTTTAATAACTCCCCGCAGCGATCAGGTGTATTGACCGAAATAGTTGGTAGAAGAGTACCTCATGCTTCAAACACAAGGTGGAATTTTAAATCAAGGACCGTTGAAGTAGTTTACGAGAACAGAGATGCCCTCATCGAATGCCTTGATCAACTGGAAACTACCTCTCGACAGCCTAACACCATATCGCAAGCAAGAGGTTTGCGTTTAAAATTGGAGCACCCGTTATTTCAGTTCTGGTTGGCTGTTTTCCATCAGATAATGCCTCATGTGGACATTTTATACAGTCAGCTACAAAAGCGAAATTCAGATCCGTTGGAAGTCAAAGGCGCACTTTCAGGTTTCGAGGCTGCTATAAAAATGGTTCGGGAAAATAAAATTGACCACATCGCTGACGAACATGATATACTGCCCCCGCCAGTGAAGGTATCACGAGGGCCGCTGCGTACCTCGAAACGAGTTGCGGCAAAAGAAGTTTGTGACACAGTCATTCTTCAAGCAAAGGAACGGTTTCAATTCACAAACCACCTTCTTGCAGCAAACTTGTTTCAAGCTGAAAATTTCGGCAGCTTTGAGAAGCAGTTTCCCCACTCACTTCTGTACAAAGCGTGTGAGGCCTACCCATTTCTCGACAAACCGAAACTGAGAACCGAACTTGAAATATTATACATGAGAAATGATTTTCGAACTGTTTCTGGGGCTACGACTTTGTTGCAGTTTCTTTTAGAAAATAAGTTGCAGAGTGTCTTTGGTGAAAGCATAAAACTTTTAAATATAGTTATTACTATTCCCATGACGACATCTGAAGCAGAAAGGTGCTTCTCAACCCTGAAAAGAATAAAGACTTTCTTGCGCAGCACAATGACCGAGGATAGACTTAATGCTCTTGCTATGCTGTCAATTGAAAAGGACTTGGTTCGAGACTCTGTGGACTTCAACGAAGCAGTTATAGATAAATTTGCATCCCTCAAGGAGCGCAAGATGGATTTTTTGTATAAGCTGTCTACATAGGGTAAGTCGATTGTGAAACATTTCTAATTTTGCATGTGGTAAATATCGGCATGTATTGTCTGCTTCTCTCGTATTCGATCACATTTTCAAAACTTCTATCATCTTATTTTGGGAGGTTACGGCCCACGACGGGAGAGGTGGAGGGGGGGGGGTGCAATTTTTTTTCTTCTGTTGAACCCCCAGTGACGAAAGTCACGCGCCGCCACTGCAATACAGTAAGAGAATTCGGATTGGCACAAAGGAACGAAAGAGGAAGTCGGCTGGTTGAATTCTGCACTGATCATAATTTAGTCCTTGCCAGTACTTGGTTTAAACACCACAAACGACGGCTGTATACGTGGACGAGACCTGGAGACCTGGAAGGTATCAAATAGACTTCATTATGATTAGGCAGAGATTCAGAAACCAGGTGTTGGATTGCAAAACTTTCCCAGAAGTAGACGTGGACTCTGACCACAACTTGTTGGTCATGAAATGCCATCTGAAGTTAAAGAAATTGAAGGAAGGAAGGAATGCAAGGAGATGGGACCTAGACAAGTAGAAAGAAAGGAGTGTGAGGGATTATTTCAAGGAACATGTTGCACAAGGACTAAATGAAAAGGCTGAAGGAAACACAATAGAGGAAGAAAGGATAATAATGAAAAAATGAAGTCAGTAGGGCTGCTGAAGAGAGGTTGGGGAGGAAGAAAAGATCAAGTAAGAATCGGTGGATAACTTAGGAGATACCAGACCTGATTGATGAACGACAAAAATACAAGAATTCTGGAAATGAAGAGAGCAGAAAAGAATACAGGCGATTAAAGAATGAAGTGGATAGAAAGTGCAAGGTAGCTGAGGAAGAACGGCTGAAGGAGAACTGCAAGGATGTCGAAGGTTGTATGGTCCTAGGAAAGGTAGTTTCTGCATACAGGAAAATCAAGGAAATCTTTGGAGAAAGGAAATCTAGGTGTATGAATATTAAGAGATCAGATGGAAAGCCACTTCTAGAGAAAGAAGACAAAGCATAAAGATGGCAGGAACATATCCAACAGTTGTATCAAGGTGAAGATGTAGATAACTTGGTTCTGGAACAAGAGGAGGCTGTTGATGCTGATGAAATGGGAGACCCAGTTTTGAGGTCAGAGTTTGATAGAGCTGTGAGAGACCTAAATAGGAACAAGGCACCTGGAATCGATGACATTCCCTCTGAATTACTGACTGCCTTAAGATAAACCAGCATGGCAAGGTTATTCCATTTAGTGTGTAAGATGTATGAGACAGGATAAGTGCCATCCGATTTTTGGCAGAATGTTGTTATACCTATTCCCAAGAAATCCGGAGCTGACATGTGTGAAAACTACCGCACCATTAGTTTAGTATCTCATGCCTGCAAAATTTTAACACGTATTATTTACAGAAGAATAGAAAGACAAACTGAAGCTGAGTTGGGAGAAGATCAATTTGGCTTCAGAAGAAATGTAGGAACACGTGAAGCAATCCTGACCTTACGTCTGATCTTAGAGGATCGAATCAAGAAGGACAAGCCCACGTACATGGCATTCGTAGATCTAGAAAAGGCATTCGATAATGTTGATTGGACCAGGCTATTTACGATTCTGAAGGTGATTGGGATCAAATACCGAGAACGAAGAATTATCTACAATCTGTATAAAAATCAGTCTGCAGTTATAAGAATCGAGGGCTTTGGAAAAGAAGCAGCAATCCAGAAAGGAGTGAGGCAAGGCTGCAGTTTGTACCCCGTCCTTTTCAATGTTTACATGGAACAGGCAGTAAAGGAAATCAAACAGGACATTGGAAAGGGAATCACAATCGAAGGAGAGGAAATCAAATCCTTGAGATTTGCCGATGATATTATTTTATCTGAGACTGCAGAAAATCTCGAGAAGTTGCTGAATGGTATGGACGAAGTCTAGTGTAAGGAGTACATATGAAAACAAATAAGTCCAAAACAAAAGTAATGGAGTGCAGTCGAACGAAGGCTGGCGATGCAGGAAATGTTAGATTCGGAAATGAAGTATTAAATGAAGTAGATTAATATTGTTACTTGTTAGTAAAATTACTAACGATGGCAGAAGTAAGAAGGACATAAAATGCAGACTAGCACAAGCAAGGAAGAGCTTTCTTAGATAAGAAATGTGCTCACTTCAAACACTGATATATGAATTAGAAAGATGTTTCTGAAGACTTTTTATCCGGAGCGTGGCATTGTATGGAAGTGAGACATGGACGATAACTCAGACAGAAAGAGGATAGAAGCTTTTGAAATATGGTGTTACAGAAGAATGCTGAAGGTGAGATGGATAGATCGAATCCGGATCATTTTTGACCGCGAGATCTTTGGCGCCACTTCCTTCGGTGTCTTCCTCTGAAGCATTATTTATGAAGTCTATGATCCTAAGATCAGACATTGGCATACCATTCCGAAATTTAGAAGCCAAAATAATGTCTCATATGAACAAAAAGTACCAAACACACATGCAAAATGAAATTATAAAACTTATCAAAACTTTTCGGTCAAAACCAACTTTGTAACATGCATGTAGGATCTTAAACGGAACCGTGCAGTGTTTAAATTGTGTCACCGATATAATTACTGGTTACTGAGCATAATCACTCCGGCTGTGAGTTGGCCTTAAATTGCAGGAAAGGTATAGAGAACAGCGAGGGTGAGAAAGTAATTTGGAGGGAGTTCGAGGGGTGTAGAGTTTTACCGGTCTCCTCAAAGACCCCACAACACCGTTTGAGGGTGTAGATTCTTTAGATTCTTGTAGTCTAAATTAATAATTAGTCTTAATATTTTACTTTCTTACTTATTATATAATGCATGTTTTAATTCTGCTGGATTTGGTATCTGTATTTTTTAAAGTTTAATGTTTAATTTAATATTTTAATATTAACAACATGTAGTTAGTGAGTTCATAAACCTGTATTTGAATTATATGAATTATGTCAATAAATTGAATCTAATTCTCTCTCTGTCTTCTGCTGCCACTCATCTTCGCTAGATGGCATTGCCGTTGCAATTGAATAGAAACTGACCCACCAACGACGGGTCCAACAGCAATTTATTTTTGTTGAAGTTAGTTTACATGAGAAGCCTTCTAGGATTAAATAAATCCTTTCTTCAACCCGAATATACCAGGCATAAAATAAGTACCGGTATGCGAAATATTTCGGGTTCTGAAACACTCCCAGCACAACTTACCTCCTTGACAGTGACGTCTGTCTCCATGATGATACCCTCATCTGACACTTCTTGCGTATAGTAGTGGCTGAATGGGGCACCAGGTAGCGCCACTGGTTCCACGTGGCCAGACTTGCCATGGTAGCGAAGCAGGTATGCCGTCCAGCACACGTACCTGCAACAGAATGGTAGAATCTTAGACAACAATATCTGGACGAACAGTTCGTACTTCAGATAGAATAATAGATAGAATGAGAGCATGGTATTCTATGTTTCTCGCTTTCAGACGCGGCGTGATCTCTATGTAACGTCAATGGCTCAGTGAACCCCTTCGAAAGAGATAACTCTTATCAAAACGAATATAATAATATAGTGAGCTGACTCGTGCTAGTTCACATGTTCCGATGCTGCAGAGTGCTAGTTTCGTCAGCAGGCGATTGCTGAATGTAAACACGTGGCCGTCATATGGCATAAGGTTATCTATATATTTTAAAAAAATGCGAATATCAGCTTTGTCCAGTCCATCAGGCCGGTCTACTGGACCGATTTCCTTAATTTTTGTTTTAATCTCCCCGGAATTATCTGCCGTTGAATTATGAGGCATTCATAGGTCTCTAAATTCAGTCAACTTTGAGTAATCCTAAAATCAAGTCACTAAATGACCACTCCAGTAATAGCAGGCAATGGCTTACCCTAGCCGTCAAGACATTCTGTACTTAGTGGGTTACATACAGTTAAGGAGCAATGTGTTTATGTAAGGATATCAGCGAAGCTTTTTGTTTTTGTTATTTACTTTACGTCGCACCGACACAGATAGGTTTTACGACGACGATGAGGCAGGAAGGGGCTAGGAGTGGGAAGGAAGTGACCGTGGCCTTAATTAAGGTACAGCCCCAGCATTTTCCCGGTGTGAAAATGGGAAACCACGGAAAACCATCTTCAGGGCTGCCGACAATGGGGTTCGAACTCACTCTCTCCCGAATACTGGATACTGGCCGCACTTAAGCGACTGCAGCTATCGAGCTCGGTAATCGGCGAAGCTAAACGATTAAAAATGATATAGGCAAACCTGCAGTTTCAACCAACCTTGGTACACCTATGACTTAATACTATCTGGAGAGAAATATCGTGGGGAATAAGACACACCTAGCACTCCTTGTAGTGGAGTAGGGAGGGAGTGACATGTAAAAATAACAGAAAACGCCCTGTATTAATGTTGAATCCATAATTTTCGGGTGATACTCTGGATGACATTTAAGTTCAAGTTCAGCCATAGGCGATGAGTAGGGGTGAAAAAGATAATATCCAAAATGATGGAGAAGCCCCAGTTTTTGGGTTCGATTGGCTGATTGGCGACTCAGTGAAAGTTAGAATGATGCATATCATATCTATAGAGCGACGCGTAAATACATAAATATATACAATTATCACTTACTTGTTTTTATTTATTTGAAGGGATCAGTTACTTCCGAGACAATACGGGTTGCAACAAGGACAGAGCTATACGAACAAAATAATATAAACCTAAAACTTTTAATTAAACATGCAACAATAACTCTAAAAGTACAAAATAGTTCGTAATTATATCAAACAACGTCACAATAAAGAAATCTACAGAAATTCGTTTGACACGTTATTAAGAGGTAATACAAATCCTAAGAGTAGACACTAGAAAATTACCCGGGCAGCTCATGGAGCAATTGAATATCAAGACACGTTATCTCACCTATTTATAATGAATGTTGCGGGGCACCACGGGTCCTTTAGTATGAATTAGTTATTACCGAGCGAGTTGGCCGTGGGGTTAGGGGCGCGCAGCTGTGAGCTTGCATTCGGGAGATAAGGCTAATTTTGCGTGTTTATCTCGTATGAAGATAATAATAATAATAATAATAATAATAATAATAATAATAATAATAATAATAATAATAATGTCCGCCTCTATGGTGTAGTGGTTAGTGTGATTAGCTGCCACTCCGGAAGGCCCGGATTCGATTCCCGGCTCTACCTCGAAATTTGAAAAGTGGGAAAAGAGGTGGGTTAGATTTCCTCCTCAGCCATCCTGGAAGTGGTTTTCCGTGGTTTCCCACTTCTCCTCAAGGCAAATGCAGGGATGGTACCTAACTTAAGGCCACGGCCACTTCCTTCCCTCTTCCTTGTCTATCCCTTCCAATCTTCCCATCCCCCCGCAAGGCCCCTGTTCAGCATAGCAGGTGAGGCCGCCTAGGCGAGGTACTGGTCATCCTCCTCAGTTGTATCCCCGACTCAATGTCTCACGCTCCAGGACACTGCCCTTGAGGCGGTTGAGGTGGGATCCCTCGCTGAGTCCGAGGGAAAAGCCAACCCTGGAGGGTAAACTGATTAAGAAATAATAATAATAATAATAATAATAATAATAATAATAATAATAATAATAATAAGGAACGTAAAATCATCAGAAAAATTCTCGGCCCAAAACTGACTGACGAAGGATATAGACTGCAATCTCGTACAAAAACCGAGGAGCTCTCAAACCTTGCGGCCGACATCAGAAAAAGACGCCTGAAATTTTACGGACACATCAAACGCCTTCCAGAAAACAGACTGACAAGAATCTTACTTGAGGCAACAGAAAACATCAAAACAAATAGGTGGACAACGGAAATCCGCCAAGACCTGGAAAAATCAGGAATCAAAGTGGCCGACATCGCTAACCGAACCTGCTACAGAACGAAAATCAACAAGTGGGAAGTAGAGTCAGAGAGAAACCACAAGAAGAAGACAGGAGCTAAGTGGACAGAAGAACGAAGAACCACGATGAGAGAAAAACTGAAGGCTGCCTGGCAAAGAAGGAAATGCACAACTTCTAAGTGAGCTTTGCGTGATCAGTTTTCTGGTCTTTTTCGCATCTAATAATAATAATAATAATAATAATAATAATAATAATAATAATAATAATAATAATAATAATAATAATAATAATAATATATGTCTACCCCTTAGTTGTTTCCTGATACGGGGTTGGGGAAGAAGTGAGATGAAATTATATGGCATGTCTCACGGTCGGTTGCCCTTCTTGACGCCAACCTCAGTTGCAGAGCTAATGAAGATGGAATGAATTATGGTGAATGAAACTGGGTAAGGAGGTGGGAGGAATCGGCTGTGACCTATGGATAGGAACTCTCTCGGGATTTGCCTGGAAGTGAAATGGGAAACCACAGGAAACAATTTTCAGGATAACCGACGGTGGGGCTCAAACCCACTCGTCTTCCGAATATGCAGAGCTTGGTTCTACAGCTGTCGCGCGATAACACGTGGAGCCACTCTGTTCAATAATAATAATAATAATAATAATAATAATAATAATAATAATAATAATAATAATAATAATAATAATAATAATAATAATAATTGTACCGGTTGGTACACCTCTATGCCGCCCTTTTGAATTTTCCGCTTTATAAGTGCTCCCTTACAGCAGAAACTCTGAACTTTAAAAACTGAATTATCTCAACAGGTTCTCAGAAGATGTCACGGGGTTAATTTCGAACTGCTTTTGTTTACTAATTATTAAGAAGTGTGGACATTCTCTCACAGATGTCTCTACCAAAAACTATGATCATGCACCCTGGTGCGAAGTGAAGGAACTTTTCTTGAAGATATTTTATACTCATGAGTTTTCCTATAACTAAATTTCGTTCTTTCATTTGTGGGTTGGCAATATTACGATTTTGTTTCCGCCAGTTTTGAACTTAGCCAATCAGTAATTTCTGCAATTAATTTCCGACCTATCATGTCTTTCTTCTTCGATGTTGATGTGTAACTCTAAGCTACCCAATAAAGTTGAGCGGGTGTGTCTTAATTATTCATGAAAGGTCTCGAACTTTCCCCGAGGGCTTAAAAACTGCTGATTTTCACGGCTCGTGGCCACTTCAACAACATCTAGCTTAGTGTATGGAAGTATAGCAGGGGGCGGGTAGCTCCTCTTCCTTCAGGCAGCAGCTCTTCAACAAAGGTAATGGCCGTTTAACATCTTTATTTCTTGCTAGCTCAGCAGTTTAACCCTCGGGGAAGGTCCGAAACCTTTTCAATGTAACCTACCTGTCTAAAAATGTAACTTAGTGCCGGCTTATGTAAAATTTTCTTATTACTTTAACTGTAAATCGGGGATAGAGAGTGCTTTGCCCTCTCGAGCTCCCCTTCATTTTTGATTTGAGGTGACTACGTTTTCATAACCGATTTTCTACTCTTAATGTATTAAAATATTTTATACGAGCCAGGTGAAAGAACTTATAAGTTTCATATTCCTAGGTTTTCCATAACTGATTTATGTTCATTTATTTTTGGAATGGCAACACTTCCTTTTCTTTCCGCCAGTTTTTAATCTAGCCAATCACGAATTTTTGGTAATTAATTTCCAACCAATCCCGCATTTCTTGTTCACTTTGAATCTGCCAATAAAAATTAAGAGGATGTGTCCTGATTAGTCTTGGATGATCTCGAACCTTCCCTGAGGGTTTATAAACTGCTGCTTTTTATGTTTCCTTGTCAATTGATCATCATCTTGATAAGTGTGTGTATTAAGGCAGGAGGCGGGGCCGCCTCTTTCTTCGGTCAGCAGAACATCTATAAGGTAATGGCCACATACCTTCATTCTTTCTTGCTACCTCCGCAGCTTTATTCGAAGGGAAGGTCCGAATCTTTAATTATGTACTTTTCTAAAATGTAATTTTTCTTTTTGCTAATGTAATAACTTCGTAAAATCTTTAACTGTAAATCGGGGATAGACAGTGAGTTACCCTCTCGAGCTCCCCTTCATCTTGGTTTGTGGTGACTACGTTTTGTAACGGTGTTCTCCTGTGATGTGTTAAGGTAATTTCCATGCGAGCCACCTCAGTAGTTTGGGATTAGCCCCTGCTTCATAGGCCGGGAGCCCTATAGGTTTTAATATTTCATTATCTCGGAGCGCAGTTTTCGCCTCCATTCAGTTTGTGTTCGGGCCGTTTATTTAACCTGTTCTTCTTCGCGAAGGCCCTGTAGGGTGGGTACTAGATACCCCTGTATAAAATTATTTTAAATTTCTAAGTGGTGCCTTGATAGGCCAGAGATTGTAAGTTTTGATGTTGCCTTGAGTAGGATGGTAGAAACTGAGAGCCTGTAAGCACTTTTCAAAGTTTTGTAATGGTAACGAGTGCCTCTGGAAGGCTAGATATTGTATTTTGTGAGCAAGTGCTTTTGAATTAGGGGATTTCTGCCCTTGTCTAAAGGATTCCTCATCTTTAATTAATGTTTTGTAAAATGGATCCGGTATCTTTGGAATTGTGAAACTAGGGGCTTGAAGCCCAGAATCTGTAAAAATCACTAATTTTGGATTTTCCTAGTCTTGTTTCAAGATTGTCATTGTACCTGATGTTTCATTGTTATGAAAAATTGAAAACTTTTGAAGTTCTATAAGAAATATAACCTTTTACAATTTTAATTCAATTCTTGGTATCATAGTTAGACCCATTCAAGCCCGCACCTTCTTTCACCATCTCTGCGTTCCACACAAACTCCGGAATAATAATAATAATAATAATAATAATAATAATAATAATGGTAGTAGTAGTAGTAGTAGTAGTAGTAGTAGTAGTAGTAGTAGTAGTAGTAGTAGTAGAATTCGACCAACCTATCAGGTCGTGTTACGCACATATATTACGAGTTGAAAAGATGTACAGAACAAAAATGGCCAACCGGATACCAGTAGCATCCGAACACGCAATAACCCAATTTCATGCCGGTTGCTCTGCCATTGGTCTAGGTCATATTTTTCCTGTTGGAAAGGAACTACGCTGCAGGTCTGGCACTACTGCCATCACACTGTAGAGTACGTGCAAGTCACCCGTTGTGGGACAAGCCAATGAATACTGCATTTTCACGACCGTATTGTATTCGGGAGGTTGTGGGTTCGGATCCCACTGGTGACCGGTTGGCCAATTTTGTTCTGTACTTAACATCTCACCAACTCGTACTATATGTACGTAACACGATCTGATAGGTTGAAAGTCGATTTCGATTACAACGCGGTCGTGAAAGTTCAATATTCAATAATGATGATCGTTATTCTCTCTGAGCTATCAGGCTAAACGCATGGAAACAGATTTTCATTTCTTCAAACCCACTTACCAATCCAGACTAATCTCTTGGCAGGCCAAATGCCAACATTATCCAGCATCCTTACATGCTGCTTGGCCATCGCTTGCCACGGTGAGATAGAGAGGATGCGAATAAAAGTGAGGAAATTGCTACGAAATATCCTCTACCCACGTAAACAGTCTGAAGGCGAATATTGCATGAGTTCTAATGCGGAGCTGTACTCTAAATCTGGAAAGTTCTCACTTCTTATGAGAAAGTGCCGTGTTATGTAGAATTTCTTCTCTTGACTTGGAAATACACCAATCCATGGGAGACCGCAGTGAAGGAGGATCTGACAGCTGTCTCTGAGACACTCGTTCAAGAGAAAAGTAAGTTCAAGGGCTAAAGGATTTTCCGGAAAATGTAAGAAGGCGACCTGGTGTACAGTGGTCCGAAGAGTGAAGAACTGCATTCTCCATCAAGATGGAGTACTGCAAATGCAGAAGTGTTAACAAGGTCCTAAGAGGCTGAAACGAAAATAAATAAATAAATAAATAAATAAATAAATAAATAAATAAATAAATAAATAAATAAATAAATAAATAAATAAATAAATAAATAAATCATCATTATAGACCGTTATGCCTTTCAGCGTTCAGTCTTCAATCCTCTGTAAATTTACTAAATGTCGCCACAATCCTCTTTTTGCAACTATAGCGATGTGGCCTCATTTAGTTCTATACCTCTTATCTTTAAATCGCTAGAAACTGAGTCTAACCACCGTCGTCTTGGTCTCCCTCTACTTCTCTTACCCTCCATAACGGAGTCCATTATTCTCTTAGGTAACCTATCCTCCTCCATTCGCCTCACATGACCCCACCACCGAAGACGGTTTATGCGTACAGCCTCATTCATCGAGTTCATTCCTAACTTAGCCTTTATCTCCTAATTTCCGAGTGCCCTCCTACCATTGTTCCCACCTGTTTGTACCAGCAATCATTCTTGCTACTTTCATATCTGTTACTTCTAAATAAGAAATCTTGAGTCCACCTAGCTTTCGCTCCCGTAAAGCGAAGTTAGTCTGAAAACAGACCGATGTAAATATAGTTTCTTCCGGGAGCTGACTTCCTTCTTAGAGAATACTGTTGATCGCAACTGCGAGCTCTCTGCATTAGCTTTACTGCACCTTGATTCAGTCTCACTTACTATATTACCATCCTGGGAGAACACACATCCTAAACACTTGGCATTATCTACCTGTTCCAGCTCTGTATCACCAATCTGACACTCAATTCTGCTGAATTTCTTACCTACTGACATCAATTTAGTCTTCGAAAGGCTAATTTTCATATCATAGTCATTGCACCTATTTTCAAGTTGCAAAACATTAGACTGCAGGCTTTCGGCACAATCTACCATTAGGACCAAGCCGTCAGCATAAGCCAGGCTGCTTATAACCTTTTTCACCTGAATGTATCCCTCCCTGCCATTTTATACCTTTCAGCAGATCATCCGTGTAAACTACGAACAGCAAAGGTGAAAGTTACAGCATTGTCTAACCCCTGTAAGTACCCTGAACGAAGAACTCATTCTCCCATCAATTCTCACTGCAGCCCAATTGTCAACATAAATGCCTTGGATTGATTTTAATAATCTACCCTTGATCCCGTAGCCCCCCAATATGGTGAACATCTTTTCCCTCGGTACCCTGTCATATGCTTTCTCTAGATCTACGAAATATAAACACAACTGTCTATTCCTCTCGTAGCATTTTTCAATTACCTGGCGCATACTGAAAATCTGATCCTGACAGCTCCACACTGGTTTTCATCCAACTTCCTCTCAACCACTGATCGCACCCTCCCTTTCAAGATGCCATTGAATACCTTGCTTGGTATACTAATCAATGAGATACCTCGATAGTTGTTGCAATCCTTCCTGTTCCCTTGCTTATAGATAGGTGCAATTACTGCTTTTGTCCAATCTGAAGGTACCTTACCAACACTCCATGCTAATCTCATTATTCTCTGCCTTCCGACTACACTTCACCATTTCAGGTCTAATTTAATCTATTCCTGCTGCTTTATGACAATGGAGTTTATTTACCATCCTTTCCACTTTCTAAAGCGTAATTTCACCAACATCATTTTCCTCCTCGCCACGAGCTCCGTTGTACACGACACCACCATGAAGATTTCCTGTTAGGTTGAGATTTTCAAAATATTCCCTCCACCTGTCCAGTGATTCTCTGGGATCTATTATCAGTTCACCTGAATTAAACATTCATTTTCTTTTTCCCTCCCTTCCTAATGTTTTTTGTTACTGTCCAGAAATATTTCCCTGCTGCTTGACCTAGCATTTCCAGGTTAGTACCAAAATCTTTCCATGACTTCTTTTCGGATTCAACAACTATTTGTTTCGCTCTGTTTCTTTCATCTCTGCACAATTCCCTGTCTGCATCAACCTTGTTTGGAGCCATTTCTGATAAGCCTTCTTTTTACGATTACAAGCTGCTCTCACTTCATCATTCCACCAAGATGTTCGCTTTTTTCCATCTTTACACACAGTTGTTCCTAGGCATTCCCTTGCTGTTGCTACTACAGTATCCATGTATGCCACCCATTCTCTTTCTGTATCCTGAACCTGCTTACTGTCCACTGTTCGGAACTTCTCAGTAATTATACCCATGTATGTCTGTCTAATTTCCTCGTTGTGGAGATTTTCTACCCTGATTCGTTCGCAGACAGATTTCACTTTTTCTAACCTAGGCCTAGAGATAGATGAGATAGTGGTGTGTTTCATCGAAAAATCTCCGAAAAACCAGTACATTCCTAACAGATTTCTTGAATTCGAAGTCGGTTAAGATATAGCCTATTATGGATCTAGTACGCCTAGCCTCCCATGTGTAGCGGTGAATAGCCTCATGCTTGAAGAATGTATTCGTAACTGCTAAACCCATACTAGCACAGATCCAGCAAACGCTTCCCATTCCCATTAGCTTTCATATTATCTTCCCCATATTTACCAATCACTCTTTCGTACCCTTCAGTTCTATTTCCAACTCTCGCATTGAAATCGCCCATTAGCACTATCCTATCCTTGCTGTTGACCCTGACTACGATGTCACTCAATGCTTCATAAAACTTGTCAACTTCATCCTCATCTGAACCCTCACATGGTGAATACATTGAAACAATTCTCGTCCTCATTCCTCCAACTGACAAATCTACCCTCAACATTCGCTCTTTTACGTGCCTAACAGAAATTATGTTTCGTACAATGATATTCCTGATAAACAGCCATTCCCCATATTCTGCCCTTCCCTTTCTAACACCCGTCATGTAATCCTATCTCTTCCTAGTTATCTCCCCTTACCCGAATATCACTTACTCCTAGCACATCCAGAAACATCCTCTTTGCTGACTCAGCCAGTTGTACTTTCCTTCTTTCATAAGCCCCATTAATATTGAAAGCTCCGCACCGAATTCCATTTCGTTCGCCAAATTGTTTCCAAGGAGTCCCTCACCTGTCAAATGAGAGTAGGGCTCCTTTACTCCATAGGTCCGAGTCTTGCCTAAAATGTTTTGAGCTGGCCAAGTTCATGAAGCAGGGCGCTACCCTACTTACACATAGTCCAAGTGAGAATCTCTCCTCCAACGGGTTGGGGACCATCGGTGGATTGTATAGCCCTTGCCGCCTGAGAACAAGGAGGGCCATGACTCAGAATATGTCCAAGATGCCCACTCCCATTCCGTAGCAACTGGTATCCCGACTCCCAGGACCACTTACTAGACCACTAGCCGTTGCCCATGGTTCACGAACTAGGACGTGGCTACAGTAACCCACACAATAAATAAATAAATAAATAAATAAATAAATAAATAAATAAATAAATAAATAAATAAATAAATAAATAAATAAATAAATAAATAAATAAATAAATAAATAAATAAATAAATAAATAAATAAATAAATAAATAAATAAATAAATAAATAAATAAATAAATAAATAAATAAATAAATAAATCAATAAATAAATCAATAAATCAATCAATCAATCAATCAATCAATCAATCAATCAATCAATCAATCAATCAATCAATCAATCAATCAATCAATCAATCAATCAATCAATCAATCAATCAATCAATCAATCCGTCCGTCCGTCCATCCATATAAATTGTGTCCATTGTTTTATAGTAATCTCTGAAACTAAATGTAAAAAGTATTGTAACAATCATGACAGTAAGGAACTAAAGTAAAAACTTCTCTTGAATATGTCGAAGGGTCTTTCCTGGATTTTCAGGGCGGTTTTTATTCCATGCGGAGTAATTTACTGCTACTTGAGGAGCAGTCCCAGTGTAATCTCCATCGGACCTGTTGATGTACTTTCTCGGTTAGATTATTATCGTGAATTGTAGGGGAAGTGGGTATGGTTTAGTACGGGATGGGGTATCTAAAGAAGAATTTAATGTAATGGTCAGTAGTGAGATTGTACGAACCAGAATTTAAGGCAAGAGAAATACATAAGCGACTTATTAGCCAATTTATATGAAATACAGGTTCACCTAAAATCCACTCTTGTTGTCAAATCTAGTATCATCATGGTGAACTTTTAAGGAATACGCGTTATCATAATATCCGCTCGTTAATTGCGACAACGCTGAAAGACCATGATTTCCAGGTATTTGAAGAGGTTCATGGTTTAGCGGACAACGGAAGCCACGGAAGGATCGACGTAATTGCCTTCAAAAATAAGAAGAGAGGTTACATAATCGATCCCACTCTCCGCTTTTAAAGCCATAATTCGCAGCCGTCAGATGTCAACCTCCAGAAGAGGAATATATTCACCTACAAATAATTCCTTCCTACAGGGAGAAATGCCAGCTAGAGGAAATCGACGTAGTGGGTCTGATGATATGAGCGAGGGGAACAATTCCCGTTTCTTCTGCCAATTTTTGGAAACAGATATCTCTGCCAGTGACAACGTTAGGGGAAATAGCCATCATAGCCTTATAAGGGGTTCATTAATAATTCTAAGAAATCATTGTTACAATTACAGTAGGTTACCATCTAAATTTCTCAAGTATATCTATTTCTCCTCTCAAAATGAATATAAAATTATACTTTGTCACAAGCCAGTCTCTGCATGAGAGGAAGTATTCCATAAAATGAATACCAGAGAAAGTGTTTGTCAGTTTATGTCAAATTTCAACATAACGCACATCGTTTCTGGAAATGTAGACATATTTACATTTATTCCATCTCAGTACATACTTGAGGCTTGTAGGTTCTATTTTTGTGTTTCAGGGAGACACCTTGGCTGAATAGTCAGCGGTTTTTTATAAGTTGTTTTATGTCGGACCGGCACAAACAGGTCTTATGGCGACGATGGGACAGGAAAAGGCTAGGAGTTGGAAGGAAGCGGACGTGGCCTTAATTAAGGTATAGCCTGTTGTGAAAACAGGAAACCATAGAAATCATCTTCAGGGCTGCCGACAGTGAGATTCGAACCCACTATCTCCCACATACTTGATGCTGGCCGTAGTTACGCGACTGCAGCCATCGAGCTCGGTCAGGAACAATATTACACATGTATTACAAATAAATAAAAGTACGGCGTGATTATACTATACAATTAAAAATCGTTTAGCATTTTACTACACACTAAGAAACTAATAGACACAAAATAGTCTGCACGACTGACGAATGCACGCGGCAAGCGGGTGAATCATACCTCAAGTGTCCATGACCTATACTGCTAATAATAAGAGTTGGTGTCTGACATTTCTTATAGGGAGGTCCGTTTACTGCCTGCCTAGGCGGGATAAAGGGAGTGGCTGTGTGGTTGCCATGGAAACGAAGGTGGGGCGACTGCGGTTGCCATGGAGATAACACTTCAGGGCAGCTCGTCTTGCTGGGAGTTGCCAAACCTGTCACTGTCACTGATAAGAACCTGATTGTATAAGAGTGATCGCAAATGGGACGACACCGCCTGGCCAGGTAGTCTACAACAGATCACAGCGGCCAGAATGAAGGAGGGAACAAGTGAGCCGGAAGCGAGGGGTAAGAGTATGTAGAAAGGAATGCTGGAATATGGCAACATCGTGAAATGGCACGTGCAGTGCTCCTCCCTCCAACCTTACCTGTCAGACGCCAACTCTTATTATTAGCAGTATAGGCAAGAAATTATAACCCTGCTACCCTTCCTCACAGCACATGCAAAGTGTCCACTACTTGCTGTGACGCTAAATCGGTTAGCTGCGACGAACGATATTTTGTGCGTATTTCCGCTAATAATTTTGTTAAAATTTAAAGAAAATACAGAACATAATTAGCTGATAAGACAACAAGGCTTGTACAATTTTCTTTTAGTAATGCATATACTTCCTAGTTTCAGCCAACTAAAATTGAATAAAAATAATGTTTTCTCTACAAAATGGGGGAGCAAGTGCCCCCCGTTGCAACCCCCCTAATCGCCCCTACTGGTATTAACTATTTCTCTGTATCACCAGGTGGAAGTCCGACTCATTGGCTGAACGGTCAGCGTACTGGCCTTCGGTTCAGAGGGTCCCGGGTTCGATTCCCGGCCGCGTCGAGGATTTTACCCTTAATTGGTTAATTCCTACGGCACGGGGGCTGGGTGTATGTGTTGTCTTCATCATCATTTCATCCTCATCACGACGCGCAGGTCGCCTACGGGAGTCAATAGAAAGACCTGCACCTGGCGAGCCGAACCCGTCCTGGGATATCCCGGCACTAAAAGCCATACGACATTACATTACCAGGTGGAAGAGTCTCATTTGGTGTCAGTTGCCATTGTATTCTTGTATCTTGCACGCCACTTATCAGTTCGACCTGGTTGAGAGTGTTTTTGCTAGTGCACCTGACGTCGTAAGACAACTTTTCCTTGATTTTAGTTGTGACCGTGCCATAACAGAAACGGATCCATAATAGACTATATAATAACCAACTTTGAATTCAGGAAGTCTGTAGGAATGTGCGGGTATTCAAGGGATCTTTTGATGATAAATACTACTATCCGATCTGTAGAGAGTGTTTTTTTTCTAGTTGTTTTACGTTGTACCGACACAGATAGGTCTTACGGCTACGATGGGACAGGAAAGGGCTAGGAGTGGGAAGGAAGCGGCCGTGGCCTTAATTAAGGTACAGCCCCAACATTTGCCTGGTGTGAAAATGGGAAACCACGGAAAACCATTTTCAGGGGTTCGAACCTACTATCTCCCGAATACTGGATACTGGCCGCATTTAAGCGACTGCAGCTATCGAGCTCGGTGTATTGAGTGTATTCCTAGGCCTAGGATAGAGAATGAAATCTGTCTGCAGACGAATAAGAGGGCAGGTTTTAGATACCAACGTCTTCTACATCTGCTTTTCACCGCGATTTCTCCTCGGATGTCAGAATGTTATTAGGTATCCTACCATGAGTATAATGGCATAGATCAAACTAAAACTCACCGAGCTCGATAGCTGCAGTCGCTTAAGTGCGGCTAGTGTCCAGTATTCGGGAGATAGTGGGTTCGAATCCCACTGTCGGCAGCCCTGAAGAGGGTTTTCAGTGGTTTCCCCATTTTCACACCAGGCAAATGCTGGGACTGTACCTTAATTAAGGCCACGGCCGCTTCCTTCCAAGTCCTAGCCCTTTCCTGTCCCATCGTCGCCATAAGACATATCTGTGTCGGTGCGACGTAAAGCCAATAGCAAACTAAAACTTGTTCGCGAACAACATGGTCAGCTTCATCCCATCATCCCAATTCCTATTTTGCAGTCAGAGAAGGAAGGCTGTCCGACAGGTTTTGAATAGTCTACATATATATACAAGTGAAACTATGTGGGTGTGTATGTTTGTCTCATATTAACTCAAAAGCTACTAGACCGATTTCACTAAAAATTTCACAATTTGTTCTTATTACTTCTGAGACTGTTTAGGAAGTGGTTGGGACGAAATCCGACGGGTAGCTTTTTTATGATGAGTAATTTTATATAATTAATTGAACTGCAAATCTGCACCAAGATTGGATCGATTTTATGGACAGGTTGTCGTTAGGCGAGAGCAACTTACGCTATATCATAATAGTCCGGTAAGAAATGCTGTAGATAGGAGGGTGGGATCACGCTGCCATATGTTATATAAAGTACCTTTCTTGATAGGAGGCCATGCAACTACAGCAGGCAACTCATTGCCTGTTGTTTGGAAATACCAATCCTACATGGCGTGATCAAGATGTACTTTCATGTTGTAGAAAAGTTAGGAAAGGATCATAATTTTTACGGGGATAAGGAGAAAACAGAAAAGCAGGTTATAAGGAACAGCAGTAACAAAATTTATTTTAACAGTATTAACAATATAAAATAAACAATCCAATTAAAGGAAGCAAAAAATTTACAATTGTTAATTTTCGCTGAAAATTTCACAATTTGTTCTTATTACTTCTGAGACGGTTTAGGAAGTGGTTCAAAAGAAATCCGATGGGTAGTTTTTCTTAATGAGTAATTTTGTATACGGTAATTAATTTAACTGCAAAGCCACACCAAGACTGGATCGATTTGATGGACAGGTTATCGCTATGCGACAGCAACTTACAGTATATCATGATAGTCCGGTAAGAAATGGTGTGTATAGGAGGATGCGATCATGCCTCCATGTTTTATAAAGTACCTTTCTGCTAGGAGTTTCATGACCGTGGCTGTATATAGAAGGATGAGATCACGCCGTCATGTTTTATGAAGTACCTTTCTTGACAGGAGGCCATACAACTACAGCAGGCAACTCATTGTCTGTTATTTGGAAATACCAATCCAACATGCCGTGATCGAGATGTACTTTCATGTAACTAGGCAACTCATTGTCTGTTATTGTAAACAGCATTAATAAATGTGCCCTGCTTAGTAGGTTATGAGGTGTATGAACTTTTCTAGTAAATATCGGCATACATTTTCATCACAATTGTATTTGCTCTTTCCTTCGTCATTAGAATATTTTTCTTTCAACGATAGAATTAGAATTCATCCATCATTCTATTTTACAGGATCTCTTGTTTAGGTCTAAGTGAGTGTCTGGGGATCTAGTACGCGCACCTTTTCTTGAGCCCTGGTTTCCATTCGTTACTATGGAGATTCGGGCTCAAGAAAAGGTGCGCGTACTATACACGGAAAGGCACGATCGGGTAAATCATTTGCCGAGAGATATATTTCTTCATGTTGGGCTAATGTGATCTAATGCAGTAACGATTAAGCCGTAAGTCCCGTGTCTTCAACGCAATAGTTTGGTTTAATATCTATGGTATTGATAATGTGCTCGATGGGTTAGGTTCCAATTAGCGTAGTTTCTCTATGAATTCAAGAGCGTTTAATGAGTGATTTATACAGTAGAACATAGTATATTCATTATTTTGTGCTTGTGCTATGCGAAGCAGTATTCTGTTAGAGTGCCGCTTTCGATTCATTTGCTAATTTCCTGCCATCCCCCCTCCTCATAGGAATACGATACGTAATATTGTGAAAAAAACACGCAGGAGACGTGCTGTTTTGACAGATAAAAGGCTTGATGAAATAGGAGCTCTCTTAGAAACAACTTCAACAAAATCCATGTCGCATCTCGCCGTACAAGCTAATGTACAGAGTACAGAGTAACAAAACGGTTAATGGCCAAGCCTTATTAACCCACCGCTGCCCAATATTTAAGAGAACCAGATAGTTTCGCTAGGGTTCGGTACTGTAACTTGTTTTGTAAATGAAGTTTTAGGGTGTCCGCTGTTTGTAATGTAATTTATTTAGCCATATTTTGATATATTTATCCGTTTTGGACTAGCTCAAGATCGTATGAGTAGATTTTAGTTTCGTGTTTGTTTGTTTGTTTGTCTGTTTGTCCCACCATCACGGATAAACGGCTGAATGGATCTCGAACAAACTTCATATTTAGAGTCTACTCATCCAGGAGCAGGTTTTGATATGCATATCATTTATAAATCACTGAATGGACTGGAATGGATAGGAAGATTAGACGAGTTTTCTGTTTAATTTTCCTTTACACTATTGATTATATATCGACCAAACTTCATATTTACAGTCTACTCATCCAGAAGCAGGTTTCTATATGCATAATTAAAAATCACTAAGCAGACTGGGGTTTAGAGGAAGACCAGGAGAGTTTTTCTTCAATTTTCTCTTACACTATTGATTATATCTCGACCAAACTTCATATTTATAGCATAGGGGCCTACTCATCCAGAAACAGGGTTCTATATGCATATCACTTAAAACTCGCTCAATAGAATCGAGATTTATAGGAAGACCAGAAGTTTTTTCAATTTTGTCATACACTATTCATCTGTAGACTGTATGTGAAACGCTTCATTTTAAATATTTTTCATTTTATAATTTTGCTTACTCTTCAAATGACGGAGAAAATTATTATTTTCGACGGGTTTCATGCTCTGCAGCCAGTGACGGACACCCTTTCAGACATTAGGTATTTGAAGGGTCCATAACAGAAGAAAGTCAGAGGATGCATAAAATTTCGCTCGGCTTGAAAATTAACCCCCACCTAATGTAACTGAACACCGAAGAAACATGAGGTAGAACTTTTCCCTTTCGTGTTTGTCTCTCTATTCCTGAAAGTGGAAAACTGCAGAACTTATTTCAACCAAACTATGTACTTGGAATCGAATCACTCAGGATTGTGTTATCAGGTGCATATGATGTCATGATAATCACATGGAGTTGATATTTATAGGAAGATTATTCACAAATATTGTTAAAATCAATCAATCAATCAATCAATCAATCAATCAATCAATCAATCAATCAATCAATCAATCAATCAATCAATCAATCAATCAATCAATCAATCAATCAATCAATCAATCAATCAATCAATCAATCAATCAATCAATCAATCAATCAATCAATCAATCAATCAATCAATCAATCAATCAATCAATCAATCAATCAATCAATCAATCAATCAATCAATCAATCAATCAATCAATCAATCAATCAATCAATCAATCAATCAATCAATCAATCAATCAATCAATCAATCAATCAATCAATCAATCAATCAATCAATCAATCAATCAATCAATCAATCAATCAATCAATCAATCAATCAATCAATCAATCAATCAATCAATCAATCAATCAATCAATCAATCAATCAATCAATCAATCAATCAATCAATCAATCAATCAATCAATCAATCAATCAATCAATCAATCAATCAATCAATCAATCAATCAATCAATCAATCAATCAATCAATCAATCAATCAATCAATCAATCAATCAATCAATCAATCAATCAATCAATCAATCAATCAATCAATCAATCAATCAATCAATCAATCAATCAATCAATCAATCAATCAATCAATCAATCAATCAATCAATCAATCAATCAATCAATCAATCAATCAATCAATCAATCAATCAATCAATCAATCAATCAATCAATCAATCAATCAATCAATCAATCAGTCAGTCAGTCAGTCAGTCAGTCAGTCAGAAGACTGTATATAAGAAACGTTTAAGAATATGTTATTTCTGTTCCTTTATGCCATTCACTTATTTATCGTACGACGGATAATAACGCAGATGATTATGAAATATTGGATGTTTAGTCCAAGTCTCGTCGGATATGACATGCATGTCACTTCAAGGTGGGTAATGGGGAAAACTACAGAGCCATTTTACTCTTTTCGATAGGGCAGATATTAAGGAAGGCATCATCAACATTAGAGCGCCACGCCAGCTGTCAGGAATACAATATGCAACCTGAGAACCATGGAGAATTTCACACAACTTCGGACCAGGAACTGTACCACACAATAAATTCGGAGATCGTCCTCATTCTCTTTCTCGACTTTGTTCAGCTTCATCATATTTCACTCTAGTGCCACACGCTTTCGTGGGAAAATATAATTTTAACACGTCGCATTAAACTCGTGAATAGAGTCATGTTACTTCTCGTGAATTCCTGAAGGAAACATATAATCCTCTGCAAATTCCCGTGCAAAGAACGGGTACAAATGCTAGCAACTCTATAAATACACATGTAATGAAAACGACATTTACCACCACTACTCGTTGTTTCTTCAGCAGTGACTACGTTTATCAGAGAAGAATTAAGCTGAGCATATTACCTTGAATCAGAGATGCACAAAATATGGTTCTGAGAAGTAGAGCGTATGTTGAAGCTATTGCCTGCCGCTCCAAGCTCACGTCTCCACTCGCTCGTACCTGTCTACTGCCGCTTCACTCACATACTCGTCGTTCTTCTGTTTATTTACTACGGCAACCCTCGCACACGCCAAACAGTGTTTTCTCTCATGAATCTTACAAATCTTTCTGTTACAGGGTTTAAAGCTTCAGTTCGTGTAATGTGCTGGAAATTATTAAATATCAGTGAAAAGTGAAAACGAAGAAATGATTTCGAATATAAACGCAAGATTCCTTAGTCCTATGATTTCGTCCATTGGGACATCGGTATTGAACATACGGTTTTCATGGTGTTTTTGATTTCTTTCGCAGTAACCGTGTGCTATTTAGCATTGAGATGTTGGATAATAAAAGACAACTAACACTGCACGCAATTATATTTGCCAAATTTATCTTCTTTTCTTTTTAAATTGAATATTAAAATGAATCTAAAATTGAGTATGCAATATTGTGTAAATAAACATTAGCATATAAATGTCGTAGGTTTTGAATTATTTTTGTACACAAGCAGCACACATCTCCATTACAAACACTGTGCACTACCACGGTACTACTTGAACTTCAATGGCCTTGACAACGCTCAGCCAATAAGCCAGCTTTGAAAATAAGGCTGCTCCGTACGGTGCTCAGTACCTCACGGTTGCATCGAGCATACAGTGAGAGCTCCTATTAACTGCATCACTACTGCACATGAAGCAGATACACGGAGAGTACTGTTAGTTGCTGGGATCTTTGAACGTGTGGAAAGGAAAACAAGGGGTGCTACGGTGACAGCGTGGTACTGTTCAAAGGAAAAGTACTCATATAGCCCGACTGTCCACAAACAACACACCGTACGACTGACTACACTACACCACTAGTTCTTCCGAATTGCACGTTGTCTTGACAAAACAAATAGACTGCCCCACTATCCCCGCGCGAGATGGTATTTTCCACCGTCATTAATGGGATGGTATTTGTAAAGCCTGAGAGCAATACAATATGATTCCAGATCCGAAGTTGTAGTATACCTCATTGTGACCTACATTTAGGATCCACAGCAAAATGGTTAGCATACTGGCCTTTGGATCAAGGACTGCCAGATTCGATTTGTGGCCTGGTTGCGGTTTTTAACCTTCATTAGTTAGGTAATTCAGATCGCTTAGGGATTGTGAGTGTGTGTGTACGCCGTCTTCAGCATTAGAATTTATTATAGGTAGAGTCACATCCGCATTGACGCGTACGTCGCTTATATGCGTCCTGCGAGTACATCGAAGGTTGCCGCACAGTGCCGTCACGGGTTGACATGTGTCCCATTTGCGTTTAATGCTGCTTGCTTGCGCGGGAATGCCGCTAGAGAGAGTACATGTGCTTTTCTTGTCGCTATATGCAAGACACCGAACACGGCCTTAGTAGAGGTGTGAGCAGCGTAAGCCTCAGAGCTAAGTTGTGTGAACACGCAGCAAGACCGTATGGCACATTCAACAAGCCGTTGACCAGCTGGATGAGTTTGAGAGAGGCTGCACCATCGGACTAAGAGGCAGGTTGAATATTTCGGCGTATTGCTCGTCCCTTGAACCGCTCTGACTACACTGCATCGGTGTTGGACGCACTGGAAATGTGAAGGTAAACAAACACGTCGAGAAGGTTCGGATCGACCCAGGTGGAACATCAGCATGGAGGATCGTTTGATCATATGAAAGGCATCTACGGGCGTCGCGCGTGCACCATCCGGAGACTTGCCACGGCAAAGGAAAACTTACGGCGTGGTGGTATGTCTAGGAAATCATGCGACCGTCTGTGCTTCGCTTACTGGTGCAGTCCCGACAACCCCATTTTATAGCAAGATAATACCCGGCCTCATACAGCACGGACATCTCTGGCCTGCCTTCGTAATGTCAAAATGCTTTCTTGGCCGGAAAATTTTCCAGACCTCTCACCCATCGAGAACGTTTGGGACAGATTGGACGGCATCTTCGGCCAGCAGCAATTACAGTAGATTTGACGGGTCAGTTCCAGCAGTTGTGGCATGATCCTCCTCAGCAGAATATCCGATGTCGGTATGCCTCCTTCCCCGACCGTATCACCACCTGTCTCTGTGTTACGGGTGGTCCTGCACCGTGCTAAGTGCATCCTGTGTTTCTTACCCTGCAATTAATGCTTGGTGCAGTACAATATTTTGATGTTTTATTTATACTACTATATCCTTGTCTGTTCTCACTTACGTGCCTCTGCAGTGGCTCCTTCACGGTACGCAGTTACTTTTTTATGTTCGTAAATAAGTGCATGTGGGGCTTACTTGAAACTTACTTGGGCTAGCTAATGGGATGCCTTTAATCTGAGATATTACAACTGTGTATAGGTACGCACATTAATTTACCTTTCAAATTTTAGAATACTCACGTCCCCTACATATTATATGATATCCGTTATCCAATATCAGGTACAAAATTGAGGTCGCCATTCTTGTTCTTGTTTGTGCAATACTGAACGTGAAATGTCAGCGATTATATTATATAGGGCTTCCGTTTGTTGCAGCAGCTTGAGGCGAGACTTCAGTAAGCAGTGTATATGACAGGGCAATATGAGAAAGTTGTAGCTAACAGCAGTTAATGAACAGATAAGACATTTCCGCAACATAGAGTGCTGCGACTCTTGTAATGATATTACGAGTTCAGCAGCGCTAATGTTTGTTGCAAACTCACTCAAGAAGTTCACTCGTGACATGGAAACATAAATAGTTTTTGTTCACATTTTAAATGATGAGATTAAACATTAAGGGAAATATTGAGTCATATCTATCTTTAAAGCGGAATAACTAACGATGAAGATACATGCAGTTAATAGATCCATCTAGTGAAAATGAAGGTAGAATGTTTCTCAGCAGTGATTATTCATGCCACTGAAAATATGATATTTTAGGTTTAGGATCTGCGTAGCCAAGATAGTAAAGTGATGGCTTCAGCTGATATGAGATGCGGTCGATTCTCTCTCACGACACCTAGGGATTTAAAAAAACATGACTGCCAACTCTAGCACATGGGTTGACTCATTTAATGATAGTAATTACTACCAGGTTAATTCTTGGGGATGTAGATGACATGTTGCAGAATGAGTCACGTTATCCCTGTTAATGATGAGGTTATAGATAGTAGCAGTTTTTACCCGTCCAATTTTTGGTAGAAGTAATGTAAAAGTATATTTTTGTTCGACCATCCTGTAATACGCTAATTATATGTGACCTAACTGTTTCATAATGCCACAAATAATTGCATACATTATGAAACTGCCATTCATTAAAGTCCTGTTGTTATTAAAACCATCTATTTCCAAGTAACTAGAGATGGGCACTATCGACTGATAACTATCGAACTAGTCGATAGTTTAAACTATCGTAACAGTCGACTACTTTAAAAAACAAGTCGACTGAATTCAGTCGCATTCCCGCCACGCATCTCTCCACGTTTCACTGTCCAGTCAGCACAAAACAAGTCGACTGAATTCAGTCGCACTCAAGTCACAGCGACATGGAAGCGAATGGAACTATCGGTTTATGGTCACTTTTGATATGTAATATATAATTATGTTAACTTCATATGTACCTACGATATATGGCAATTTTCTCTTGTCGTTTATATGTTCTTTATTTCGTTGCATATTTGTTTATGTTAATTACGTTAAGGCCTATTCATACATAATTATTATTATACAATCTTCCTGCAACAGCTGCAGGTTGCCCAAAGACAAAGAGTACCTTCACAACAATAATGGATGTGGATACAATAGATAATGTGTTCGTATGATGTTAAATGTAGGCAGTCGAGTGAGGCATGTCAAACATTTATTTGAGGTCCGCAAGCATGGTTCTTGAAGATCATGATGGACTTCTTGAGTGTGGTAATGGCGATGTTATAGATAAAATCTCTATTTAGCCCAAAGGTATTGCAGAAGTTGACAAAAAATGCAGGTATTGTTCCTCGAGCACCTAACATCAAGCCGATTACAGAAATGGATGAGAGCTTATATTTTTGCTTGTAGAAGTCCGCCGTTTCTTCATAAATTCTTCTTTTTTCTGCATCGACTTCTTCCGGCTGGTTTTCGTTGGTCTCAAATCTAATTGTTGGATCAATGATGAAACCTTCAGAACAGGATGGCTTAAAAGCAATAATGTCAATGCGTCGGTTGCTTCCTCTGTTGGAGAGACCGTGTACTTCTTCATAGACATTATAACCTTGTCCTCTAAGAGCGTTAGCTATCATTGATCTGACTACATTATGGCGTGAGGTGCGCAGTAATTCACCATGTGGACAGGCTCCCAGGACGTGTGAAAGAGTTTCGAACTCTCTGTGGCAACGCCGACAGAGGCTGTTGCCCTGGGATCTGCCAGGTACAGTACGCACAGCAGAGACATTGGCGTTCATTTTTATTGCATCACGCCATTCACTGCAAGACAATCCTTTATGATCACGAATCCATGTATTCGCTGGAGTATACTGTTTAAATAGGACTACACCTTTGCCTTTATGCTCTTTTTTGCTCCAGTTGTCAAAGGCTCTTCTTCTCAGTTCGAGTCGGACTTTCTTTGTATCTACAAAGCCATGTCTTTTGTCTCGAATAGATTCTGTTTCTGCTACATTTAATACGGCAAGGCTTGTGCTGATTTCTTGACATAAGTTTCTCGTTGAATGTAGAAAATTACTATTGGAAGATTTCAAAATTTTGCATGCATTAATATGTTGCAGATATATTTCCCATGATACACAAAATAAACCCAGACCTTTAAATTTCATTTCAGCGTATATCATATCATTCGGGACATCCATGGGAAGTTGCAAAATTTCCTTTAATGCCCCTCTAACCATAATATCGGCGTCATTTGTAAATTTGACTGGAATCTTTTGTGGTGGTACTGTCTGAAATTTATATACCAAACTGGGACAGATTGAAGTGTTTATGATTACAAATTTTTGATCGGAATGCAAAAGGGGTGAAGAAATGAGGAGCTCTAGGGTGTTTTTGAGCTTATTTAGGACCTCGACGGACTGGAAGGTAATTTCATTGGAAAAATTTACACCCAAATATTTGATAGATTCTCCTTTCTTCAGACATGGTATCTGTTTTTCATCTGCCGTGAATAGTTTTTCTTCTGACAGGTGACCATGTTTGATGCATATTCCTTTACATTTTCCAGTATTGATGCTAAGTCCAATTTCTTGTAGTTGATGTATGGCCGCATGAGCAAGTACTAAAGCTGACTCAGAATCTTTTCCAACAATAACTACATCATCAGCAAAACTTAACACTGTTAGAGCTTCATGATCTGGACTCAACTGAAAGCCATATTGGGTAGATATCGACGTTTCGCTAAGGTCATCCAGAATATGATTGATGGCGAGATTGAACAGGATTGGCGACAGAGGAGAACCTTGCATAACTCCCCTGCTTATCAAGAGAGGTCTTGTTTTGCTTCCCTGCGTCTGAATTTGTGTGACATTTCCTGATTGCAGATTCATGATTAAATTCGTAAGTTTGGATGGAATTGGTAACGACTTTAGTGTCTCATTTAAATGGGCATGACCAACGTTGTCAAAGGCTTTCTGGATATCTAAGAATATAGCAGTCAGATTAGCTTGTTTATTTTTGGCTTCACGGAGAAGAGAGTCGAGTATCGCAGTGTTGACATGCGTTCCAGAGGAGTTGGTAAATCCTCGTTGATTGGGGTTTAAGACAACATGTTCACGAAGACGCCTGTCAAGGACCCGCTCAATTATTCTCCTTATTACTGAACAGATTGTGATAGGTCTCCAGTTCTTAATATTGAGTGAATCTCCACCTTTATGAATTAGAACAGTCCTGGCCTTTTTGAAGATAGAAGGTACAACCCCAGTTTTCAACATACGTGTGGCAATGTGAGATATTATGTCGATTGCAATACTTTCTTTGATAACTCTGACGAGGACGTGGTCTGGGCCGGGTGATGTGTCTACGGCTATATGATTAATAGCAAATCTGATTTCATCTGGGCTTATAGTGTCATTAAATAAAATGTCAATTTGTTCCCTATCAATATCACTTGTATGAGATGGGTATTCGGGTCGAATCATGTCATTAGGTTGCCCGAGAATTTCAGAGAAATAATGAAATATTTCATCCGAAGGAATTTTACAGTTTTCAGCATTGGAATTTAAAACAGATCTAATAGCCTTTCTGCGCTGATTGTAAAAGTGGTACTGGGTAAGCTGATATTTGTATTTTTCGCGGCGTTTTATTCGGTCCCGTTTTGTTGCCCGTTCAGGGTTGGTTGTCTGTTTATATTTCCTTTGGTTGTCTGTGATTTGTTTATTTTTCCTATACTGGTAGTATTTCCGTGACGGATGTTTGGGGCCAGGAAGTAGATCAATCGCAGAGGCCAAGAACTCACACCAAATGTTAATCTCATTGTCAAATTGCTCGTCTGTCAAATTGTTTAAAAATCTACTTCGCCACTGCATCATTTTCTGCTTAAATTCATGCGGTAGTGTGTTGACATCTTTAGTTTCCGTGTTAGCATTAGGGTCACTTTCTTGAACGATTGTTTGGACATTTTGAGAGGGATCAGCCCTCTGTCGATTTCTAGAAACTAAAATTTGACGGTGAATATCAGGATGAGCTCTGCTGATGTGTATAGCTATGGTATAACTATAATAATAATAATAATAATAATAATAATAATAATAATAATAATAATAATAATAATAATAATAATAATAATAATAATAATAATAATAATAATAATAATAATCTAAATAACTATAATAATAATCTAGAAAATACGGTAGTATTGTGTTTGGCTGTTCTCATCTACAGTATATCTTGATCGTGTACTACAGCAACGCGTTTTACATATTATTATTGTTAACATTGTTCGGGAATAGAGCCTCATTGGCGTCTTTCTACGTTTCACTGTCCATTTAGCACCAAGAAAGGCCATTCGTATGATGTTGGTTCGTATTAAGGGCATCTCTCTATCTATTAGCCCCGTGTACGAACGAGTGCGTAAATCGGATTTTAATGCGTGTCTATACAAGTGATTTCTAATTACTGGTAAACTGCGTTAAAATGAGGCGAATTCGTAAAAGTACGACTCTCCACTTTTGATACGGAGAGTTTCGACAGGAAACATTCGAATTTTTTTCATGGACTGACTAGTTGCTTTATATGAATACTTTCATTCGACTGAAATCATTCGACTGTTCAGTCTTCTCGACAGGAAGTAATGAATACTTTTGTTCGACTGAAAACATTCGACTATTTAGTCGATAGTTCGAAGGGACTACGCCCGACTAGTCGATAGCGGTTTTCAGTCGATAGTGCCCATCTCTACAAGTAACCATAATCAAAATCGATTAATATCGTACGCGGAACAATCCTGAATTGACAAACAAGACACCGGAATACACATTAATCCAACTTCAGACATTCCATTCCCGAGATAATTTCACAAACTGCATGTGGCGAAACCACGTCATTCCTCCGCCACAGGAACCTAGAGGGCAGAAGCTGAACCTCGCCACACCAGGCAACGCCGGTGAAAGCGTGTAGACTGCCCGTCTTCTTTATGATTTCCAGGGCAGCATAGTTATAACAAGATGGCTGACACTTAGGATATAGCAACGACATGAAAGATATAGACTGCTATCTGCCGACCATCTTTGAATCACTTTGAACTTTTGGCAGCCATGACACTTGTAGGCAAAACAAACAAGTGTCATGGCAGAGTGACGGTACTTGTATAGACGTATACGTTAAATTCGTTATTCTTTGTGTTTCATGCAATAAAACCGGCCTTAGTTATTTTAAAAATCTTTTTAAAATACATATATTAAATGTACAGTAGAAGTTGTGTGATGACAGTGTTTAACGAATGTGAATAATTCATTTGTGGTTATGTGACAATAGACTGTTGGTTGTAAGGTAGCTCCAGATTCCTGTAATTAACAATATTTAATGAAATAATGTTGAATGCTCAAAGTAAGTAGGGGGTTACGGTACACAAGCCAACCATCGCCAGTTCACTCGTAAGTGCCGTGAAATGCTATTAGATATGTTCATTAGGGAACAGTTTGCTAGGATATAAAAATGTAAACTAACAAAACCTCAAACTAATACAATAGGATGAAATATCTGATCATCTTGTAGGTACTGAACGCAAATATACAAAATTAATACACCATAAACCATATTATAAACACAACTTCTGTTAAAAATATCACTTCATAATTGACATAATTCTGTACTCTGTTGTACTACCTATAACCTCTAAGTACAGATAGAAGAGTTTATGCTCATTATAAAAAACCTAACTAAAATAATTGTACAAATATACACCATATTTTACACTGTGGTCTCTATATATACATAAGCAGGCCTATTCAAAAGTAGATTATAAATGCCATCTCCATAATACTTCAGAAACAATTTGCTATGATACCTTGTCGGCTGTAGCCTATATAAACATGTAAACAAGCAAACAAACTACTTCTAGTATAGTACAATGAAATGTTTAATCCTCTTGTAGATTTTGAACACAAATATACAAAAGTAATATACCTTAAACAATATTATAAGCACAATTTATGTTGAAAATATCACTTTATAACTGACATAATGATATACTGTTTTGTAAGTGCCTACCTACTGCAGAACTTCCAAGTACAGTTGAGACAGTTGCTGATCATAATAAAAAAATTAAAACTAAAATAATTGTACAAATATACACCATATTTTATACTTTGGTATCTACATACACACACAAATAGGCCTATATAAATGTAAGGGGTTGAACTTAACATCAGATTATTAACGGCTAGTTCAGTTAAGTACAAATCAGATAATTAAAACTAATACAATATCTCAAATGAATCATCATTTCGATTTCCCCCTGTGGTTGGGGGTCGCAGATTTAGAATACATGGTATCCCCTGCCTGTCATAAGAGCCCACTAAAGGGGGCAACCAAGGGATGATATTAAACCCATGTGATTACTTGTGATTAGTACCATTATGTGCAGAACACCATGGGTCGACGTTACTTGCGACTAGTACCACCTTGCGAGGTCTACATTACAAAGAAGCAGTACCATTATCCAAGAAACACTACAGGTCTGGGCGTTGTTTCTGATAAGTGTCATCGCGTGCATTCCACCAGTCGGTCCCACTGTGTTCAGCATGGGACTGTGTTACCTATAAGTAGTATCACGTTATAAGGAACAGCATGGGTCTGCGTTGCCCATTATGTGAGGAACACGATGGATTTGTGTTGCCTGTGGGCATTACCATAATGTGATACACCATGGATCTAAATTGTCTATGATTAGTATCACTATATGAGCAATACCATGGTTCTGCATTGCTTGTGAGTAGAATCCTTATGTGCAAAACACCATAGGTTTGTGTTACCTGTGAGTGGAACCATTATGTGTGACATACTATGAGTCTACATTCCTTGTGATTAGTACCCACCAATATAATAATATGAAATTTAGTGCCCATGATAGTACCATGAGCCTACGTTACCTGTGATTAGTACCACTATAGGAGGAACAACATAGTCCTGCTTTACCATTGATTAGTTTCCTTAGATGTGAAGGGAAGTCAAACTTTGGTATCCTTTAGGTATTTTCTGTCATTAGCATACCTGAGAAACATAAATAGATTTGAATTATTATTGTTTATATGCTGTATTTTACTAATCTTTGATGCCAGTTAGAGCAGTAATGAAAGAAAAATGTCATGGCACTTCTGTTCTATCCCTGTTGGAATCTCAGTTTACTGGTTTCTCTGATCATAACTGAAGTGGCCACTGTGGTGGCTCAGTTGCTAAAATGCCTGCTTAGGTTACAGCTGCTGTCAAACCTAGTTACCAGGTTCAGGATTTTATCAGAGATTTTCCCCTGCCCCTTTTTGATAAGTGTCTGGTAAGTAATAGGTAAACTGTTTCACCATTAAGGCATTCACCTCATTATCACTGACTTTAATCCTGTGAAAGACCTAGCAGTTACAACAGGAGCTTAAAGTTAAATTCATTAATTCATAAATGAAGAGTTTAACTTCTAGATTTAATTTCTCTATTTTACATGTTAGGCTCCACATATTGGAGGAGCTAAGCATCTTTCCCCTAATAAGAGTTTATATTGCTGTAGGCTAATAATAATTTTTACCTGAAATCTGAAGGTATAAAGTGATCTGAATATAATCTGCTTGCATTGGTTGGCTCCCAATGGTCTCTCCTTACTGCAATCAACCATTTCTTTAACAAAGGTGTATTGTTCAAAGGAAACCTTGAAGGAAAAAATGTGTCATGATTAGAATGGGCTATGGGATATGGAATTGTGTTTAGGCCTATACTGAAATAATTCGCAAATACCTAATTGTTCATATATACTTGTGAAATGTAACGTTAATCCCTTTCTGATGGCTATTGGTGCAGTTAAATGCTGCGCACGACGTGGGCATCTTGAAAAATAAAAACTCGTATTTTTACAACATACTACTGTTCAACTTCTTCCAACCAAACGGCCGCCAGATTTTGTGGGCTTATTTCATTAAAAGTCTTTTAATTATTAATCTCAACAGAGTCTTCAAAACGTCTGGATTCGCTATTTTTAAATAGGACTTGATTTTTGCAACAAAAATAACCACATCTACTCATGAACTGATAATACGACTGAGGCTAAAGTGACACGCGGCTTGGCCAGTCTCAAAGTGTCAAGTTCTCTTGCCTACAACTGTCATGGCGGCCGTAGTTCACTGAGCTTCAGACAGGGGCGCTGTAACGAGTATGTTTAGCCAAGGTCTGTCTAGGGAGGTCTGGTCACGCTACCACAATCCTTTGCGGTGACGGCCATATTGGGTCTTAAATATCGTTATGTGGGCGTGCCCGATGTAATGATGTGAGTTATTACTTGTATTTTGAAGGAAAATGGGATACTGTGCCGCACCAAATTGTCAAAATAAGACAACTGACGGAATTAGAGTGTTTCGCTTCCCGAGCGATAAGCAAAGGAGAGCACAGTGGGTACAAAACTGTAGGCGTGACAAATGGCCATCTACAGATAATTCCGTCTTGTGCGCAGTTAGTATTATTCCTGAATAATAATATGTTTATATGAACGATGTTTCATATTTATAGGTCTTCTTATGTATTTTCTTCTAGCATAATTTTGAAGAATCGCAATTTGAACTAAAGAGGGCAGATGGACGGAGACTACTCAAGTGGAATTCCATCCCAACAATTTTCAACGTCCCTAATCCACCCAAGTCTTTGACATATGATAGGAAATCTCTCTAAAGGAAGGGAATTGTCTTTCAAAACAAGCAAGAAAAGTAACAGGAAATGTGTAATAGTAGTATTGATGTTAATGAAAATTTCCGTTTCATGAGTCCGGCTCCATGGCTAAATGGTTACCGTGCTGGCCTTTAGTCATAGGGGTCCCGGGTTCGATTTCCGGCAAGGTCGGGAGTTTTTGCTTTACGTCGCACCGACACAGATATGTCTTACGGCGACGATGGGATAGGGAAGGCCTAGGAATTGGAAGGAAGCGGCCGTGGCCTTAATTAAGGTACAGCCCCGGCATTTGCCTGGTGTGAAAATGGGAAACCGCGGAAAACCATCTTCAGGGTTGCCGACAGTGGGGCTCGAACCCACTATCTCCCGATTACTGAATACTGGTCGCACTTAAGCGACTGCAGCTATCGAGCTCGGTGGTCTGGAATTTTAGCCGTAATTGGTTAATTTCGCTGGCCTATCTCTTCAAACCAACAATTTGTGTCCAGCTTGCCATCATTACAACAATAATTGTTAGTAGCAGACTTATACGGTACTGTAGTTATTATTTACAGCTATATTTCATTAATCTTAAATGCCCTATAGAATACATTTTATGGCTGGACAAATACTTAAAGATCACAACACTCGCTCTAACGAAGTACTGTAATTTAACGTACAGTAGCCTAACATAATATCCTAATGTAATCCCTAAAATAGCCTAACCTAGGTTAACTCAACTGAATGACTGAATTTCTATTTTTAAAGGAATCGTGTCTACCAATGGCTGTTATTTTCTTAACCATTATTATTATTATTATTATTATTATTATTATTATTATTATATGCATGAATGTTAGGACTCAGTTAAGAGCCCCGTGGTCGCCAACCTACGCTCCCTAGTTAGGAGCTCCTGACGCCCCTTTCAGTCACTTCTTATGACAGGCAGGGGATACCGTGGGTGTTGTTCTGTTGCCCCCACCCACAGGGAGAAATCAATTTGCGTTGTGACTACGAGGCCCTTAGGTGAGTCTTTATATTGTTTTCACTTACTTGTGTTAGGCTCTCACCTATTCTAGCCCATCCGACCTCCCCTGGTCAACACTTGTTCTTTTCCGACCGCGACGGCATTAGCGCATTCGAGGCCTAGGAAGTTTTTCATTTCCAGCCACTTTGTGGCCTTCATCTTTCTTTTGCCGATAACTTCATTTTTCGAAGTGTTGGACCCCTTCCATTTGTTTTCTTCTGATTAGTGTTTATAGAGGATGGTTGCCCAGTTGTACTTCCTCTTAAAACAATAATCACCACCAACACTTGGTACTATATTGCTGCATGGGTTATCAAACTAGTTAAGAGTAGCTAAGAACATCACTCTTGTTGCACATGTGCAGACTATTTTTGCCTTTGAACCCAAAGAAATACCACATGAATGGATAACAACAGTTACCATACACAATTTAATGACTCAACTCAAGAGGCATTCAGTGTTTGTCAACTTACTGGGGTAACCTTTTAGAAACCCAGTATCGGTAATTACTTTCTTAATAAAGAAAACTTTGAAGGTAGTTTATTACAATTGTCTTTTAGTACTTTAAATACAGTACTTCAAGTTCAGTATTTCATGTATCGGTAATCATAATATGACACAGGTACTGTACAGATTTCTATGTTTCTGTCAATAAGATTACGTATTTGACAGA
This sequence comes from Anabrus simplex, assembly GCF_040414725.1. NCBI lineage: Eukaryota > Metazoa > Arthropoda > Insecta > Orthoptera > Tettigoniidae > Anabrus > Anabrus simplex. The sequence goes on along the minus strand of NC_090268.1, from coordinate 254,859,064 downwards.
TGATATTAATAAGAAACACAGTGAGACAAAGGTGTAAGGAAGTAAAAGAGCAGGACATGAGCTTTTCTGTTGATTCTTGTTTCTCAAAAAAAAAAAAATTAAAAAAAAAATCAGGCTCTGTTAATTATCTTCCTATTCAAATAGCTGTGAATGTATTAATATCATTTAAGTGTTATACAGTTATATATACATGAACAGTAGATGACTAATTAAATTCTTTATGAAAAATAGTTGGTATTTGGTTTTTATTTCAATGTACAGCACCGAAATCCTCTAAATTCGAATGCACTTGCCTTTAGTTACGCTCGCGTAAAGACCCAATATGGCGGCTCCATAAGCAGCATTCGTGACTTGACCTCCCTAGACAGACCTTGTGTTTAGCAGTCTATATATCTTTAATGTCGTTGGGATATAGTAAACAAATACATCGAGTGCCTGACTACGTAATGTTATCTATGGACGGTATATTGTAGGAAAAACAATGTAAAGTTCCGGCAGAATAAAATGCAGTTCTCTTTAATGTTGTGTTTACTGTAGATGGCAAGTCAGTAAGTGTAATTATCCCCACATTTGGTGACCGCGATGTGATTTGAACACGCAACCTGTATTTAAAACAAAGTAACTTCTGTTTCTTAATTTTAATATTATGATAAAATGAGTTCATTTCCAGTATTCGGTGTGTCTTGACCGTTGTCTACACTGTCTTGACCTTAAGGTTTAAGTTCCATGCAGGCCATGAGCTGAATGCCTATCATCTTTCGCAATAGTTGAGAACTGACGGGTGTGGGTCTGTATACAGTATTTCATTATGGTTGATCATAATCATAATTTCTGATAAAACAATTAAAGACGTTTCATGAATGGGTTCACCCCATCATTGGACGCTGTTTTCAGCATTATAATTTATTATAGGTAGAGCCAGATGTGCCAAACTCAACGTAACAAAATAACATTAACTGTCTCAAAACCGTTTTAACAAGAAGTGCATTTCGAAGAACGCAAAAATATGCCATTACAGGACTGTTGTCAGACCCTTGTTCTTATATGCTGCGGAGACCGTACTGATGAACAGGAAGGGCACCATGGATAACCTGAAAGAAGTCGTGGGTCAAGAGAGCTCCCGGATGGAATCCACCGACCGTAAACGAACTCTGAACTGTACCAACAGTTGGAAACGGCTATCACATGCGACATAGGCGGCTGAAGTTTTACAGGCACCTTCTGAGAATGAACAATGGCAGGCTTACGAAGATCTTCTGTCATCAAAAGTTACAAGACTGGAGGCATGTGGCTCAATGAAGTAAAGAAGAAACAAAGAACTCAGCTTCCGCTGGTATTTCCGATACTGATGTCCAAGACCACTCCGATCTATTTTTCTCAACTTTTTTTTTTTACCTCACTAGGAATAATAACGGGGATATTCGTGATCATTACATTTCTCACGAACTTGAAAATTTTTCCGGAATTATTGGTTCATCTGACATCTGATGTATATAACAAATGTTATAGTAAACAACATTCCAACGAACTTGCAAATACCCACGGAAAAGTTTTTTGCAATATAAAAATGCAGGAGTAGACCAGGTATAGGATCGCTCTCTCAGACCAATGCACATCAAGACTTGTGCAATAGGTAAACTGCAATGCCGGAACGTACGGCCCAGCAACACGCATTCGAACGTTGGTTGCAGTTGGTTGGTAGTGTGATGCGATGTATTGTGTGTAAGTGAAGATTTCGAACACCCTGTCCCCAAGGTAAGAATTAACCAAACGCGGTTAAAATTCTCATCCCATGCAAAAATTGAACCCCGGACCCTCTGATCCAACTGCCACTGCATTGGCCATTCAGCTAAAGAGTCGGATTTATTCTTCTTATTATTATTGACGGACCTTCCACTTAACGGTATCCCCTGCCTGTCGTAAGAGGCGACTAAAAGGGGACCCAGGGGCTCTGAACTTTTGAGCGTGGATTGGCGACCACGGGGCCCTGAGCTGAGTCCTGACATTGCTTCCACTTACTTGTGCCAGGCTCCTCACTTTCATCTATCCTATCTGACCTCTCTGGGTCAACTCTTGTTCTTTTCCGACCCCGACGCTATTAGGTTTGCGAGGGCTAGGGAGTCTTTCATTTTCACGCCCTTCGTGGGCCTTGTCTTTCTTTGACCGATATCTTCATTTTTCGAAGTGTCGGATCCCTTCCATTTTTCCCTCTGATTAGCGTTATATAGAGGATGGTTGCCTAGTTGTACTTCCTCTTAAAACAATAATCACCACCAGCACCACCTTCCACTTAACCCGCTTATTTCTAAGGAGAATAGAGCCACCTAGGTTTATTTTGCTTTTAGCTTGGTGTTTAAGGTCGGATACCCTTCGTGAAGCTACGTTCTTTTGAGATCAAAATCTAAACCCAGGATCGACCGAGATTTTTTTTTTTTTTTTTTTTTTTTGCTAGTTGCTTTACGTCGCACTGACACAGATAGGTCTTATGGCGACGACGGGACAGGGCAGGGCTAGGAGTGGTAAGGAAGCGGCCGTGGCCTTACTTAAGGTACAGCCCCAGCATTTGCCTGGTATGAAAATGGGAAACCACGGAAAACCATTTTCAGGGCTGCCGACAGTGGGATTCGAACCTACTATCTCTCGAATACTGGATACTGGCCGCACTTAAGCGACTGCAGCTATCGAGCTCGGTCGACCGAGATCAGAACATCAGCCTTCCAGATAAGAAGTCGCTGGGCTAATCACACCCCAGTTACTCAGCTCGATTATTATTATTATTATTATTATTATTATTATTACTACATCACTAGTTGTGAACTGTGTATGTATATGAACCGGCCCCGCGGTGTAGGGGTAGCGTGCCTGTTTCTTACCCGGAGGCTCCGGGTTCGATTCCCGGCCAGGTCATGGATTTTTACCTGCATCTGAGGGCTGGTTCGAGGTCCACTCAGCCTACGTGATTACAAATGAGGAGCTGTCTGATGGTCAGATGGCGGCCGAGAGGGTCCATCATGCTGACCACACCATACCTCGAAATCTGCAGGCCTTCGGGCTGAGCAGTGGTCTCTTGGTAAGCCATAGCCCTTCGGGGCTGTTGCGCCATGGGGTTTTGTTTTGGTTTTGGTAAGTATATGATGGAGAGTGGTGGTGGAGATTATTGTTTTAAGAGGAAGTACAACTAGGCAACCATCCTCTATATAACACTAATCAGAGGGAAAAATGGAAGGGATCCGACACTTCGAAAAATGAAGATATCGGTCAAAGAAAGACAAGGGCCACGAAGGGTGTGAAAAAGAAAGACTCCCTAGCCCTCGCAAACCTAATAGCTTCGGGGTCGGAAAAGAACAAGAGTTGACCAAGGGAGGCCGGATAGGATAGATGAAAGTGAGGAGCCTGGTGCAAGTAAGTGGAAGCAATGCCAGGACTCAGCTGAGGGCCCCGTGGTCGCCAACACACGCTCCACAGTTCAGAGCCCCTGGGGCCCCTTTTAGTCGCCTCTTACGACAGGCAGGGGATACCGTGGGTGTTATTCTACTGCCCCCACCCACAGGGGTTGTAAGTATATGAATGTTACGACACTCTTTGGTAATACCACCGAACGAGATGGCTCCGTAATGAAATTGCATGTGAAACAAAAGAAACAAAAATAAACTGTAAAACAAGAAGAATTGATGAACTTGCGAAACTAACAGAAGATTTGATATTTATGAATAGAACTTTATGAAGAATGAATTGGCTCTAGCAGAAACATTCCCATTGACATAAATGTGTAAACGTTCTAGCTCTCAAAATGAAGTTCCTATGGATGATGTCAATAGGAGCCAGTTCACTCATAGTAGCTTAAAAAATCAATTATTCCCTCTTTATGTTTGGCATTCTGCACTGTATTCATAATGAAGTTTCTTTGGAGAAGCGTACTCCTATATTCTTTCAGCCCTGGGACGCGAGCTACGGTAATACACTTTCATAAAAGGAATAATAAACTTCAAGAATACCTCCCAATTGCATTATCATTTCCATTTGCTACGAACAACACCAATATATTCAGCACTGGAGAGGTTCATAAAATTCACAGAGTTCTGAGGGTATTGTGTGAACTATTTTTTTCGTTTAGTTACTTAACGGTAGCCGTCAATTTTCTCGGGGCAGTCAGCGAGTAACATTAAACATGTTTATTTCTCTTTGGCTTCTACTGTAGGCTGTATGAGGTACATAATGTCTGTCTGTTAGGTCATCAGCCCATAGGCTGGTTGGATCCTCAAATAGCACCACCAAAGGTTATGCGGTTATAAGGAAACCTCAAAAACCAATGGAAGCACCAACATGAGGCGTACTAGGCAAGATGAGGAGTGAGGTAGTTTGCCATTGCTTTCCTCACTGGGTCAGAAAGTACTATTGCAGCACAGCTGACCCTATGAGCAGCACCTTTCATAACACTCAGATGCACTATAGTCATGCTTCGAATGTCATTAATCAACACTACCCATACCCCAGCAACTTCCATATTGTCACAGCCATGGATGTTGACTGGGACTTTGGTGGAAGCTACACTTTACTCTGGCCTGTGCCAAGAGATGGATGCAGAAGTACTGTATCCATCAAGAAATGACAGTAGGCAAGAGGTACATAATATAAGTGCTTAAAACAGTGACGACTATCTATATATATAAAATAAGAGTTTTGTCTGTACATTGCTCAGAATTTGAAAATAATGGTATTTCTGTATCGGTCATGTCCATAGTAACAAGAAAATGCACTTTTTACTTTTCCGTAATTTCTGTCTGTCTGTCTGTCTATCTGTCTGTCTGTCTGTCTGTCTGTCTGTCTGTCTGTCTGTATGTATGTACACGCATCACGAGAAAACGGTTGAAGAGAATTTAATGAAAATCGGTATGTGAAGTCGGGGGATGAGCCTCTACAATCTAGGCTATAAATCATTTTACTCACGCTGAGTGAAATGGTAGTTTAGGGGAAGGCCTAAAATTGAATTCTCAACTATTTATGTTATTAGTGGTCGTATTTTAAAGAAAATGGGTATACAAAGTTGGGGAATAAATTGCTACAATCTAGGCTGTCAATAATTGTATTCACGTTGAGAAAAATGGTAGTTTAGGGGAAGGCCTAAAATTTAATTCTCAAATATTGTTGTTATTAGTAGTCCTATCTTCATGAAAATCGGTATGCAAAGTCAGGAAATAAGTCGCTATAGTCTAGACTGTAAATTATTTTATTCACGCTGAGTGAAATGGTAATTTAGGGGAAGGCCTAAAATGCAATTCTCAAATATTTCTTATTAGAGGTGTAGTCGATGAATGCTACATAACTAAGGTTATATAGTATTAAATTTCCTATTATTCATGTCTCATACATTGTTACCTACTGGCTATGATCACAAATATATTCATGAATTTGGATTTTTGTTACTAAGGCCATATCAGCGCCGAGTTACAAGAAAATGGGTAAACAGTATTATTTTAATGAAAATCGGTATGTCAAGTCGGAGAATAAGAAACTACAGTTTACGGCATAAAATATTTTACAAATCACAGAGTCGAAAGAAAACTAAATGTGAAGGCCTACAATATAGAAAGCTCATAACATTGATCAACAATAACATTACATTGACCATTGTTTGTCGTGATGTGCTTTGTGTCTTCTGTTGCCCCTCATCTCCGGTAGATAGGATTACTGCTGCGTACAGAGTTTTATTTATTTGATTTACGTCGCACCGACATAGATAGGTTTTATGGCGACGATGGGATAGGAAAGGGCTAGGGGTGTCTTAGGCCTTAATTAAGGTACAGGTCCAGCATTTGACTGGTGTGAAAGTGGGAAACCACGGAATACTATCTTCAGCGCTGGCGACAATGGGGTTCGAATCCACTATCTCTCGGATGCAAGCTCACAGCTGCGCACCGCTAACCACACGGTCAACTCGCCCAGTCGTACAGAGTGTAACAGCCTGCCTGAATATTGATGGGAAGTAGCTGGGGAGTTAGATAACTTTCTTCTTTAGCATGCCATTCCCCTGGTTTATAAATTTTCTGATACTACTGGTATGTAACACACTGGATCACCATAGCATTCGGGCTATTCAATCCCTACTCTGAGGCACTGATTGGAATGAACAGTGTGCATATTTAGCGGAATAATGGCAGATGAATGTTCATGGCAATCTGCGGCCTGGTCATCTCAGCTCTGGAACTTTGGACTATTAGATTGGCACCGCAATCTAACCGCAACACTGTTCGTTAAAAGTGATAAAACGTGCGGTTTTCCATTTGACCGAGTATTTTATATGATAGCATTGCTTTTAATCGCTACATTCATACTTACGTTTTTGTAATGACCCATGTTGATTTCAGTTAGGAAAAGCACAAAGTCAGTCTTTCTGAGAATCCCGTAGCGAAGCACGGGTACATCAGCTAGTACACTAATAAAATCACGCCGTGCACACACTCAAGTGTTGCCACGCGTCCTGCCGTTCTGCTGCGTGAAAACCACGCAGAAATCCAGCGTGACAAAACGCAAGTGTAGCCACCCACTTCGCAGGGCGTCCAGCTGCGCGAAAAAAAAAAACAACACGCAATAACGCAGCATAAAATAACGCAATTGTGGCCGTAGACTTATGCGACTGTGAAGAGGAAGACTCAATAACCTATAATTGGGATACAAATCATATCGCAACCCGGAGTGTCACTCCATGCGGGGATGACAAACTATCATCCAGCATTCTCAGGTTTTCATTGGCTCATAGCTCTCACAGGCGCGGGTTGAGTCAAATAATATTTCCACCTAGTCTACTGGAGTTGTAATTGACGCGGCACAAGGCAACGAACATCAAAGCCACACCGCATGGTGCACAGTAATACCTTCACGGCGCTTTACATTTTTACAGGCCAGAATATATCACGCTACGAAGACACGGGTGCTGGGTGAACAGATCTTGAGCGCAGTGACCACAGCCATATTGATCGCGAGTCTTAGTTACCATGGCAACAGGCGCTCTATCATTGTGAACACATTCATTCTCATCTTCTCACTCAAGAATAACAATACCTGCAGGTCAGCTGTTGTTGGCTTGGCTTCACTTAGCTGGCTAACCGGGACTTCAGCAAAATCCAGAGAAGAACGCAGATACAGCAGTAAAACAGTTCATTCTACTCAGTGAGTGTCGGAGGAAAACAGAAAGACAACTATCACTATAAGGGAAGATCACTGCAAAGAATATGGGTTTTATAATGTGAAATAAAACATCAGTAAAAGTTGAGAATGCAAAATATTATATTTGTGAATAGTGTGAAATACTGTATATGGATATCGTAATAAATAATTGAGGCCATCTGCGCAAAAGTGAGGAAACCCTCATTTCAGCTGAATTGAGGAAAGAGAGTATTTCTGGTGGTCACCCTCCATTACTTGAAAAATGAAAGCAATGATATTAAATAATAAGGTATCATGGAGGGGGGAGGTAGCTGAGAGGAGGGGGGGGGGGGGTTAGAATCCATCCATTGAAATTTTACAAGAAGAAAATAAACAGAAACTAACAGTAAACTAAATAAACATTCAGAGACATAATTGTAGAACCAACAGATCTGCTGAATGCATTTTCTAAGAAGCCTCGCAAGTTGGATGTTAGATCGTAAACTGAACATACCATTCGCTGTAGAACTGTTCTCCGTGATCATACTGTTCTTGTTCTGTATCTTAATGTGAGATTTTGTAGTGTACTGCAATCTGAATATCAACATAATTCACTTGTATCAGTGTCCTTACAAGGGGCTGCCTGGCCGAGGCGGTAAAGGCGTGCTCGGTTCGCCTAGAAGGACGTGGGTTCGAATCCCCGTCAGGAGGTCGTAAAATTTAAGAAACGAGATTTCCACTTCCGGAGGTGTATATGGCCCTGAGGTTCACTCACCCTACACCAAAAATGAGTACCAGGTTAATTCCTGGGGGCAAAGGCGGCCGGGTGTAAAGCTAACCACTCTACCATCACGTGCCGAGGTTAACAATGGTGGAAGCCTTTACCTTCCACTCCTCCAAGGGTCTTCATGGCCCGTACGGAGGTGACTTTGCTTTGCAGTGTCCTTACATGCCCACACAACACAAGCACCTTTATTGTGTTGTATCCTGTCTATGCTACTGTAAGATTGATTTACTGCATTATTCATGTCTTCTGTCACTTAAATTCGATAACCAAAAATGAAAAGTTCTTGAAAATACGAATATCATTTCCATTCATGCAATGTGTAAAAACACGTGCCTTATTTTGAGCTGTCCTAAGGCTCATACGTGTAACGCGTAAGACGTATGCTGCAAGCTCTTACTGCCCAAATACCGAAGTATCCTAAATAATAGTTATCTATACTCATCTTTTAAGTTACGTAAACTCTTTCTTGATATACAATATTCACCGATTTGCTTTTCAGATTTCAAGAGAGTTAGTCTAGTTTGATAAGTTTCAGCTCTATTCTGTAACTTTTTTAATGCACATTTCGATTGTAGCTTCCAGCTACACCAGTAAAACACGATTTTCTTCAATCACTTCTTCACAAACACCCTTAACCCTGAACGGTGGATCACTCGGCTCGTGGGTCGATGAAGAACGCAGACCATATCGTACTGGTGCTCGTATACGAGCTGTAAGAGCGCCCTACCACAAAGCGGATGGGCTCTTTCTGGTGGCGATGCTCAGCGTGGAAACAAAGATTCCCATAAAAAGAACGAAAAAATATGCATGGGTTGACGAAAATCTACGTATATGTAGTTTAAAATTTGAACAACAAATGGTGTCGGGAGGTAATTTGCGACCAAAGAGAAGGTTGACCCGATTTTTGCGCGCATAGCTTCAATTGAAGTGAACAAAGTTTTTAGAAAATTATGCACCAGATGTGGCTTCCTTGCAATATATTATAATGCATGATTCATATGTATAAAGGGTGTCTCAAACCTTTTGGGTCAAATTAAATAGGTGATAGTGGATGCTCAACCGATTATGTTGATATAGGGAATCAATGGTCGAAAATGCATATTATTATTGTGTTATGGACATACACAGCATACACCTCATTACAACAACGTAGTTCATAGTAATTGTTCAAAGTCACGACCGCCAGTCTTAGTGCATGCATGGCTACGGTACCACACGCTCTCAAAGATCCCTGGTGTCTGTTGTACCAGGGGACAGACAGCTTGAACCCTAGCAAGCAGGACTTCATTACTTTCTACGGGGGTTTCACACACCGACGACTTGACGTAACCCCAGAGGAAAAAGTCCAGAGGTGTGAGATCCGGCGATCGCGCTGGCCACGGGACAGGATACATGACACACGTGCTGTGAGCTGTTTGGTGGTCAGAGATGTACGCTTTTTATCACCCGCTGCCTGTTCCAGTGTACAACCGACACCCGGGTTCTTTGCGAGAGTGCGGGAGAACTACTTGAGCCATTGCAATACATGCATTGAGACTGGCAGTCATCACTTTGAACATTTTTTCCCAGTAGCTATACGTCGCACCTACACAGATAGGTCTTATGGCGACGATGGGATAGGAAAGACCTAGGAGTTGGAAGGAATCGGCCGTGGCCTTAATTAAGGTACAGCCCCAGCATTTGCCTGGTGTGAAAATGGGAAACCGCGGAAAGCCATCTTCAGGGCTGCCATCAGTGGGATTCGAACCCACTCTCTTCCGGATGCAAGCTCACAGCCGCGCGCCCCTAACCGCACGGCCAACTCAATTACTATGAGCTACGTTGTTGTTGTGTGGTGTACACTGTGTATGTCCATAACACAATGAATAAGCATTTTCGGCCATTGGTTCCCTATCTCAATATAATCGGTTGTGGACCCACTATCGCCTCTTTAAATTTGACCCAAAAGGTTTGAGACACCCTGTATATTTACAGAGTAATAATTAAACATAGATTGAGATACCATTTACTCTTGTATGGGTCTGCCTAGCTTGTTCTATATATTGTAGAGACTCTTGAACAGGTAACTAATAATAACAAAAAATTCTTGTCACCATTGCTAGCCTGGTGCAACTCCTGTAATGTAGATTCTCCGATAAGGGTGGAAAGTGTCTGCTATGTATAGGAAACTGCGTGCTTTTGTGGTGGAGGATAGTGTTGAGTGTGGTGTGTGAGTTGCAGGAATGCCGGGGACGGGTCAAACACCCAGTTCCCGAACAAAGGGAATTTGCCTTTTAAGATTAAAATCCGACAACACGGCCGGGAATTGAACACGGAGCACATAGGACCGAAGGCCAACACACTGACTACCCAGTTATGGAGTTGGACAACAGGTAATTTATTTATGTTCAGGTTTCTAAATTTTAATATTATACCATGTGACTTAAAGACAAGAATGACTGTTCAGATAACTTTCACATTCTACCAGTGACATTGTGTCTGAATCATGCCGCAAGATTTGGAAATGTTAACATTTCTATTAACTATTTTCGTTCAGAACACAATTGATTCTCAACGTTCTGCTCCTTGGGTAGTTGCTTTAGGTTAACAGGGTTCCGAGTTCGATTCCTGGCTGGGCCGGGGATTTTAAACACGTTTGATTAATTTCTCTAGCTTGGTAACTGGGTCTTTGTGTTCGTCTTAATACACATTTCTACACTAAACACCACAGAAGCACGCAATATCTCAAAAAGAAAAACCTCCATATAGGGTTGGCGTTAGGTAGGGCATCCGGTCGTAAAACAGGGCTTAATCCACATTACTACCGAACTCAGATAGTCGGTAAAAGGTCAGGAAAGAAGATTACAATTGATACTTAATATGGCTGTTGTCTGGCACTGGGAAACTTTAATTATTTTTCTAATATCTCCTATAGGAAAAAATGTTAAATGTTCAAATACTTTCTGCTTTTAATTATATTTTTTAAATGAATGAAGTAAGGTACTATCATTATTTGTACTTTTATGTTCATTGTATTTTCACATTGTACTTTTTAGTATATTTTGGTTCGTATTAATATGCCAAGGAGGTACGAAATCGGAATAAAGATTATGCACCTTTATATCACAAAATAAGTAAGTTCAACGTAAGTCAACTTAAATTTTGCCCCAGCTGTGTGGCTCAGACGGTCGTGGCGCTGGCCTTCTGACCCCTTCTCCCCAACTTGGCAGGTTCGATCCTGGCTCAGTCTGGTGGTATTTGAAAGTTGTTGTCGGTAGATTTAATGGCACTAAAATAATTCCTGGAGGACTAAATTTCGACACTTTGGCGTCTCCAAAAACCGTAGTTAGTTACACGTAAAAACCAATAACATTATTATTAGCTTGAATGTTATTTTTTTTTACATTATGTTACATTTTACTAAAATTCTCAATTAAAACTCGTAAATATTTGTAGGATTTTCATGTCCGGCTCCATGGTTAAATGGTTAGCGTGCTGGCCTTTGAACACAGGGGTCCCGGGTTCGATTCCCGGCAGGGTCGGGAATTTTCACCATCATTGGTTAATTTCTCTGGCACGTGGGCTGGGTGTATATGTTGTCTTCATCATCATTTCATCCTCATCACGACGCGCAGGTCGCCTACGGACGTCAAATCAAAAGACCTGCACCTAGCGAGACGAACCGGTCCTGGGATCTCCCGGCACTAAAAGCCATACGCCATTTCATTTCATCAGCTAACCGTGTAGCAAGATGCACGGATTAGGATATACATATTATGGATAACAGCTCTGAAAGACCCATTTTGCTGCGCCGAGTGTGACACGTGACAGACAATGCAGTTTCAATATTATGGCTACTTATTGTTGAGTAAGAGGAAATATGGATTTTTACGTCATACTAGCTGTTAAACCCATCATTCTTCTCCGTTTAGAAATATGGTTTGTGTGTTCTTGTACAACAGATCTCAGAGTGTTCGTTGAAGTATATGATACAAGTGGGATGCTCCCTTGAAATTCTGTAGGGTGTCTTCTGATACAGAGCTTCATTATTTTCAGGTAGGAGAGTTTATCGATAATCGACTCAATATTCAACATAAGTTATTCTCAAGAGCACTGCGTCATATGCCGACAGGCGCTTGTTTGCAATAGGAAATTGTGTAAATTTGGAAAATAATGATACCAAGCACATACCTGTAAGATTTAAAATAAATTTAAATTTTTTAATTAAATTAAATTTAAAGCGTTACACGAAGCATTACCGATTTTGGCCTATCTTTCCGCATACACAAGTTTAATGTACAACAAAGCAAAGCAAAGTCATCTCCGTATAGGCCATGAAGGCCTTTGGAGGGATGGAAGGTTAAGGCTTCCACTATCCGTAACCTCGGTACTTGATGGGGTAGAGTGGTTAGCTCTACGCCCGGCTGCCTTTGCCCCCAGGAATTAACCTGGTATTCATTTTTGGTGTTGGCTGAGTGAACCTCAGGGCCATGTGTACCTCCGGAAGGGGAAATCTCGTTTCTTAAATTTTACGACTTCCTGACGGGGATTGGAACCTACGTCCTTCCGGGCGAACCGAGCACACTTTTACCGCCTCGGCCAGGCAGCCCCCTTTATTGTACAACAACTACTACTAATTACGTTTTAAAATGCTTAACTACAAATAAAACCCAAGTCGAAAAATGTATTCTAATTTCTTCCTGATTTTTGAGTAGCTTTGGGGCTTTCAACGCTGCTGAAGTTGCCTTTTTTAGAAATATAAGTTCAATTAGGGAAGACCAAGGCAATCTCTCGTGTAGGAAACTTGTATACAAGCCGATGTACTTTCACTAGCTCTTGGCAGAATGCAGACCATCATTATATCGGCTATCGGCTTCATATTAATAAACTGTAGGCACCCTAGTAGATGAGACGTGTTCGAGCGGCGGCCATACAGTTGGACCTCTCTTAATTAATAATGAAAAGTCGCACAATGTACGTACATAAAACTAATTTGTTTTGCTATTTGCTTTACGTCGCACCGACACAGATAGGTCTTATGGCGACGAACATAAAACTAAAGTACACAGATGAACTAAATACACTGGTCTTTCGGCACACAATTCAACCTGGTGAAAATAAATGAAAATCCTCAGCCTGTTTCCGGCCATTCGACTGGGTCAGGAATGGAATGAATGAAGACCCCATCTAGCGGCCAGGATAGGAATTGTGCCGGCTGCCGAATCCTGTCGCACTCCTCTGGGGCAATGATTAATGGCTGACAGATGAAATGAAATGATATTGAAGAGTGTCTCTGGAATAAAAGATGACAGGGAAAACCGGAGTACCAGGAGAAAAACCTGTCCCGTTTCAGCTGTGTCCAGAACAAATCTCACATAGAGTGAACGGGATTTGAACCACGGAACCCAGCGGTGTGAGGCCGGCGTGCTACCGCCTGAGACACAATTTTGCGCGATACCGTTGGCAAATTTTCCCGCACAGTTCGCAAGCACAATTTGCATCTGGTTCGTGGAAGTTCTATCTGTGGCACAGCTTGTAATGAAACCCGTGGACCACAAAGCGGGTTATAGTATGCCGCTGTTCTAAGACAGAGTTAATCCATTCTGACATCATAATTTTTTTTTTTTTGCTACGGGCTTTACGTCGCACCGACTCAGATAGGTCTTATGGCGACGATGGGATAGGAAAGGACTAGGAATGGGAAGGAAGCCGCCGTGGCCTTAATTAAGGTACAGCCCCAGCATTCGCCTGGTGTGAAAATGGGAAACCACGGAAAACCATCTTCAGGGCTGCCGACAGTGGGATTCGAACCCACGATCTCCCGGAAGCAAGCTCACAGCCGCGCGCCTCTACGCGCACGGCCAACTCGCCCTGTCATCATAATGTGTTAGTTTGATAGAAATCCATCCACATATTCACTTTATTTTCCTTTAATTCCTGAAGAAAAGCTTGGCAATGTGTCGTGGAGGGTATTCCAAATCGCATTTCCTCTATGTAGAACCACTGCCGTGTGAGCTCGTAGGTTAATCTCAAAGGGGCGTTTTTTGCCAGAGAACTTATTTGAGGTACTTGGCCTTCACTATTTTTAGTATAACTAGGTTATCCTTCGACAGGTGCTCCCAGGTGATGTCTAAGGCGTTATGTCATGATGGGAGAAACCTATTTGTGAAATAGGGCTATTGTTGTCTCTATACATAGTTGGCGAAAGACCTTCATGTCGTTCATTGCCACTACTGCTGTAGCTGCTCTATCTTGGTGAAAAACTCTTCCGTTTGTCTGAAAAGTCACGCCTAGGTACTTGTAGAAATTAACCCTGTCAAGTTCAATACTCTTGTACTAAAACACCTATCTTTAGAATGTGACAATTTCATAGAGATTGCCGAACCTGGTGATAGATATAAGTAGTCTTTTGTTTATTTTGTTGTGAACATCTTGTTGTCTTTTTGGAGCGAAACGAAGAGATTAATTTGAAGTATGAACTTATAAGTTAATTAGTGTCAATCTCATCTTTCCTGCGACATAATCATATGTCACTGCTATTTTTACATAACGATGGTATCTGGTCTGGGAGTGAACTATTACATATTTTGCAGGCAATTCCGCAAATAATATATTTTCAGCTCCATATTTTTTAACAATACAGACTCATGTGACAGAACTCTCTGACAATGTTTGTGGAAACTGTCATGAAATTCTATCAAGCAGTTTAGACGTGATGCCGTTTCGAAAGACACTAGACAGACGTCATTTTATTCTTATACTAGCTGCTACCCACGGCTTCGCTTGCGAGAATTTCGTAAGTAGATAAAAATTAATTGTTCCTCGGTACTGCACTAAGACATTATCTAAAAATCCCTAAAGTATAAAAACTCGCCGAAAAATTGCATTTCATTTACGCCAGAACCTCTTTGTAAACCACGTTTGTGACAATGCCTTTTGGCGCTAAGATGATCAAGCTATTGGCAGAGCTAAATCTGTAACATGCGACATGGAACTCTACATGTGTGAAACAGTAAACAGAAAGGGGTTTCTTTACTTCTAAAGGAGATAACAAATACCAGTTTTAACGCCTGTAACATATTAAGTTTATGAGATATACTGTAGATATACTAATTTTAAAAACTGCCTCACTGCTTGGCTGAGAGTTCATCGTTGAGGCCTTCGGTTCACAGAGTTCCGGTTTCGATTCCGGGCTGGGTCGGATATTTTAATCGCGTGTGATTAATTCTTCTGGCTCGAGGACAGGTTGTTTGTGTTTGTCCCAACACTCTCCTCTTCATATTCACGCAACACACCACATTATCAAACACAACAGGAATAAGCAATAGTAATTACATCCCTACACATAGGGTTGGCGTCAGGAAGTGCATCCAGTCGTAAAACAGCGTCAAATCCACATGTGCGACACAGTTTGCACCCACAGGTGTGGAAAACCGGTAGAAGAGGAGAAGATACTCATTTTAAAATATCACCCGCTTTAAAAAAATGTCACCCCCTTAAGTGGATTTTCCAGGAAAAGTGCGTTCGTTCATTTATTTTTAAAAGAGATTCGAAGTACGGCCTACCAATTTTAACGTCTGTAACATCCGTTTTTGAGATATATGTATCCTCATACAAATAATTCAACTTCTTCCTCACTTCTTTTGAACCCTCCCCCCTTACGTGGATTTTCTGAAAACAAAAAATTGTGTTCTTTTATTTTAAGGGGTATTCCAAAATACCAAATTTTATGTCTGTAACATGATAGGTTTTCGTGATATATTGTAGATAATCTCGCTGCTGTAAGCGTACTGGAGCTGATGTTGCCATGGTTACGGCAGCTCATTTCTTTATCCGATTAATAGAGCAGGGGTAGTGTGGTGCCAATATCTCAATAAAGGTTGGTTTTAGGGCCTTAAAACATGGTTTTCAGGCCCATAGGGCTTACCGAGTTTTGTTTTTTGCGTCAAGGGGCTTAAAATGAGCTTTGTCTCGTCTTTGTACGACAAATTCGATATTTCGCCTACATTAGCCTAGTATTTTTATATCTCCCCACGTCGCCACCCCCCTCGAATTGTTTTGAAAATAAAATATAGCGTATAGCACTCAGGGATAATGGATATTTCTATCAGTGAAATAATTTTTAGAATCGGTCCAGAAGTAGGTTCGAATCCCACTATCGGCAGCCCTGAAAATGGTTTTCCGTGGTTTCCCATTTTCACACCAGGCAAATGTTGGGGCTGTACCTTAATTAAGGCCACGGCCGCTTCCTTCCTACTCCTAAGCCTTTCCTCTCCCATCGTCGCCATAAGACCTATCTGTGTCGGTGCGACGTAAAGCCCCTAAAAAAAAAAAAAATCGGTCCAGTAGTTCCTAAGATTACCCATTACATACAAACAAACTTTACCTCTTTATATATTAGTGTAGATTAGTATACTGTAGATATAGATAAAGAGATTATTGTGCATCATTATTCTCAAATATATACATTTATTATATTACAACTACGGGAGCTGCAAGCAGGGTGCACGTGTTCGACCAGTCTGAATTTCAGCTGTTAACAAGGTGAGACAGTTATCATTGTAATACCGTATTTTCGAATGTAAAGGTTCTGGTTTCACCTTAATGGTCATGTGAACAGTCATAACTCTCACTATTGGTGTGCGGAAAATACTAATGGTGTTTATGAAGTCCCTCATTATGGTAGTAAGATTAGTGTTTGGTGTGCTGTTAATGCCTAGTTTTTTCGAGACAACAGTAAATGCAGAGAGGTACCAAGATGACCTTTTGACGCCCTTCTTCCATCAGTTAAAGAAAGAAGAAAAATCGCATGGTTGGTTTCAACAAGATTCAGCCCCTGCTCATACAGCGAAAGATTCACTTCTTACAATCTCGGAAGATTTTGGAGACACAGTACTGGTCTATTTCCTCCTCGTTCTCCAGATCTAACAATGTGTGACTTTTACTTGTGGGGTAATCTGAAAGAAAAATGTATCGAACAAATTCTCACACATTAGAAGAACTGAAATAAAACATTACGAATGAAATCGGAAACATTACAGTGGCAGAACTCAATCGCGTCAGCCACAATGCCTGTATAACCCAGGAAGGACACTTCCAGCATCTTTTATAAGGTAAGATTTCATATAAGATTGTATACGCGCTTAAAGCAGGGCGGCTGCGAGCGACCTAAGTTCGGCTGAGGCAGCTGCCATAGCGCAGAGTACAAACACCGTGCGTTCGGTCTGGATTTATAGGAGAGAGATTGTATTTGTGAGTTTGAAGGCCATAATTCAACCTACACTTCACACCTGTCGAACTGACCGATCAAATTCCAATCGCAGAAGCTAAGCAATAGGATTGATAACCTTGTCAAGGTGATCACGTGACATGCAAAATCTGCAGGCTTTCTAGCTGATCATTAGATGTCTTGGCAGGTCAAGAACCTTAATGGTCTGTATAAACCATAGGATTTTTTGTCCATATAGTTCAGTATTTAATACTAGTCATCTTAGATTTGGTTATTAGGCTGCGTACACTACACACATGTACCCTATACGTTGTCAGCTATATTTTTTTAATGCTAGACGACAATCATTATTAGAAACTTAAGTAATAGATGGTATTAGTGATCATGAAGCTGTTTTTGTGGTAGTTAAAAATAAATGCGATAGAAAGGAAGGTCTTAAAAGTAGGACTGTTAGGCAGTACCATATGGCTGATAAAGCAGGTATGAGGCAGTTTCTAAAAAGTAACTATGATCGGTGGAAAACGGTAAGTAAAAATGTAAACAGACTCTGGGATGGGTTTAAAGAAATTGTTGAGGAATGCGAAAACAGGTTTGTACCTTTAAGGGTGGTAAGGAATGGTAAAGACCCACCTTATTATAATAGAGAAATAAAGAGACTAAGAAGGAGGTGCAGACTGGAAAGAAATAGAGTTATAAATGGCTGTGGAAGTAAGGAGAAATTGAAGGAACTTACTAGAAAATTGAATCTAGCAAAGAAGGCAGCTAAGGATAACATGATGGCAAGCATAATTGGCAGTCATACAAGTTTTAGTGAAAAATGGAAGGGTATGTATAGGTATTTTAAGGCAGAAACAGGTTCCAAGAAGGACGTTCCAGGAATAATTAATGAACAAGGGAAGTGTGTATGTGAGGTTTTTAAAAAGGCAGAAGTATTCAGTCAGCAGTATGTAAAGATTGTTGGTTACAAGGATAATGTCGAGATAGAGGAAGAGACTAAGGCCAAAGAAGTAATAAAATTTACATATGATAACAATGACATTTACAATAAGATACAAAAGTTGAAAACTAGAAAAGCGGCTGGAATTGATCAGATTTCTGGGGATATACTAAAGACAATGGGTTGGAATGTAGTACCATATCTGAAGTACTTATTTGATTATTGTTTGGTCGAAGGAGCTATACCAGATGAATGGAGAGTTGCTATAGTAGCCCCTGTGTATAAAGGAAAGGGTGATAGACATAAAGCTGAAAATTACAGGCCAGTAAGTTTGACATGCATTGTATGTAAGCTTTGGGAAGGCATTCTTTCTGATTATATTAGACATGTTTGTGAAATTAATAACTGGTTCGATAGAAGGCAATTCGGTTTTAGGAAAGGTTATTCCACTGAAGCTCAACTTGTAGGATTCCAGCAAGATATAGCAGATATCTTGCATTCTGGAGGTCAAATGGACTGTATCGCGATTGACATGTCTAAAGCATTTGATAGGGTGGATCATGGGAGACTACTGGAAAAAATGAGTGCAATTGGACTAGACAAATAGTGACTGAATGGGTTGCTATATTTCTAGAAAATAGATCTCAGAGAGTTAGAGTAGGTGAAGCTTTGTCTGACCCTGTAATAGTTGAGAGGGGAGTTCCTCAGGGCAGTGTTATCGGACCTTTATGTTTTCTTATATATATAAATGATATGAGTAAAGGAGTGGAATTGGAGGTAAGGCTTTTTGCGGATGATGTTATTCTGTATAGAGTGATAAATAAGTTACAAGATTGTGAGCAACTGCAACGTGACCTCGAAAATATTGTGAGATGGACAGCAGGCAATGGTATGTTGATAAACGGGGCTAAAAGTCAGGTTGTGAGTTTCACAAATAGGAAAAGTCCTCTCAGTTTTAATTACTGCGTTGATGGGGTGAAAGTTCCTTTTGTGGATCATTGTAAGTATCTAGGTGTTAATATAAGGAAAGATCTTCACTGGGGTAATCACATAAATGGGATTGTAAATAAAGGGTACTGCTCTCTACACATGGTTATGAGGGTGTTTAGGGGTTGTAGTAAGGATGTAAAGGAGAGTGCATATAAGTCTCTGGTAAGACCCCAACTAGAGTATGGTTCCAGTGTATGGGACCCTCACCAGGATTACCTGATTCAAGAAGTGGAAAAAATCCAAAGAAAAGCAGCTCGATTTGTTCTGGGTGATTTTCGACAAAAGAGTATCGTTACAAAAATGTTGCAATGTTTGGGTTGGGAAGAATTGAGAGAAAGAAGAAGAGCTGCTCGACTAAGTGGTATGTTCCGAGCTGTCAGCGGAGAGATGGCGTGGAATGACATTAGTAGACGAATAGGTTTGAATGGCGTTTATAAAAGTAGGAAAGATCACGATATGAAGATAAAGTTGGAATTCAAGAAGACAAACTGGGGCAAATATTCATTTATAGGAAGGGGAGTTAGGGATTGGAATAACTTACCAAGGGAGATGTTCAATAAATTTCCAATTTCTTTGAAATCATTTCGGAAAAGGCTAGGAAAGCAACAGATAGGGAATCTGCCACCTGGGCGACTGCCCTGAATGCAGATCAGTATTGATTGATTGATCCTAAAACATAATTAGAGAGAATGAAACTGCAATACCTTAATCTTCTTCCTCGCAGATTTTCTTTCTTGTTCGCTGTTTGGAAACATGGTTTACAAGTCCTTGGGTAGGCTTGACAACAGATCTCAGATTGTTCGTTGAAGTGTGTGTTACAAATGAGAGCTCTCTTGAAATTCTTTACGGTATCTTCAGATACAGAGCTTCATTATTTTCAGCTAGGAGAGTACATTGATGATCTGCTCAATATTCAACATATCACAAGTTATTGTAAAGAGCGTTGCCTCATGCATACGATTCTTTTCATTTCATTTCGTCGTAGATATTTACGATCGCACCACACGTTGATCGTAAATCAACTTTTCATCCCACTATACGTATATGTGGCGTGAATGGCTTTCTCCCAACGCAGTAAAACTGAGAAATAGCAGAAACCTTCGCCAAATTCCATCTTAAGAGTTTATAATCCATTTCATGCAGTAAAACTCGAATATTTTAAAGTAAGTTGCTTGGAAATGTGACTGATCGCCCGTCTTTTAAACTCGGAAGAATAATGGCTTCTAAATATCACATCAGTCGATAAAAGGCAACTATCATTTTCTGACACAGCAATACTAGATGCGAATAGAGGCTTTCGGTGAAATGAAGAATACATCTTCTATAGAAAATCGACATAAATAGGCAATACATACACTTTTATGAACCATTTAGTTTTGCCACTCATATTATGTTCAATGTGAAATTTTAATGGTAAATAAACCAGGCAATTTTATCGAGTTCTTGTTGAGTTTACGTAGAAATTTATTCGTCGGACAGCGGGATTTAGAGGTCAGACTGTTTCATGAGGATAGAAGTAAGCTGTACTTTGGAGAAAAGAAGTGTGGTGAAGAGTGAGAATGATATGCCTTGTTAACTTTGGCAGTAATATCTGTTTAAAACAAAATGGGAAGCCTTCCTTCAGAAAATTAACTCTTGCCAGAAGCTAAAGAATATTAACAATATTTATGTTAGCAATGAAAGGATTTATGAACACCAGTTACAAAAATATCTGCAGAAGCTCTTCTTCCATAATAACAGGGACATAGGTACAGAAAATGGTGATATCAATGTCCGTAAAGTTAAGAAATAACTCTGTGAACATGTGTTTGAGATTCGTACTCACTGTCTCAAAAAGGCAAAGGAGTTTTCCTATACAAGGAATGTTCCGTAGCCAAATGGTTCGTAAATTAACGTCCAGCCATGCCATAGGTATGTCATCGTAACCGGTATAAAACCTTCAATTATTGTGTTTAAAATGTTTTAATTATAGTTTATTAAATGCTAAATTATCTTTTATTAAATGTTAAACATGACTAATACATGGTTTCCCTGTAAATATGTATTATAAAATGTGTATAACCTCAAATAAATATTGTGTATAAGTTAGCCTCAAAATCTATATAGTCGAAAGCGGTAGAAAACTCTAAAATGTTCGTATATTAGCTTATTGTACTGTAATTTTGTATATATGAAGGGTTCTGGAAACTTACTGTAAGGTTTATTATCCAGATACATATGAGACATTAGGAATGTTGCAGAGAGTTCCATGTGTATTGATAAACTGCAACGAAAGTTCGAGTACTCCATTCGACAAGCTGGTCGATCGATGTTTCGAGTGTGTTCCATTAGAGTGTTGTAAGAACCCTTCCAGAAATCGATAAGTCTAGATGGTTGATCGAACAGTATATATATCGAGCTGTCAGTCAGTGAGACAGTCAGGAGGTTGGACTCGGAGTCAGTGCTGGACTCGGAGTCAGGTTGGACTCGAAGGGAAGTGATGGACTGCGAGTAACTGTCGGGGTCCGCGGTGGAGTCGGTGAGTTCAAGAGAGAGTATGTTATAGTGCGCGAGTCATTGTTGTTGATATCTGTACTTGTCAGAATCGACTTCAGAGATTCCGCTACTAAGTGTTGTAGTGTCACTTGCTAGTGTGTATAACTGTGTGTTGTGAATTACAGTGACAATAAAGTAATTTATATAAGGAAGAGAACGTGTTCTCGTGTGATATTTATTTCCGTCAAATAAAATCGCATTTGAGAACGATGGCATTAACAAGTGGTAAACGGAAAGAAGCAGTCAGTATGTCAAGGAATATGAGCACCGTACGAGCCGCTTCGGGAAGATCTCAAGATAGTGCCGATTGCAGACACTTTCTCACTGAGAAAGAAACTCTTGATTACGTCATAAGAGTTCGTTCGCACGGCGAAACACTGAGCAACGCCAGACATCATCGAGAGCGATCGCTAATTGCAGAAGCCCTATCCCATGTATGAAGAGGTCCACGGTATCTCGGAAAACGGCAGCACTAGGAGAATATATTGAACCCATGAACTTGGTGCCCTAAGAACATTATGCATAAATTAACAATTAAATTAAAAGTTGGATTCTTGATAGCATGGATTTGACACGTGACGAGGGGGTGATTACCTTCGGTCCCACGCTCTGGGGTACGTGACGTCAGCCACACGTGTCGACGGCGGAAGAATCTCAAGTCATTTTTGTGAACTATTTCAAAGCGCGTGTACATGGCGTGACCCAAGCCAAGTCAAAAAATATTAGTGCCTATCAAAGGGGGTCAATCATCTCACAAATCGTCCGACTCGTTGGCTGAACGGTCAGCGTACTGGCCTTCGGTTCAGAGGGTCCCGGGTTCGATTCCCGGCCGGGTCGGGGATTTTAACCTTAATTGGTTAATTCCAATGGCACGGGGGCTGGGTGTATGTGCTGTCTTCATCATCATTTCATCCTCATCACGACGCGCAGGTCACCTACGGGTGTCAAATAGAAAGACCTGCACCTGGCGAGCCGAACCCGTCCTGGGATTTCCCGGCACTAAAAGCCATACGACATTTCATTTCATCTCACAAATCGAACCCGTATAAATTTTAAATGTCCATAAACACCACCGCCAGAAATGTAGCAAGCATGTAGTCACTTTCAAAACTCTTGAAATTACAGTTTAGTTAAGTCAGAAAATTTATAGAAATTTTCTTGGCGGCAAAGGGAGATATCCGAAGAGAGGGGGTAACTGCTAAAAATATGAAGGGACGCCATGACGAAGTCTCCTTCTCCGGCATTTGTGATACAAAGTGGACGAAAAATTGTTGAGCTGCTCTGCGAAATCAAACAACAAAAGTAGACTGAGTTCAACGGCAGATTTTAGCCATTGTGGATAGGTCTTGACTCCATGAGGAGATAGTTTTCTTGAGTGAAATAATTGTACCAGATAGGACGGTCAAAGTACTGAATAAATTCTAATGTGATTAAGTAATTCGTGTGCGGAAATAATTATAGTCCATCGTGTGCGCTCAGCAAACAAGTGAAGGGTATTTTCTTCTTTTTATGCTTTATTCCAGGAAACCTGAAGAAATATAATAATGATATGGAAAGCCATGAATGTAAAAATGGCTAAATAAAATGCCAGGGTCGCAGGTGAGCCCTATGACGAACAATGGTGTGACTACATAAGGTAATGTGACTTTCCATCTTACTACCTTTTATATCTTGTTTCATGATCTCTAAAAGTGTATTTGAATGGGGACATACGACGCAGTGGTCACCCCTACTAAGTTTTGTAAATGTGAGAATACGACTAAAAGAGTCATTTGTTTTATTTTCCACTTGGATAAATTTTTGAAGTCTTGCGAGTGCCGTATAATGTTGTAAAAAGTTATTGAATAGGGTTTCGAAGTGATATCACGTCCAATGTAGATCGTCATCCGTGCGAGTGTACTGCCTATATTTTGTGATGTCAAATTAAGATGTTCATTCGACGTAAATTGTTCCTGTCTGCAATTTGACGTTAATAATGTAGGAATCCATGGTTACTCATTTTCAATCGAGTGGAAGCGCGTTGTCGGGTGAGAATCTAGGGTGATGAATTTGCTCACGGAGAGAAACGTTTTCTAGGCCCATTTTAAACTGTGTCCGACTGACAATAAAAAGATCTAGTAGAATGTTTCAATCATTTTTTTGTAAAAATCAAGTTATTAAATACGATATCATTTATGCGAAGTTATTCATGATTAATGCATTGTGCGATATTAGACGTCGAGATTTCTAGTAAGGATTTTATTCCAGTTCTTTGTCGATGATAATTGTGGAGATGGGAAACAGAGGTTAGTTTTGTTGATATGAGATTTGTGAATCAGGTTGGACCTGTCATTGAAGCCGGGACACGGAAGCCCGAGGAATGTTTTATATGAGTTGAGATGAGATGTGCCAATCAGGTTAGAGTCCTGTCATTGAAGCCGGGACACGATAGCCCGAGGTATATTTTATAATGTTGGGAATGGAAAGAAATCCATAGAAATCCATAGCAGTATTAATTTGCGACGCGTATAATTAGTGTGGGCATATTGAAGTATAATCTGTGCATTTTGGTGGTTAGAATATCGTATTTGTTTAATTATGTCGGCAGAGTTTAAAAGAGAGCATTTTGAGAAGCCAGTCAACTGGAACAAACCAGGTGTTCCATGTTACTGCCAAGCGAACTTGGGGACGAGAGGCCTCAGCTGTAAGGGTTACACCATATGATAATGGGACAGGCGTGGAATTGATGATTGTATTCTCGGCCGGGAGAACGTTAAAATGCTGGATTTAGTTGAAATTCATAGCCGGTAATAATCTGAGTATTGTGAAATACTGTAAAATTTGTTTAATTGGGGACGTAATGAACATTTGAAATCACGAACTTTGAGTATAAGGAACAGAGTGACCAAATGCAGGGTTGTCCAAAATATAGAGCGATGGTTGTGATGATTGGTTTGTCTGTGAGGGGTGTGCAAAATTCATAAATGGTATGACGAGATATGACATCGTAATTATATGGCGAGTTGTTTGGTTTGTACGTAGATTATTAGGATATCCAAGTGTTAATAACGGTTAGGACTAGATTAGATTTTAAAGTGT
Source organism: Anabrus simplex (assembly GCF_040414725.1). NCBI lineage: Eukaryota > Metazoa > Arthropoda > Insecta > Orthoptera > Tettigoniidae > Anabrus > Anabrus simplex. The sequence goes on along the minus strand of NC_090268.1, from coordinate 254,834,386 downwards.
GAGATCATGAGACAAGATATATAACTGGACATGAATTATGTAACAATTCTTTTCCAGCCAGATAAATATCACAAGATTGAATTCACATCACAGCTGCGTAGGAATTTGTGAAGAAACCAGAGTCCGCGGAGATAAAATTTACTGTTCTTTAACATTTCGTTAAATCATTTAAATTTATTTAATTATTAAATTCAGTGAAACCGCATTTTGAAATAACTTTAATCAAGCGAACAACTTGGAGACGCATTTTGGAAATTTTAGTTTGTTTTCTGGGGAATATTTAAATGTAAAGCAACGATTAAGGGGACATATCCGAAGGAAATGGATTTTACTGCCACAAAGTTTGTGAGCATTGCTATTGTTGTAATTATTGAACTTTGATTGATTGAGCAGTGAATGTGCTGGGGATAGTAAAGTGGAAACTTTGGTCATCAACCGATGTAACTTAATTGTGTTTAGCCTTCAACCTAGAAACTTGGATGGTCAGGGGGTCATCAACCTCAGTGACTTAGATTAGGGCCATATGCCATTGTAGCATCATTTCCTTGCGGTCATCATCCACAATGATTTTAAAGTAACTTAGAAGAGTAGATGTCGGTCCATGACATAGACGCAGGTCACATCGATTCAATTAAGGGTCCATGCCGTAGAACCACTGTGTGGCACACACCGATTGGACGGCCTTAATTATACCCAGAGTCCAGAGTTCGTGTTACGAGGGCTGGACCATAACGAATCACTATGATGGTACATGTGGTCTCACATGGAAGCCGAATTTAAGGATTTCCAGACTTTCCTTTCTTAAATGATTAATAATTGAGACAATGGTTTCTAGTAAGAATGCCCATGAGGCAGTTACGTTAAAGTCTCACACCAGTGTTCTGACCTTTATGTAAAATGATTGTGGTGTCCAATGGACACAATTGACTTCTATGATACCGTTGACATATCAGATTGCTTCAGAATTTTCCTGAATAAATAGGAATCTTTTAAACAGACCTTTCATTCCAGTAGATAGATTAGAATTACTGAACCCTACCTTTACCTCAGCAAGTGACGAAGAACCCGATACGATCCAAGAGACAGATCTCATGAACTTTGCTGATAGGTAAGAAAGGTAGGTATCCCTCATTATGGACCAAAGGGTTCAATATATGAGAGCCTTCCGAGACAACACCGTGGAATGGATAAATCAATCCTACAGTAAGAATCGCGACTCAAGCAGAACAATCAACTTAAGTCCACAATAATACAACTTCCCACTACAATAAAAATTACCAGCTGTAAAATATATCGGTAATTGGCATCATGGTAGGGTCCAGACTAGAAAAAGCATCACCCATAATATTAGCCAGTTCCACCGACAGTTTGAGCTAAATAAGAGTCTAATAAAGAACATTGTAATCAGCATCCTGAAACATCCTCGGGGACCACTTGAATGGATTGGGAAAACTGTTCATGTTTACAAATAATTCAGTTATCGTATAACCATTTATATGTACAGGGTAGTCGGAAACAACGTGAATGGGGTAAATGAGTGTCAGAGCGCTGGTCTTACTAATACGTAATTTGAACGAAATATGTCTATCTCGCACCGTTGTTATTTTATCAGCTGCTGAAGTTAGCCAGTCAGATCCCTTCGTGGGCGATTTCAGAGGTGCTTTGCGAGACGGTGTTGCTAAATCTTCACGTGGCTTATGACCGATTTGAGAGTGCCAATAGAAGAAATAAATTTCTCCAGGGGAGAGACTTGAACAAGAACAAGGGCTAATCTTGGATAATCCTGATGAGTCAATAAAAGATATGAGAGATACGATGAAGAACAGAGAAGGACAGAAAGAGAAAGTGACACCTAGCAAAGGAGGGGGGAGGGGGTGCCTTGAGGATAGGAAGAAGTATGAGTTTAAAAGATCTGTGGGGCAAGAAAGACAATACAGATGAGGGTGTAGTAACGAGAAGCAGGAAGTTAAATAAAGAGAGTCGGTGGGTGATGATGATATCGATAAGTGAAGATGTATTGTTATTATGGCAAGAGATTAATTGTAATGAGGTATTATGTCTGAATGATAAGAGAGCTAGTATTGACGTGGTTGGCTGTTGACAGATGTGAGTGGATCATGGTAAGAGAGTAATTGTAATGAGGTATTATGTCTGAATGATAAGAGAGCTGGTATTGACGTGGTTGGCTGTTGACAGATGTGAGTGGATCATGGTAAGAGAGGAATTATAATGAGGTATTATGTCGAACTGGTACCAGAGGTAGTGTTGATGTGGTTGGCTGTTGATGAATTGTTATATGTAAGAGGTAGAGCTGGTGGTGTAGTGGAGACAAGAATGATTGATTTATAGAGGTGGTATGATATTAACTGAAGGAGAAAGAAGTGGTGGATGATTGAATGGTAAGAGAGATAATGATGTCTAGTTGATTATTATGGATGGTGGAAAAGGTTTAGTCGGTGGAGTAGTGGAGATGTTTGATTGATAAGAGAGGTGTGAGTGGATCATGACAAGAGAGTAATTGTAATGAGGTATTATGTATGATTGATAAGAGAGGTAGTGTTGATATGGTTGGCTGTTGATGTTATGCTATAAGACGTAAAGTTGGTGGAGTAGTGGAGATAGGAGTCACTGATTTATAGATCTGGTAGAGTAATAATTGCAGGAGTAAGAAGTGGTGGTGTAATGTAATTTGGAGGTCGGTTTAGAGTGGGCGTATCCGTAAGGGGTTGATCTGGTGACATGTGTGAGTGTGTATTGTTGGCCGTGCGGAGGTGCTTATTATATGGTGAGGGGATCATGGCATGAGAGTAATGGTAATGATGTATTATGTTTGATTGATAAGAGAGGTAGTGTTGATGTGTATATTGTTGGCCGTGTGGTGGTGCTTATTATATGGTGAGAGGTTCATGGCAAGAGAGTAATGGTAATGAGGTATTGTTTGATTGATAAGAGAGGTAGTGTTGATGTGGATGGCTGTTGATGTATTGTTATGTGTAAGATGTAGAGTTGGTGGTTTAGTGGAGATAACAATGATGGCTTTATAGATATGATTGAAGGAGAACGAAGTGGTGGATGATTGACTAGTAAGAGAGGTAGTGATGTCTAGTTGGTAATTATGGGTGGTGGAAGAGGATGAGTTGATGGAGTAGTGGAGGTGTCTGGTAGTGAGGTACTATGTCTGACTGATAAGAGAGGTAGTGTTGATATGGTTGGCTGTTGATGTTTTATTATGCTGTAAGAGGTACAGTTGGTGGAGTAGTGGAGATAAGAGTGATCAATGAGTTGGTGTATCCGTAAGGGGTTGATTTGGTGATGTGTGAGAGTGTGTATAGTTGGCTGTGCGGAAGTGCTTATTATATGGTGAGGGGATCATGGCAAAGAGAGTAACTGTAACGAGGTATTTTGATTGATAAGAGAGGTAGTGTTGACGGGTTGGCTGTTGATGTATTGTTATATGTAAGAGGTAGAATTGGTGGTTTAGTGGAGATAAGAAAAATGGATTTATAGATATGATACGATAATAATTGAAGGAGAAAGAAGTGGTGGAAGGATTACTATATGTGAGAGGATATTGTTTTGAAGGGGTTGAGTGAAAGCTTGGTGAGGTATGTCTGAATGGTAAGAGAGATAGTGATGATCTGGTTGGTGACTGAAGTATTGTTAGATTTAAGAGGTAAGTTTGGGGACGTAGTGGAGATAAGGGTGATGATTTGAGACGACATTGTTTAGGAGGTGAAGCTAGGTAACGCTGTCTGGCAACAAAGGAGGTAGATCATGTGATAATTGCAAAGTGTGAAGTTTTAGTGGCACACTAGCATGGCAAGTGTTGTTACGTGGTGGCTGGCTCAGCTAATTGACTAGGTCAGGAGTTAGGTGGAATGTGCCTGGTCTGCGAGCTGAGCTAGGTGGGAGGTTGTAGCTTTGTAGTCTACCAGTGCCGTACTGCCGATGTTGCATTTTATTTTATTTATAGTTTATGTTTATGCCTTAATACCAGGGCTAACGGCTCTCCGGAAGTGAGTTGACCGTGGGCCATTTGTTTCCAAATACTATATTGTTTTGTTTAATGGAATTATTATTTTGTCATTGCCCTTAAGCGGGTGAGTTTATATATTCTGTATTTGCTTAGTCTATTATTATTATGGATTTGAACTCTGTATTGAGCGAAGGCCTGTAAGGTTCAATAAATCTTCTTCTACTACTACTACTACTACTACTACTACTACTACTACTACCTAAACATTAGTCGTAAACGACTGCAAATATGGTACATGCATGATGGGCCACCGCTCCATTTTGTCTTAGGTTCAGGTGACACCTAATATGGATCTTCCATGAACGATGGATTGGTCGTAGAGGACCAAGGCCTGCCCGTTTGCCTGACCTTTACCCTTAGATTGTGGGCTTTGGAGGCGTGTTAAGACCATGGTGTATGCGGTCCCCATAAATTATGTAGATACACTTCGAGAACGGGAGTTCCATGCCTGTTATGCAATCCAGCAACAGTCAGGTGTGTTCCAACGAATGCGTTATTCCATGCAACGTAGGGTAGGATCATTGATGGTGGTGGTAGTGGATCGTAACTCCGGAGATGTTGGGTTTGCGACCTATGTTTATAGGACGTTTTTTTCTTTTGTTGCACGCTGCCTCCTTTGTAAATATTGGAATATCTTTCAAAGACATTCTGTATACAGATTACCAGCACGTCGGATCGTGAAAGTTCAGAACGAACACTCAAGTTACGAAACAGCACCGGTAACTTCCAGCTGACTGTTGAGCGTGAGGCCCGTTTCAGATGTTTCAAGGTGACCCTCAAGGCTTGCAGTAGCCGAGGGAAGGAGGTACTATTTAAGGTGAGGCATATAGTCTCTAAATTACAAAATGGCGGTAAAGAACGTGTGAAAGTGCTGCTCTGGAAAATTGGTGATTTCTGCAGGTAAGAGGGCCAATACCTTGGCTTTCCCGTTCGCCTGACCTTTACCCTTTAGATTGTGGGCTTTGAAGGCGTGTTTGTACGTAATTACTGATGCCAAGGCTCCATGCGGTTATAAATCTTATGTATAACTGGGGGTGAGTGGAGAATGAAGTAAATAACTACTCAACCTATGCGCAGTTAGGCTGAGGTATGGTAGAATCCCATCAGTGAGGTTAGGCAAAGCCTGCAGCTTGTCGCACACTTCGACAGGGAACTGTGCAACGTAAGCGCAAAAGAAAACTGAAACTGTAGTCGTTATGTTTTTGTGTATAGGGACGTTCAGCTTTATTTGTACGCTATTCAACGTACAAGAGTAACGACGCCAAACGCGCCTAAAATCCAACTCCCTTAGAACTGGAATGTATTTACAGTAAATAATGCTAAATGTACTGACACTCCCTGATGTGAGATCAAGATAAACTGATTGCGATGTCTAAATCCCAACATGCGCTACCCAGCCTTCGACTCCAGGTAAAATTTACAGTGGTAATTATTGTTAATATCCATAAGTGATAGATTTATCAGTGGCTACTCTGCTAATGTGGGCTAATATTCGTCACCGGCAGTTACGATACGGTTAGTAGGCCTACCTACCTAAAGGCAAGGTGTCCGAGAAAAGCTGCAAAGACGTCAGATAATTCCAAAATTAATTAAAAAGGGCATTAATAAGTCAGAGAAAACACTTTGCTGCGGTAGATATGAAGTCAAGTCAAACGGAAGACAACAAAGGGAGACCAATTGCAGACCACACACTTAGACCAAAACACCACACCCGTGAAAATTTGTTACGGTACTAATAAGAACGAAGGATCTCGCCCAGGAATAGGAAAGCTTTCACGCCTAAAAGGATAACTTGTAACATATACCAAAGGCCTATGAGAAGACAACAAGGATAACAAGATAATCTCATAAAATACCGAAAACACGAACAAGACAACATGTTGCCGAAAACACGGCCCGCAACTAAAACACAAGAAGAGTACCAATAAATACCGATCTCGGAAAACTCTGGAGAAGAGGACGCCGTAGACAACATACAAGACCCAGGAAATGATTTAAAGGTATGTTTGCTGAAATACTATTAGAATTAAGAAATCTGAGAAAACAAAGTGAAGACTTCCAACAAGAAACAAGAGGAGAAATTTTACGTATAAAGAACGAAATCGGAAAAAATGAGATGAATACTATGAAAAATCAAACAATGCCTTAGAACAGAAAGTCACCAATGCAAACAACAAAATACAAGAAAATATAAACACACTAACCGAAATAATGAATACGATATCCTAGAAGAATGAGAGGAACAGAGGGCAGAAAGAGTAACGAGAAACAACATAATGATAAAAAGCAAATACTTATCTTATGAAGAAGACATAAAGGACGAACTGAAGGACAAAGTCAATAAAATACTACACAGTGTAGAAGCAGGAGTGACAGCAACACAACCTACGCCGGCAAGGACAAAAACAATAGAGGGATAGTGAATGTCAGTTTTGAACACTTCTCTGACAAATCAAAAATTGTCAGAAACAAACACAGACTAAGAGGACAAGATATCTACATAGAGATGACCTCACCAGAAATGAGAGAGCATCACTCAGATAGAAAGCTAAGGAAGAAATGGACAAGGGTAACAATGATGTAAGAGTGGGTTACCAGAATATAATGCTGAACGGCCAATGGATACACTGGAATGACATGAATAAAAATACGGGGGAAAGGAAAATGGCAAACTTCAGAGCACAAACCATCAACACGCAACCAGGACGAATTAATACTAGGTACATTGAACGTTAGAACCCTAAGAACGGAAGACAATGAACTGGTACTCCATAATGCACTCAAAAACATAAAATTCGATATACTAGGCCTCAGCGAACTCAGATAATACGGCGAAGATATAATGGAAAAAGAAAATGGTGACATTTTAGCTACACAGGGGAAACAATAGGACAAAAAGGCGTAGGATTCATAATTAAAAGCCATTTAAAACCGAATATACATGAATTAAGATGAATCTCAGAGAGAAGCATGGCATTAAACCTAAAAATAAAAAAATATCATAATCACAATAATCCAGATATATACACCCACAGAGGCAAGCACAGAAGAAGTGATCGAAGACTTCTACACGCTCCTAGAAGACATACTAACCGACTATAAAGCACACACAACATTTTTAATTGGTGACTTCAACAGCAAACTAGGGAAGAAGGAATATGAAGAGGAAGAACTCATGGGACTATATGAATATCGGACAAGAAATGAAAGGGGAGACAGACTCATACAGTTTGCACTAGGACAAAGATAAAAAATTGTAAACACTTTCTACAAGAAAAACCCGGAAAGTAAATGGACGTGGATTGCTCCGAATGGAAAAATCAAAAATTAAATAGACGAAGTTACATCCTAGCCGATAGCCTGGAAGTAGCAAAAGACATCCAAGTAAACAATGCTCTAAAATTAGATACAGACCACAGAATGGTCCGACTGAAAATGAGAATAAAGAAGGAAAAGAGGCACTATTTCAACAAGACGACCACAAACCTCGAAAGTACAGATCGAACAGAATACACAAAAGCACTACAATACAGCCTCCAACAGCTCAATCAACAAACAGATCTGAAGACACCACATTGTTATATAATAAGCTCGTAAACTGCATATCCCTCTCAGTCATGCAATCCTCGACACCGGGAAAGAGTAGAAGAAATAGAATAAAACTAAAGGACAGCACTAAAGGACTGATCGAAGAAAGAGAAAGTTTGAAACCACAAGCCAAAGAAAACGAACGCAAACACAAAATCAATAAAGAAGATTCGGAAGGAATTAACTCAGGACAAACATTGGATACTGGGAGTGAAAGAGAGCAATGGTAAAAGACAAGCCACGAGAGAACAGACAATGACACAAGCGACAGAATTCTACAGGAAATCATATACAAGTAACTCCGAAACTGGCACACAGTATCACAAGATGCCAAAAGAGGACATTTAGGAAGAAATAGCACCCATTCTGCCCAGTGAAGTAAGAGCAGCCATAAGGGAAGCAAAGAATGCAAAATATCCAAGTGAAGATGAAATTTACAATTAATTTATAAAATGGGGTGAAGAAGACATAACCCCATTCATCACTACGCTACGCTATTTAGCAAGATACTCGAATCAGAAGACATATCAGGGGAGTGGAAACAAAGCATCATCATACTTCTGCACAAAAAAGGAGCCAAAGACAATATAAATAACTGCAAACCGATCAACCTAATTGTAAATCTTTACAAACTTTTCGTGAAGATCTTAACCAAGAGAATGACGAAGACACTAGACGAGTAACAACAGTGACAAAGTAGTATTTAGTACAAATTAAGTACTTCAGACCATCTCAGCAACGGATCGAAAAAACACAAGAATTTAATCTATATAGCATTTGTGGACTACAAGAAAGCATTCGAATCCGTGGAACAGGAATACGTTTTAGAAGCACTGAGCAAACAAGGTATCCAGAACAAATACATCAGACTCCTGAATAAACTTTACGACGGCAGCGAGGCCAGAATACAAACAGAAAGAGAAGGAAAGAACATCAAGACAGAGGAGTTAAGCAAGGTGAACCTCTCTCACCAAAATTATTCACGTGCTTGCTTGAGAATCAGTTCAGAAAACTAGAGTGGGAAAACAAACATGGCATCAAAATAAATGGAGCAAGACTAACGCACTTACGGTTTGCAGGCGACATCGTATTGATGGCAGAGTCGACAACAGAGCTAGAACAAGTGATAATAGAATTAGACAACACCAGCAAAGAAGCGGGCCTGACAATGAACCCAAGAAAAGCAAAGTTGATGGCCAATGCATTGGAAACCTCAATTAGCGTAAATGTAGAAACACTGGAATACGTAGAGGAATATATATATACCTTGGCTAGAATATATCATTCTCAAATAGTTCAGAGAAACAGGTCAAACGGCAAATAGAACAAGCATAGAAGAGTTTCTGGTCTCTAAAGTTCATACTGACTGACAAGACTCAGAAACTCACCCTTAAGGCTGAAGTCCTAGAAAAATATGTGATACCGGTCCTACTATATGGATGCCAAACCTGGGCACTAACACTAAAACAAAGGCAAATGATACAGATATGCCAGCGTAAAATGGAAAGAAAAATACTCCAAGTCTCATTGAGAGACAGAATACGGAAAGAAGATATACGAAGGAGAGCTGGAATGAAAGACGCTCTGACGACAGCCGATCAGCTAAAATGGAAATGGGTAGGAGACATAGCGAGACTGGACCAAAATCTATGGACTCACAAAATAATATTGTGGGATCCCAAAGAAGGAAGATGGAACGTGGGAACGCAAAGAACTAGATGGGCAGGTTGTTTGCGAGATGGGGAGGAAAACAGTGGACAAGAACAGCAAAGATAAGAGTGGAAAGACTTAGGAAAAATTGTGTGTAGAGATCACTAACCTTACGGGATACACATTTGATTCAAGCCCTGTGATAAGCTAGGTCGATTAAGATACATATTATAGAAATTGTGCAAGACAGAAATATACAACATTACGCTTCCGCAAAGAGGGAAACATGAAAGTCACCTTTCTGACCACTCCGGGATAAAACAGCAAAAGTGCCAAGTATACAAAAAGAAATATTTATGAAGTGGTGAACATAAAAATATCATCCTCGCGTACACTGCGGTATGAAGCATCGCAGGTGTAAAGTATGTTGAAGTACGTTCTCAGGACAGGGGCGGGAGAAATATACAACATACAGTAGTAGGCCTCCACGAAGAGGAAACCGTGATTGTCATCTTTTGATCACTCGGGAAAGTACCAAGACTTGTCTAATAGACATTAAGACATTTGCATGAAGTAGTGATCTGCTAAGTCATCATGGAACACATAGTGGAAGTAGGACATGTACATGTAAAGTATGTCATGGAGAATTTCCAACGGAGGGCAAGCTCAAGAACTTAAAACAGACGTCTACAACATTTGGAGGAGAAGCTAGCGCAAGGGTACGCTTTCTCCAAGAAGGAATATCAACCCTCCCTGGGAAGAAACTGTACATTTGTCAGTAATGTAACAGTGCGTTTTCGCGAATTCCTGATCTTGAAAAACAAAATTGCATCCACTCGGAGGTAGAGACTACACACGTGTACAACATGCAGTAATACGTTTCCACGAAACAAACCAAACAAACCGTGATAACCAGTATAATAATGCTCTTCGGGACCTGCTCATCTGATGAGTTAAACTGAGCATTGCAGGAGGACATAGCCCTTAGGGGATTCACAAGGCTATTTATTTATTCATTTATGTATAGTGGCCACCTTTTTTAGTTTTAGCTGCCTGGAGAGATTGATGACTTCAAATCGAGTAGGGGTACAACGTCAGAAACGTCAGAAATCCGTACATAAGCTACATAAAACAGCTCGGTTCAACCTGGAAAAACAATTCAATGGTAATTAAATGTACCGTGGAAGCTTCACATTTAAGACAGGCACTTAAGTCTGACACCATTAGCCGGATACAAGCGTTTGAAATGCAGATATATGATTGCTTCGAATATCCTTGGTTGACAATCTAATCCAATACGTGGACTTTCAAGAAGAGCGTAATGCTGGAAAAATATTTCATCTCGGTCACTTATTGAGATGCCAGTTGTTGAAAATCGTACTCTAGGGTCGAGTGAATGGTCGCCGTGCATCTGGGCGGAGGAGAATATCATGGCTGTACATCTTCAAGAACCGGACAGGAATTCGATCAGCAGACCGGCTGTTCTTGGAACGGCTATAAACAGATGTGAACATGTCGAATTGGTAGCCAACATCAGGGAGACCTGATACGGTACATAAAAGGAGAAAAGAAGGAGAAGAAGAAATCTTACCTCAGGTGGTTTCGCGGGACGTTGTGGATGTCTTTGTAGACCATATGAAGGCGGACCGTTTCTGAGTGGCAGTCACTCTTGATGGTCCAAGCCTGCTTGTCACGGTCGTAACACTGCGCCACCACAGAAGCTGGTACCACGACGGGAGCGGGCGTGGTGGCTATAGGGAGGTGTCCAGGAGGTGGCGTGTTCTGGGTCCCACCGCCCACACTGGAGGTGAGTGCAACCTCGCTCAGGGTGTTGGCCACCATCATCTCGAGATGTACTCGCACAATACTCTGGAAAACAGCGTTTAACAACGAAGTCAAAAGTTGCCAAAATTATCAATGCATGACAAGTGGAAACTTGATTATTTTAAGGATTCCTTATTTGTATAGTTCAGATAGAACAATGCATGCCAGCTAATAATGTATTTTGTTCTACTGTATTACTAACAGATACCTGATGCTTGATGTTAATAAAAAATATGAAGTAATTACCCTTCAACTCAAATAACTCACAAACTGTTCAAGAAGATTTCGCAAATTTGCTTTTTACGTTTAATAATATAGAATAATGTAGAACTTGCAGAGCTTCCTCAAAGTGTCAACAACTGCAGAGGTAATGGTAGTAACGTTGTTTATTGTATTTAACTGAACTGTTTCCTACACCTATCATTAGAGCCATATACATTGTAAATTCAAGGGTGTGGCTATTTTCAAAATCCGACAAGTAGTTCTGGAGAAAATGGAATACCGAACGAATTGGCCATGTGGTTAGTGGCGCGCAGATGTGAACTTGCATTCGGGAGATAGTGGGTTCGAGCCTCACTGTCGGCAGCCCTGAAGATGGTTTTCCGTGGTTGCCCATTTTCACACCAGGAAAATGCTGGGGATGTACCTTAATTAAGGCCACGGCCACTTCCTTCTCACCCCTAGCCCTGTCCTATCCCACCGTCGCCATAAGACCAATCTGTGTCGGTGCGACTTGAAGCTAATTGTAAAAGAAAAGAAAGTGGAATATTTTCAAACACGCTTCATTTGCTAGCGATGTTCTGTAAGAAGCAGGTAAAGGAAACACGGACGTGCGACGGACTCTAAAGGACAACATTATTATTAACAGGCTCAAGATTCATACTATCCCGTGCCTTGGTCGCCTGGTTAGTGATTTATTCGAATAGGGCGACCCACGTTTGACGAATGGAGTATGTTTGATGATGTTCCGTTTTAGCGAGAACTGTTTGTGGGAGTTTGATAATAAATACACCTCTGAATTTATAATGTCCATTACTGTAAGGTGTATAAAAGAGTGTGGTTCTATTAAAGAAACCAACGTTAGTATCGTTATCTTGGCAAGTATTGACACTGTGGGAAAGTACTTTACTACTTTGGTAACACTACTAAACGTGAAAATTGATTTCCGATAACTTTAACGGTTCACGAGTTGCTTTAGATGAATGTCTTAGTTGACTAAGCCTATATATACGGAGCGTAAGGGAAAGTCATACCGAAAATGTGAGGGGGGTGTAAAGGAAGTCTATTTGCTATGATCAGGTACCGGTACTGCTGGTGACGTCTTATTATTGTCCAGAAGGACAAAACTCAATGTTTTCTGTTTTACTTTACGCCACACGCCTGGCGGCGGTTTGAAAACACATACCTTGTGTGTACTCACTGCACACGGGTGACCGTCAGACAACTATATCACTTGTGTCTGTGTCTATGACACACAGCAAGTGATGGCAAACATCAAGTTACATAACCAGTTCGTATGCTTGTTGTGATTCATTCTACTCCTTTGACCTTCGTCCAGGCGTGTTGTTTTTGTCACAACAGGTTGCTTGCCCTTGCGAGTGGAGTGACTCACAGCATACAGACGCAAGATGCGGGGCGTGTTCTTACCTATAATACTTAAAATTATTGTGTTATCCAACGTACCAGCACAGTACATACAGTAAGTCGGAAAAATAGAAATGGTTTTCAGATATGCCTTGCAAATAACATTCTATGCTATTTTGTATAATTGCGGTACAACATTCCCTTTCACCCTATATATGTATATCCTGGTCATGGCCCTTATACTACGTTACATGTGTTTTCATCAGTCACTGCCATTTTTTATTTTTAGGGTATTTTCTTCAATTGTATATAATTATATTGTCACTTTCAGCAATTCTTTGTATTAATTTCTTATTTTAAAATCAGTTTTCTTTGTTCTGCTTAATCTTGTATTAATTTTCATGCATACACAGTATGTACCATCTGAACTTTGAACAAATGCGAGTACTCAAACATCAGAAGTTATAATACCGAGTTCGGAGCTTTTCAGTGAACAAGAAGGTGTTGACAAACGATCGAAGGTCTTTAACATTCGAGAACCTATAGTGATTACCGTCATCTTCTATACTGTGTAATGAAGTAAATATTGAAATCTATACGTATTCACATTGTCTTTGATGTGTTCTCATCTGAAAACAAGACATACAGCGCCAATTCAAGGCCTTATGGTGTGGGGTGCTATTGGGTACAACCACAAATCACAGTAGGTGCGTGTCCAGGGCACTGTGACCAGTTTGATTTACTTGAATGACATCCTGCGACCCGTAGCCACACCCTTTTTGCACGACACCCCAGACATCATATTTCAGCAGGACAATGCGCGACCACATGTTGCTGCACGAACACGCGCCTTCTTGTTGTCACAGGATGTCAGACTGTTGCCATGGCCCGCCCGATCACCGGACTTGTCGCCAATCGAAAATGTGTCGGATATGGTGAAACGACGGGTGCGGAGCTGTGACCCATTGCCAACCACCAAAGATGAACTGAGGAATCAAGTGAATGCAACATGGATGGCTGTACGCCAGGACGCCATTCACACCTCATACGCGTCGATGCCATCACGCATGGAACAAGTTATCAGTGCCCATGGAGAGCCCAGTGCCTACTAGACGACATGACAAATGCTGAACCTAGGCGACTCAAATGCTAATCGTTTCTGCAGAACATACTAATGAACATGTCCTGTGAATATGAACTTCCTATTTCTAGTTTTTCAGGGTGTTCCTTTTTTGTATTAACATGAGTGTAGTTACTTGAGAAATTTTGCGGAATCGAGCTATCATGCGTTGTCCATCTTGGGACTTCTTTCCATGTACTGGCTTCTTTCATTATGGGATTTGAATTCTAGTTTTTGCAGCAATTTCATGGAGTATTTGAAGGAAGTGAATTTATTCCTGCCTACGCTTTGAAAAATGTTAGGTAATCTGTGAAGGCCATTTTAATATTATCATCGTAATTATTTCATTGATATTTATACATGTATTTACTTCACGATGAACCAAATTTAATATGGGCAACGTACATATTTACCATTTTAGGGCTGATGACCTAGATGTTAGGCCCCTTTAAACAACAATCATCATCATCATCATCATGTTCATCGTCATCATCATCACTTACCATTTTGAGTACAATACCTTCCTCAAGTTTTGAGTCACGTTTTGCTCATTTTAAGTCATTTGTGAGGAATTTTTAATAATAGCTTAGGCCTTTTGAAACGTAAAATCCGAGCCTTGCTTTTTACTAATACTGTGGATCAAATTCAGGTCAATATGTGTCAGAGTTTCGAAATGAGAAGTCAGGGTCTTGTGGTTCAAATTCTGTAAAATAAAATCCCTGAAATTATTTAAGAACTTTTCTATCTATGAATTTATTACGATCTAGAAACAATAATTTATAGAAAGAGAATAGTGAACGAAAACTGAGTGGACCACATCAACAGCAAGGGCCAATTGTTTAGCTCACCTTGTAGACAAGATCATTGAAGCGTACTCGAGGATGCCAGCCGTAGCCCTTCCCGTCCGAGTCCGAGACGTCATCCACGATCCCTGAATCGAGGCGTCGTTCACCGTCTCCCAGCACTACATTGTAGCGCACGCGACACTGGTGGTCGAACCCAGTTAGCCTGTTCAGATAGACGGACACTCTGGACTCTGCACTCCCTCCTGTGACATAAGGACAAACCACTGATAATAAATTCACTATCACTTCGTCATCTCACTAACAAGGGAACTGTTTGGGTTGTACAAGAAAGTTCGCAGTGAAAGTCGGTAGGATGATCAATTAAGACATCATAAATTTAATGGTAATATGCATTTTAGGCCTACATACTTAAGAAATACAGCCGAACCTCAATATCTCGAACCTCCATTACTAGAATTTTCATTATCTCGAAATAATTTAAATTTCCTCGCCGTCTGTTATATTCTCCCCGAGTATTTTTATCTATTACTCGAAATTCGATTACACGAATATCTCCATTTTTCGAAGGAAACATTTCCTCCATAGAAGCTGAAAATATTCTCAAACTCAATTTTGTAAATTACAGTAACTGTGCAATACAGCATTTAAGGTTAGTGGGTTATTTTACCTTCACGTACTATAGTACCTTTTTCCATCAGATTTCGGTATGTTTACATAACGGCTTATCTGTCCACCCGTGGTGCGTTGACCATAGGCGTTGTAGCCACATGAACCCTCTCCTAGCTCGTCAAAAGACCAGGCGTTAAGTCCAGACCATCTACAATAGTATCAGATATCAGACCTTAACCCAAAATCAACATGGCCGACGCATCGGTTGAATGTAAACAAGCCTGTGATACATAAACATAACCTTCTCATTATCGTATTGAACTGCTAAGTTGTCAACAATAACGAACAGAATACTTCACTTTCCATAATAGACCAGTTCTATCTAGAAATAGCCTAGATAAGCAATATGTGGAAAATTCAAAATATATTTTCTATGAACTAGTATGGTCCAGGAAATAGGTAATATAGGCTTGCATTCTAAAATAACAGTCCTGGGGGAATATCTGAAGCGTTTCAAAGTGTGACAGTTTAAATTCAATTCAATTCAATTCAATTCAATTCAATTCAATTCAATTCAATTCAATCCAATTCAATTCAATTCAATTCAATTCAATTCAATTCAATTCAATTCAATTCAAATCAAATCAAATCAAATCAAATCAAATCAATCATCTGAATTTAGGGCTGTCGTCTAAGTGGCAGATTACATATCAATTGCTTACCTAGTCTTTTCTTAAATGATTTCAAAGAAGTTGGAAATTTATCGAATTGGTGTAGGGGGCACCCTTGGTAAATTATTCCAGACCGTAATTCTCTTCCTATAAATCAATAATTGTTTTAGAAATACATCTATTTGAATGACCTCGTTCAAGAAATGTATTAGAAACATAACCTGGTCACGAATTTCAATTCTCTCGTAACAATGATTCTGATAATCATGCACCAAACTTCTATACTACATCTGTTTCACTTCATATAATGAATAGGAGAATCGATTTGAAGTTCTCTGGTGGCATATGCATTTTCGTATGAAGCACTTTAACACACAAGTCGTTGGCAACGTAAATACGTACTGTAAGTGACAGTATATCAGTTGATACCTTGCCCTCTAATTAAAAAAAGAGAATATAATCTTCATTCACAGATACCACCTTTTATCACCTCAATTTTAAAAGCCTCAAGAGGTATAGTAACTGAGAAATGTGTTAGGATAGGCACCAACAGAGAGTTTTGGCCATATCCGGAAAAATTAGAGGAATTAAGCATACGCAGTTAAAACCTCTGATCTGGCTGGGAATCGAATTCGGAGCTCTCTGATCCGGAGGTCACTCTGCCATCCGTTCGGCCAAGGAACTGGACTTTACGAGCAAATGGCTATGACCTTTAAATTTACGGTATGTTAATTAATCATTGACCAAGTTTCACTTAAATCTGTCTGGCCCAACCCAAACTGTTCCCTTGTAAGCGTACGATTACGATGATCATTCCTTTAATTAAAACATAGTACTAGAAAACAGGAAGGTACATAAACGTTCTTAAGTTTAACTTGAAGAATTGTGAGAACAACAGAGGTAACTGGCAGACTATAGGGTCTAAACACAGTGTGTCGTTGACTTGTCTACAAAGATCTATAACATTTGGAATAGCAGCTGCCTAGACATTATTCTTGCAGGCGAAATTATTGGGAAAGAACACATGAATGTAATCTTGATGAAGACTGTAACAAAATGGTAGTCATAATGTATACACTTATAAATGCTAGTAAAAGTCAAATATGTCAATAATATTACACTTATTATCGTGCACGTAATGATGACCATGGATTACAAGTGCCTATGTAACTGTACAAACATCTAAGTGCGTAAATGAGAGGTAAACAAACTAGTGAAGGTTTCAGAGGTGCGCTAGTAATGATAATAAATAAATAAATAAATAAATAAATAAATAAAATAAATAAATAAATAAATAAATAAATAAATAAATAAATAAACTATTATAAAATCGCCTTTATGTATCCAATTATTGAATATTAACCGGATACTTGTTTGTTATAAATAACTAACAGGACAAATAATGATCTACGTCGGGTTCAGATGATCACAGCATCACGGGAAAATGTATTGGTGAACTGTCATGACATGTCTTATTTAAGTTTCGGATAAAAGCAAGTAGTATCTTAGCTATATGTTATTAAAATATGAGCAGGGAGGAAGAGGGGGAGGGGGTTCGGGGACGGGATGCATATGTTGCGCTTCAAAGGGGGCCTCAAACATTATCTCTCTTATGGTTGGTTTTACAGGTAAGTTGCTCATGACAAAACATACTTGGAATGTTATTTTAAAATATTTTATTCTGTACGTTTTTCCGATACAGTGAAAAATAAGGGAAATATATGTGACGGCTGTGTGATGCTTACGTGAGAGAACCGATAATTAACTTTATGGACAGTTGCTATGTAGATCATCCAAGCAAAGTTTTAAAGACTGTCTGTTCTTTTTGAATACGTTATTAACCTAGCACTTAGTTTTTATTCCGAAATTTTGCGATCCATGTAAGGGCAGAGAGGAAAGTCTGAACACAAAGAGAATCAGAGGATTCCGTCAGATACTGATTAAATAGAAATCGTCAATTTTCGTAATTGCTGACTAGATTTACACTCTAACAAGGGGAGGGTCTGACATGTGCCTCTCCGACTTTGATACATTTTTGCAGGGATGTTCTATATTAACTTGTTGGGCGTTTTGCTAGACACTCCATAGTAGTTGATAAATCGAAGTCTAAGTTGTTGACGGAAAATCCATTTTCAGTGCTATACATCGAAAGATCGTCTAAAGAAACATGTTTTATTTATAAAATTCGTGATCAAAACTGACGGTTTAATGACTGCGGTTTGTCACGTGCCCTGCAAGGGAACAAAGGAGAAGGCATTGGATTATTGCTTCACTTGTCACTACCTTCAACCTCATGTAATACAGGTATAGTGTACGATACTTCTGATATATCAATGTTCATGAAACATGGGTTATATTATTTCGATAAAATTATCTTATGAGTGATTTTACAAGAGGTATATCGCAAATAGATTGAACATTACATGAAGATTTGTTAATCACACCTCGCGATACTTTACTTCGAAAAAAAGAAGGCAAAGAAAACTATTCTGATTATCAGAATATTATCAAATTCACCGAAAAAAAATATTGAATGAAAACAAAAAATCCACACCCAACACTCGAACACTGACCAGCGGTTTGAGAGTCTGACCCTGACCTCGATTTGCTACAGCATTAAAACACAAAAACGTTAATAACTCTTAATATTATTAACTCTGGATCCATATAACATAAATAAAACATGTTTTTAGACGATCTTTCGATGTATAGCATTGAAAATACGATTTTCCGTCATCAACATTGACCCTGATTTTTTCCAAAAACTAGAGATTGTTTAGAAAAATTCCGACACACGTATCTCTTTATTTTCAATATAGAACGTTCCTGGAAATTTTTATCAAACCCTCCTCTTCGAATTATCATAGCAATGCGACTTGAAATAATAGGACTGTAATTTTAGGTTGGCAGGAAGTTAGGCAAGTGTCATATTATGTCAATTTTTGGACTTTTATTTTCTCAAACTATATAAAACGCTCACATCCATACCCTGACTTCGGATTTGGAGATGGGTGCTATCCAACTTACCTAGTAAGAGATATGCAACCTAGAAATATGAAGACGTAAACCAATATATCTAAAAGTCCCATTTCTGTGTAAAATGCTCAATAATAGATCGACAAAAATGTAATCATGCACATGCAAAGTGACCGTCTCGTCAACGACGGGTACAAAGATAATAAATAAATAAATAAATAAATAAACAAACAAATAAATAAATAAATAAATAAATAAATAAATAAATAAATAAATAAATAAATAAATAAATAAATAAATAAATAAATAAATAAATAAATAAAAAATAAAATTAAATATTTTTGGTGTTTATCGGAGATGTTTGGATAATTTTACAGGGGATTGTCTATCCTAAGTTGTGCAGGTACTCTTGGTTCACCTGAAACGTCGATTTGATTCTTCGTCAGGAAACAGACAAATTTAGAAAGAGGACTTCCACTTCTGGAGATGTCCATGACACTGGGATTAGTGTCGTGACTATCAGCCTTTACATTCCACGGGTCTCCATGGCCTGTAATTGAGTCAGAAATTCTGCAAAACATTCCTATTTCTTCATAATTCACTTTAGGATGGCGATTGTTGGTTTAAGGGTAGCTTTACTATAATAAAAAAAATATCACAGTCCGGAACATATAAAAAATATTTTCAAGAAAAACAACGTGAAAAACGTGTGTAAAGAAATTGATTGGTATCCTATTTCCTACAGATAATTCAAATCTCCAAATATAAAAACAAAATAACCTTTAACTCAGTTTTCAATAATTTCAATTAATAATAATAATAATAATAATAATAATAATAATAATAATAATAATAATAATAATAATAATAATAATAATAATAATAATAATAATAATAATGCAATATAACATTAAGCATATTGCCAGGAGTCACTCACGTTTCGTGGGCTGGAGTGAAGAGCTGTAAACATTTATCCTTTATTGTAGAGTTCGATCGAATTCAAACTGAAATGCAGGGGCGAAGCCAAGAAAGGGAGGAGGTAGTTAGGGGTTAGAATCTCCCCTCCTCAAGGAAGTTTTACCGTACAAAATAAAATAAACAGAAGCTGACAATGAACAAGAGAATGTCGACTTAGTGGGCTGGCTCTTTTGAACATTTACAGATAAATAGTCATAAAAACCAACAGATCTCTTGAGTCTATTTTCTAAGAAGCCTCGGTTGATTTTAGGATGTAATCTGAACATATCATTCGCTGTACAACTGGTGATCCTGAACATATTGTTCTTGTTCCGTATTTTAATGTAAGATTTTGTAATGTACCGGTACTGCAATCTGAATATCAACATAATTAATTCACTTGTGTCTGTCTGTAAGGTCATCAGCCCAGAGGCTAGTTGGATCCTCAAATAGCACCACCATAGGCTAAGCAGTTACAGGGAAACCGCAAAAACCAATGGCAGAGCCCAAATGAGGCGTACTAGGCAAGACGAGTAGTGAGGTAGTTTGCCATTGCTTTCCTCACCGGACCAGAAGGTGCTACTACTGCACGACTGATCCTATGAGCAACACCTTTCATAATACTCAGACACTATTTGTGCTCCGAATGTCATTACTCAGCACCACCCATACCCCAGCAGCTTCCATATTGTCACAGCCATGGATGAGACTGGGACTTTGGTGAAAGCTACACTTTACTCTGGCCTGTGCCAAGAGACGGATACAAAAAATACTGCTTCCATCAAGAAATGGCAACAGGCATAAATTCACTTGTATCAGTGTCAATATGATGACACACATTATATTCTACCATCATTTTGTAACTCTAAATCCCCATCGGTAGATCCTGGCTACGCTATTGTTGAAATAACACCCGGTTCGCACGCAATGAGCCAGTCAGTTTTAAGATTTTATGGTATGACCGTTTGCACACCGGATATTGAGTTGTTATTTAGTTCTGAATGAAATGAGGAATTTTTGTTTGAAACTCAAAGACATGGTTCTCAGTGCTACTCGAAAATCACCACGAGGAGGCGACCGTGTTTCGTTTCGCAAGGGAAATTTTATCTTCGGCAGGCCCCGTTGTCTGCTATCAAGGGCATTTTATTTTTGGCAGGCCCCCGCGCCTACTGCCGGAGAAAATAATGAGTCTGCGGGTACTTGTATCTTAAGAAGAACGGGGTTGAGCGCTATTCACTTCATTTATAGTAGTTGTTGGAAATCGACGTTGGATGTTCTTCAAGAAGGCTAAAATTACGAGGTTAGTTGATATGCTAACTTACGAACGGGCCACATAAAACTGCTCATGTGAAAAGCAGTCTTCTCGTACATTCATGGTAAGGTAAGGGTTATTCTGCCCGAAGGCAGGTCCGAACCTCCGCAGAGGTGTTCCTGAGTCGGAGTTTACGTGGGGTAGTGTGGCCAGTTCATTTCCGCTCCTCCAACAGCGCGTGGCAACCCATCCAACTCCTGACCACGCCCAATGTTGCTTAACTTCGTAGATCTCACGGGATCCGGTGTTTCAACACGGCTACGGCCGTTGGTCGAACATTCATACCAGCCATTTTCAGTGGCTGTCCCAGAGATTTGTTTATTGACACTGCACAGCAACCGGTAACTGGTGACATTTAAATTCAAAAGGATAGTCAGATGGAATAATTGAAATTGTTGGCATAAACCCCATCTCACTCACTGCGGTCCCTGTTAAAATATTGTGGCCTCAATGACGTTAGGTTGCATAGACTTCACCTGAAGCTATGCTCCGTTGCAAGACCCTCCGAGGCTCAGGCGGCAGTGCGTCGGCCTCTCATCTCTGGGTTCCGTGGTTCAAATTCCGGTCACTCCATGTGAGATTTGTGCTGGACAAAGCGGAGGCGGAATAGGTTTTCCCCGGGCACTCCGGGTTTCCGTGCCATATTTCATTCCAGCAACACCCTCCAATATAATTTAATTTAATCTGTTATTCTTTAATCAGTCCGCCTCTGTGCTGTAGTGGTTAGCGTGATTAGCTGCCATCCCCGGAAGTCCGGGTTCGATTCCCGGCTCTGCCACGAAATTTGAAAAGTGGTACGAGGGCTGGAACGGGGTCCACTCAGCCTCGGGAGGTCAACTGAGTAGAGGTGGGTTCGATTCCCACCTCAGCCATCCTCGAAGTGGTTTTCCGTGGTTTCCCACTTCTCCTCCAGGCGAATGCCGGGATGGTACCTAACTTAAGGCCACGGCCGCTTCCTTCCCTCTTCCTTGCCTATCCCATCCGATCTTCCCATCCCTCCACAAGGCCCCTGTTCAGCATAGCAGGTGAGGCCGCCTGGGCGAGGTACCGGTCATTCTCCCCAGTTGTATCCCCGACCAAGAGTCTGAAGCTCCAGGACACTGCCCTTGAGGCAGTAGAGGTGGGATCCCTCGCTGAGTCCGAGGGAAAAACCGAACCTGGAGGGTCAAATTCCTATCCTCGCCGCTGGACGGGGGCTTCATTCATTCAGTTCCTGACCCGGTCGAATGACTGAAATGCAGGGGAATAGCCAGGAGGGGGGCGGTTATTGGGGTTAGAATTCCCCCTCATGGGAATTTTACAATAGAAAGTACAAAGAAGCTGACAATGAACAAGTAAATGTCTACTTAGTGGGTTGGCTCTTTTGAACATTCACATGTAAATAGTCGTAAAACCAACAGATCTCTTGAGTCTATTTTCTAATAAGCCTCTATTGATTTTAGGATGTAATCTGATCATATCAATCACTGTACAACTGGTGATCCTGGTCATATTGAACTTGTTCCGTATTGTAAGGTAACGTAATGGAAACAGGCTATGGATTTTCATTTATTCTCCGTTAGAAAGCTTTGATGGAGTTTGTTCTGAGAATCATCACAGGAGCACCGGCTTTCAGCGTGAGCTAATGGGGCGGTATTTCTGGAGGGTTGAACATATTGAGAAACTCGACAGAATAGTTTACCGGATCATTGCTATTAAGGACCGAGTCAATTGATTTTCACTTAACCTCAAAACCGTAATTCTTTGCAACTGAAGACCATTAAGTTCTGAAACAGACGCATTTGTGGGTGTCAGTAGAGCTGTTTCACAAAGCCAAAAGGATGATATTTAGTCAATGTGTTGAAACACGAGATAGATGCGATCTGTAAGACTATCCACAGTGTCTACCAAAGTGCGGAGTCCAGCCGGAATGTCCGTCACGTTGTTTCGATCATTCAATCTGCTCTGAACAATATCAAGCATCATCTTTGCGAATTCAACTGCCATACGATATCACTTAAGGTGGATTCTCATATTAGTTGTCAATGAAAAAATGTTTCAGTATATGGCCAAAAAGAAGAATGCTTTAGATATGATATCAGAGCTATATCAAGCCTTTATTTCTAACATCCACTGTGTCTTTCTTTGAGATCAAAATAGTCCCCATCGGAATAAAGTGGGAAAAGTTAAGAACAAGAGATCTACTCTGTATAGGGAAAGGCAAGCCCGCTTCCTGAAGGCTGCCCTCCGAATATCTCAGTTCGCCCACTCACGAATAGCTTAAGAACTCGCGGAAATACCATTTTTTTAATGGAGGGCATGAGATATAAGTTCATTGTGGCCTACACAGATAACTGGAGGAAATTGCTTGAAGAGAGGGAGAAGAAAAGGAAGTCAATGACGCACAGATCTTGGACTGGTACTAACCAAGTGCTTTGCCACTTGTGAACTCATTGGCGGTACACGGCTACCATCACAAGCTGTTCAAATTGAAATTTTACCAGGATTCATAAACCTTGTCATCAAACTTGTGACCGTTACGATCTATTGAGATGCGGGAAACGTGTTAAGTCAATCATAAACTTGTACTAATTGATGGATCCCCGACTACTGCTTAATTGTATACATGGCAGGTTATGCGCAATTTGTGCGCATTTCTTCCAAATAAGAAGATCACCAATGTCGAGAGTGTCTTAACGTTTCGGCGGCCGAGCGTCGCTGCTGGAGTGTCAACCGAACACATCTACTATCCCGGTAGTGGAAAATGATTTGGAACTCATTATCTTGAAGATGTGTATGTTGTCTCAGAACTCCTTGGCTGCTGAATGGTCAGCGTTGAGGCCTTTGGTTCAGAGGGTCCCGCGTTCGATTACCGGCCGGGCCGGGGACTTGAATCACGTATGATGACTTATTCTGGCGTTGGGGACTCTCCTCTTCATATTCAGACAACACACCACACCACCAACCACCACCAGCCACCACCAACCACCAAAGAAACACGCAATAGTGAATATATCCCTTCACACAGGAAGGGTATTCGGCCAAAAAACAAAGCCAAATCCACATGTGCGACCACAGAAGTGGTTGAAGAAGAAGCAGCAGAAGAGGAGTAACTAGGTACTTTATTTCGAAAATACTTATGACGTATTCTACGTCATAACTTGCCGTCGTGATCCCGAAACTCCTCCCTTCGAATTTTGCATTCAGGCAGGATTTTCGTCTTTTCTTGGAAGCAATCCATTGAATATGATCAAAAAAAGATGTGTTTTTTGTCGCAATGTCCGAGCTATGCATTCGAATATTAAGTATCACTAAACCCCAAGATACGTTCGGGACGTGGTAAAAGGGCTTACAAGAAAGAGGAAAAGCGAAAGAAAATGTTGCTCTTCTTGAACCAGTTATCCTATGAAGTGCGTTAATATCCACTAGCGGCTGTGCGATTGAGTTGTTACAGAGCTAAATTGTTGAAGTGAAAGTGACTGTTGCAGTAACTACAACTAAGTTTGCTGCTTACAACGTGATGTCTCTGTCATTCTGACAGCTACGCACAAGTGTGAAAGGGACCTTGGCATAAGAATGGAATTAATTATCTAAGTAAGTTACTTATGTAACTTCTAACGTGACTGACCTATTTATTGGCTCCAGGAGAACAACTACGAATTTACTTTCTTTCTTTCTTTCTTTCTTTCTTTCTTTCTTTCTTTCTTAATCCGTTTTCCCTCTAAGGTTAGTTTTTCCCTGGGACTAAGTGACGGGTCTCACCTCTACCGCCTCAAGGGCAGTGTCCTGGAGTGTGAGACTTTGGGTTGGGATATACCTGGGAAGAAGGACCAGTACGTCGCCCGGGTAGCCTCACCTGCTATGCTGAACAGGGGCCTTGTGGGGGATGGGAATGTTGGAAGGAGTAGACAAGGAAGAGGGAAGAAAGCGGCCGTGGCCTTACGCTAGGTACCATCCCGGCATTTGCCTGGAGGAGAAGTGGAAAACCACGGAAAACCACTTCGAGGATGGATGAGGAGGGAATCAAACCCCCTCTATTCAGTTGACATCCCGAGGCTGAGTGAACTCCGTTCCACTTCTCGTAACACTTTTCAAATTTCGTGGCAGAGCCGGAAATAGAACCTGAGCCTCCGAGGTGGCAGCTAATTACACTAACCACTACACCACAGAGGAGGACATTTATTTTGTTAACTGGAGAATAAAAGAAGAAAAAGAAGAAAATTGTTTCAGGACAATATTGTGACCTAACCAAACCATACCACTACAGCCCTGATGATAGGTATTGTGCTATCAAGTGACCGCTGCTCAGCAGATTACGAGGTGACGCGTGATCAGTGCGAAGAATCCACTCGGCCGTTATTCTTCGCTTTCAAGACCGGCGCCGTTAACTCACCGTCCGATAGCTCTTGTATTGTCCTCACGTGGGCTGAGTGGACCTCGAACCAGCCCTCAGAGCCATGCTAGGATCCGGGGCTTCCCTTTAAGAGCTAGGCTCACTACATTTACACTGCAAGGTCGGCAATATTGTAACCACAATTATAAAATATTCCGCAGCTATACTATTATTTGCATGGATTGCATGACAATCGTTACATTTTCTTATTAGTACTATTCCGAACTCTGGAATTATTTCGTAAAGCAAGTCTGTTCAGTCACTTCGGTAAACACACTTCGGGATAGATAAATGTATATTTAAATAAAATACTGTCACACTATCATATTCCGTGTCTATCACTTAAGTAATGTGCCGATATTCAACTTTCTAGATCAAGTAATCACTCAGAAAATCAATTCGTTTAAAATAGTAATAATAAATATACATATCAATTGTAGCCTCCTCTGCGAACCATGTGACCTTGCCGCGGTGGGGAGGCTTGCGTGTCCCAATGATGCAGATAGCCGAGCCGCAGGTGCAACCATATCGGATGGGTATCTGTTGAGAGACCAGACTAACGAATGGTTCATCGAAAGGGGGGTAGCAGCCTTTCGGTAGTTGCAAGGGCGGCAGTCTAGATGATTGACTGATACGGCCTTGTAATAATACTCAACATGGATTAGCTGTGTTGATACTGCTACACGGCTGAAAGCAACGGGAAACTACAGCCGTAACTACCTCCCGAGGACATGCAGCTCTCTCTGTATGAATGATGTACTGATGATGGCTTCCTCCCGGGTAAAATTTTCCGGAGGTAAACTAGTCCCCCATTCGGATATCCGGGTGGGGACTACACGAGAGGGGGCGATCATCAGGAAGAAGGATACTGACATTCTGCGAGTCGGAGCGTGGAATGTTAGAAGTTTGAATCGTTGTGGTAGGTTAGAGAATCTGAAAAGGAGATGGATAGACTAAACTTAGATGTAGTTGGTATAAGTGAAGTACGTTGGCAGGAAGAACAGGATTTTTGGTCAGGCGACTACCGAATTATCAACACGAAATCAAACAGGGGAAATGCAGGAGTTGGTTTAATAATGAATAAGAAAATAGGGCAGCGGATAAGCTACTACGACCAGCATAGTGAAAGAATTATTGTTGTCAAGATAGACACCAATGCCCACCACAATAGTGCAGGTCTATATGCCTACTAGTTCAGCGGATGATGAAGAAATCGAAAGAATATATGAGGAGATAGAAGATTTAATTCAATATGTAAAAGGTGACGAGAATCTAATTGTGATGGGAGACTGGAATGCAGTGGTAGGCCAAGGAAGAAGGTAGTACAGTAGGAGAATTCGGATTGGGACAAAGGAACGAAAGAGAAAGTCGGCTGGTTGAATTCTGCACTGATCATAATTTAGTCCTTGCCAATACTTGGTTCAAACACCACAAACGACAGTTGTATACGTGGACGAGACCTGGAGACACTGGAAGGTATCAAATAGACTTCATTATGATTTGGCAGAGATTCAGAAACCAGGTGTTGGATTGTAAAACTTTCCCAGGAGCAGACGTGGACTCCGACCACAACTTGCTGGTCATGAAATGCCATCTGAAGTTGAAGAAATTGAAGAAAGGAAAGAATGCAAAAAGATGGGATCTAGACAAGTTGAAAGAAAAGAGTGTGAGAGATTGTTTCAAGGAACATGTTGCACAAGGACTAAATGAAAAGGCTGAAGGAAACACTATAGAGGAAGAGTGGAGAGTCATGAAAAATGAAGTCCGTAGGGCGGCTGAAGAAATGTTAGGAAGGAAGAAAAGATCAACTAAGAATCAGTGGATAACTCAGGAGATACTAGACCTGATTGATGAACGACGAAAATACAAGAATGCTAGATATGAAGAGGGCAGAAAAGAATACAGGCGATTAAAGAATCAAGTGGATAGAAAGTGCAAGGTAGCTAAGGAAGAATGGCTGAAGGAGAAGTGCAAGGATGTCGAAGACTGTATGGTCTTGGGAAAGGTAGATGCTGCATACAGGAAAATCAAGGAAACCTTTGGAGACAGGAAATCTAGGTGCATGAATATTAAGAGCTCAGATGGAAAGCCACTTCTAGGGAAAGAAGACAAAGCAGAAAGATGGCAGGAGCATATCCAACAGTTGTATCAAGGTAACGATGTAGATAATTTGGTTCTGGAACATGAAGAGGCTGTTGATGCTGATGAAATGGGAGACCCAGTTTTGAGGTCAGAGTTTGACAGAGCTGTGAGTGACCTAAATAGGAACAAGGCACCTGGAATTGATGATATTCCCTCTGAACTACTGACTGCCTTAGGAGAAACCAGCATGGTAAGGTTATTTCATTTAGTGTGCAGGATGTATGAGACAGGAGAAGTCCCATCCGATTTTCGGAAGAATGTTGTTATACCTATTCCCAAGAAAACCGGTGCTGACAGGTGTGAAAACTACCGCACCATTAGTTTAGTATCTCATGCCTGCAAAATTTTAACACGTATTATTTACAGAAGAATGGAAAAACAAGTTGAAGCTGAGTTGGGAGAAGATCAATTTGGCTTCAGGAGAAATGTAGGAACACGTGAAGCAATCCTGACTTTACGTCTGATCTTAGAGGATCGAATCAAGAAGGACAAGCCCACGTACATGGCATTCGTAGATCTAGAAAAGGCATTCGATAATGTTGATTGGAAAAAGCTATTTATGATTCTGAGGATGATAGGGATCAGATACCGAGAACGAAGAATTATATACAACCTGTATAAAAATCAGTCTGCAGTGATAAGAATCGAGGGCTTTGAAAAAGAAGCAGCAATCCAGAAAGGAGTGAGGCAAGGCTGCAGTTTGTCCCCTCTCCTTTTCAATGTTTACATAGAACAGGCAGTAAAGGAAATCAAAGAGAAATTTGGAAAGGGAATCACAATCCAAGGAGAGGAAATCAAAACCTTGAGATTTGCCGATGATATTGTTATTTTATCTGAGACTGCAGAAGATCTCGAGAAGTTGCTGAATGGTATGGATGAAGTCTTGGGTAAGGAGTACAAGATGAAAATAAATAAGTCCAAAACAAAAGTAATGGAGTGCAGTCGAACGAAGGCAGGTGATGTAGGAAATATTAGATTAGGAAACGAAGTCTTAAAGGAAGTAGATGAATATTGTTACTTGGGTAGTAAAGTAACTAACGATGGCAGAAGTAAGGAGGACATAAAATGCAGACTAGCACAAGCAAGGAAGAGCTTTCTTAAGAAAAGAAATTTGCTCACTTCAAACATTGATATCGGAATTAGAAAGATGTTTTTGAAGACTTTCGTGTGGAGCGTGGCATTGTATGGAAGTGAAACATGGACGATAACTAGCTCAGAAAGAAAGAGAATAGAAGCTTTTGAAATATGGTGTTACAGAAGAATGCTGAAGGTGAGATGGATAGATCGAATCACGAATGAAGAGATACTGAATCGAATTGGTGAGAGGAGATCGATTTGGCTAAATTTGACGAGAAGAAGAGATAGAATGATAGGACACATCTTAAGACACCCAGGACTTGTTCAGTTGGTTTTTGAAGGAAGTGTAGGTGGTAAGAACGGTAGGGGTAGACCAAGGTATGAATATGACAAACAGATTAGAGCAGATGTAGGATGCAATAGTTACGTAGAAATGAAAAGGTTAGCACAGGATAGGGTGGCATGGAGGGCTGCATCAAACCAGTCTATGGACTGATGACTCAAACACACATCAATTGTAGGCTACTACCTGTCAAATACAAGTTGACCGTGCGTTTTACTCCTGACAAAAGCAATCACAACCACCACCGCCGCCCATAAACTTGTTACCCTGGCAACAAACGATACTCCATGTCGACGATTCTCGTCATAAACAGAGATGGCAACCCAAATCTAAATTCGTGAATATCTACATGATAGCTCGTGCGATAAAACATACGAGACATAAAAGATAGGAAATTGCATTTTATACACAATTTATTATGTACAGTTTGGCATTTTTACTTTTAGCGCGTGACCTCCAGAGAGGCCTGATGCAGTTCTTTGGAATTGACGCCATATAGATGACCTTTGCGTCTGTGACGACTGGGTCCTACCTAAGATAAATTATTATAAACTTAATAAAGGCAAAAAATTCAGCCCCCGAGCCATGGGAATTAAGCAGTGAAAATTAAAATCCACGGCACGCCCGGGAATCGAACCTTGGACTCCTTGAACCTAAAGCCAGCATGCTAGCTATTTTTTCTATGAAGCAAGACGTTTGTCAATACAATTAGTATTAACGAAGCTAATTGACAATTCTTGGTTTGAGCCTTGCTTTGAGTCTGCCCCTCCCAACATTGCTGCGCCCATTGCAAACTAATCAAACATACTGTATAGTCGAGTGCACAACCTGGCTAGACTTAAATCGATGTCGTCGTCCTTTAACTGCTCCCTCCTGACGGTGGCTTGATTCCAGCCTTCAGCGGTGGCGGCCCTCACGGCCTCGACGTCCACGGTGCCCGCCTTCCTCTCCACCTTCTGGCAGTGTGCACAGTAGTCGGGGTACGGCCTTCTAGACAAATCGTTGGCGTTGCAGTGTCTCCCTCCTTTACAGTGTTCGGTTGTAAAGTCGTTCTCTTGAAGGCATTGTATCCAACAAGCTGTCTGCCCTTCTAGGTTACGGAAACTCAGGAGTATTGTCAGGGCAGAGTGGTCGGTGCGCATATGGAATGGCTGCCCATACAGATATTTTTGGATGTGCTCCAAGGTCTTCATGATGGCCAACAGCTCCCGACGTGTCACGCAGTAATTGCGCTCGGCTTTTGACAGTGTTTCTCTGTAGAAGGCCATCACCTTCTTCTGTCCGTCCTGCACCTGCGACAACACCCCCACCAATTCCTATGTTGCTGGCGTCGGTGTCTACGATGAACTTCAGCCCAGGTTTGGGGTATCCAAGGATGGGGGCCATACAGCCGATTTCTCTATGAAAAATAGTACATGGTTACCACTGTGATGTGATATCGTATGGTCTCCGGAGAAGTTATGCTTGGAGCAGCCCTTTCTAGACCTTCGTGTTTGGGTGTTTGATGATGATAATGAGAAATGAGAAAGAAAGGAGACGTTAACTCAGAGCGGTCGGCAGTAGCCTCAACAAACACTGTTACTCCCAGAAACAAATGTGATACATCTCTGGACTATGATAACACGCTTCGCCAACGTCACAAGTCGTTGTGAAGCCTTCATTGCGTAGGGCTCTTCAGATATGGGAAGGATAGATTCCGATTTATCGAGCGGTATGGCTGCCCGGTTTGATTGGTATAGCTGTAAGTTTGTATTCAAAAGATGGTAGATTCGATTAACATCATCGGCAGTTCTGAAGAGAGTTTTCTGTGGTTTCCCA
Source organism: Anabrus simplex (assembly GCF_040414725.1). Lineage (NCBI taxonomy): Eukaryota > Metazoa > Arthropoda > Insecta > Orthoptera > Tettigoniidae > Anabrus > Anabrus simplex. Next base: position 254,803,501 of record NC_090268.1, on the reverse strand, counting down.
TTTTCAAATCAGAAAAAATCTGGTAATGAACTTTAAATAAGAGCAGGACTGCTATATTCCCAGTTCTATCCACTTCTCAGCGTCACCAAAACGGTGCCTGTGTTTACGTGACGTCAAAGAGCTAGGAAATAAAGGTTCCTTTTTCGGAAATACTTCAGAACCGCAGCACGCAGTATGCTGTTTGCCACTGACACTGAAGCAACTTGCAGGATCTCTGCTGTGGTGCAGCGAATGTCGTCAAGCAGTGTGGAAGTAGCGTCATAGTGTTTTTTCAGGTAAGTTACCTTTTCTGTGGCGTGCGCCGAAGAGCATTCTGAAGCATGATAATACGCATTCCCACGTGACCATCGTACGGCACGCTAAATTAAATATTGGCACTGGTCTGGTTCATGAAGTGGCTGGACTTATCGCGATAAGGATATACTAGCCATTTAAAGTTAAAAACTTCATCACTGATCCGTATTGAACTAATAGTTACAATGCTAAAATGAGAAAAATGTTCCACCTTTTCAATACAATAACACTGTTGCACGAATCAATGTAGCAACATATTTAATTTATTAAGGGACCGGTTTCGACATCTGTCCATGTCATCATCAGCCTACACAAAAATGGCAAGAAGTCAACACAATTGTAACATCAGCAAGAGTGCTCAAGAACCTCTACAAGAACTTCTATTTTTAATTCAAGAAAAGTGTCATAAGTGTTACAATTGTGTTGACTTCTTGCCATTTGTGTGTAGGCTGATGATGACATGGACAGTTGTCGAAGCCGGTCCCTTAATAAATTAAATGTGTTGCTACATTGATTCGTGCAACAGTGTTATTGTACTGAAAAGGTGGAACATTTTTCTCTTTTTTTTACTAGCCATTTCCAGAGATCTGCCAATTACCTCCACATTTAGAGTATGAACATTCGAAGGCAAGGAATGATGCCTGTAGTTTTACATGACTGTTGATATCTTGACCATAGCCACGGAACCTGCAATTTTTTGGGCAATCCGAACCACAGCGAGGTGACAATTTATTTCACCAATCCCACACGCATTGGCTAGAATTAGGACCGCAGCCGCCTGAGAAATAAGTCAATGATGATGTTTCATGCCTATCACGCTTCTGTGGAACGATGGATACTATTCATATCCCATATGACCTCAAGCCTCTTCGGTGGCCGTCTGCATAGGCCATCGGGACGGGAATTTCATTTCTGAGTCTTGAGTTATGTGATTTGTTCTCACTCTAAATGCTTGTGGTATATCTTATGGATGTCAGTACGTGGACTCTTTTTTGAAGGATCTCTCGGCGGTTGTTTTGGTCTTCCTGTCATCACTATCTTAGAATTTACATACAATTGAATTTGAAAGCCTCACACACGTTTCTATGGACAGCTACACCATTTGTCACTTGCTGATAATTTTCAATGTGTTTCCCGTTTTATTAATAAGACAACAATTATACTCCAGAACTGGTTTAACAATAGATAATGTACCAGTTTCTCCGCACCGGCAGAGATCGAGTTTCGATTACAAGCTAATGCAAGCTTTTAGAAACGGACCTACACTTCCTAGGCGGTTCCTATTCACATAAGTAGTAGTATAGCAAAACGGAGGGATTTACTCCATCGGCAGTTTCCCTTAGGCATTAATGTTCTGGTCGAGGAATAACGTACCGGTGTCATCCCCTCCATCGAAGAGGAAAAAAACACGTGGAGCTTTAACCTCTACATTCCCCTTTTACTTGACCTTATCTTATTTCGAAGCAGTGCTCTAGTGGAAAATAGTGTTTATTTTAACCCTCTACTGCATGAATTATTTTTCGTGTTCGCTTGGTGAAGAAAATTTCAACGCTCAGTATTAGATGTACCAGCAATTCTTAACTGGGGCTAATAGCTTAACACTCATATGTGACGTGAATTGCCATTGTTGAATATATGTACGATTTTTCACGATTTTACGCTAAGCTTTTAACATTCAAAGACCGAACATTACTACCTACTGGCCATGGGTACGTACTGCAAGGCGCAAGTACAACTTGCAGAACCGTAGGTCGGTAATGTCTTTGAGGTTGAGCCAGAGGTACTCCAGAAGCCTGTGGTAATGTGATGGGGAGGGTCCACGTTAAATAAACGGTGGTTGGCTCGCGTGGATGTTGACGGGGTGGAAGGAGTACCTTTGGTTGTAGGACTAGGCATCACTGGGATATGTGTTTAATTGATTGTACAGTTGAAGGTGTGCCGTAAAACTACCTCTGTCTACAATATTCATCCATTTATACAGGTGAAAAGTTATTTGTTGCCTAAAGGCAACAGTATGCAGTAGAGGATTAATAGCTGAGGATGATTTTTTTTATTTATTTGCCCTCACCATTGTAATGTCACAGTTAGAGGAAGACAATGGAGTTAGTCGAAAATGTTAATGAAATCATCACCTCCAAGTCCAGTTTTCGAACGAAATGAAAGAAAGAAAAAATTTCTACTTAGAAAAGGATTTAAGCATTATCATAGTTTCTAATTTGAACTGTCACAAATATAGCATCAAATAATTAATGCTGTATCATATGAAAACTATATAGAAAGAACTTACCCATGTCCTTGGTCCCATGCGGGTACACCGCCAGGTTCCAGTCGAAGCCTCCAAAGGTGAAGTAGGACGACTCGAACTTGTGTGCCCCACTCTTGCCAGCGGATGACGATGCCGCAGCAGGCGCGGCCGGTGCATGGTGGTTAGCATGGTGGCCATGATGATGGTGTCTATGGTGATGATGTAACGCCCCGAATATACTTTGTGGGACACGGAATTCTGTGTCGTACATTGTCCTCACATTTCCCATAGTGAGCTCCAGCTGGAATTCTCCATTGGTGTCGGTGAAGTTCCGTGCGTACAAATCACTGACGGGAATGTAGTTGCGGTTACCTTGCGCTGGAGAGTCGTACGTAAATTTGACCTGCTTTCCAGAGAACGCCTCATTCACGCTGAAGTGTTCTCTGTTGAGTAACGTGAACGTAAAATCTACGTACACTCTCATACCCTCGGAAGGGTTGCGCCACACGAGATACACACCCAGGACTTTGTCGGTCCTCGAGAAGGTTATGGCCCATCTCTGATAGCCACATGCAAACTCTTTAGAAGTTACGTCTCTTTCTAGGTCCCGCGTCACGGATTTGGTTACCACGAACGTAAACACGTGAGTGTTGGCTCGGTCGTGGAGTTTGGCGAAGCGATATAATAGGGACATGACGACCGCTCAGTGTCACAGCATCTGCAACAGAAATGGAATAAAATAAGTGTCCTCTGAAACAACAATGACATTCGAAGACATTATACATACAACACGAGGGCAATTGGCGAGATCATTGGAGAAAACATGCAATCCGTTATCTTGGCAACTGTACGTTACAATAGTCAATTTTTTTGAAAAAAATTGCAACAGTGCTGTCAGGTTCTAAATCTAGTCCTACCAAAAATTGGATGGAATTACAGAAATAATTTATTTTAATGTAGAGCATTATCAATGCTGTCACTACGTGTTTGAATTGCGTTGATTTAACCTATATTATCATTCGGCTAACGAAGACCGCTTTAGGATTTGATGTTAATTGGCTAGAATGATTACAAAGACTCGAATATAAGGAACGATCAAAAGGTTTCCGTTCGACGGCTGTACAGTCATGAATCGGGATGCCAATAAGGCAAAATCGGCGTGTGCATTGAGGCACTCAACCCGATGCACCAGGTTGAAGATCCCCGTTTGGTGAAACACTGTGTCCTGCTGCGTGAAGAAGTCCGTAACCGCCTGCTGCACATCCGACAGGAAGCGTCGACCTTTCAAGGGGACCGAAGGCGTGATAATCGCACGTGAGTGTGCGAGTGCTCGACTGTCTCCCACTTGAGGTGTTGTTGTCTATAATGGATAAGGCTGGCCTCCCACATCGACCGACGTCCTGTGTCGGAGCTCGGCCCGCACGAAACTTGATGCAACATTCCACAACGGTGGTATTCAACAGACATGCTGCCCCATACACAGTCTTCATTCTCCAATGGATGTACACCGGTCTTGTCCTTCGGCACCCAAGAACAGAGTAACAGCACGTTGGTCCTGTTTGGACGCAGTTGGTAATAATGTTACCATAGTTCACGCTGCCGCATTTAACGCACGCACTTCGGCACTACACGACTGCCACACTAATCACTTTGCCTACATGTCCGTTCTTATATACCGGCATAGGAGTCGTGCTACGTTGCATGTCCGCTGCAGCAACGAATTCAAACAGAAAATTTTTGATCACGCCTTATATTAATTTATTGAGACCAGTATGTGCATCCTTCTTTTCACAGATCAAATTAATGACAGCAATGGTTTTGAAAATCTGTATTTGAAACAGTTTACTGACAAATGGCCCTACCGGTGTATTACCAGTTTAATCCATCGTCAACTATGAGACCTTGAAAATTTGAGTTTATAATAATAATTTATTTAACGCGCACAATGTGCAAAGAATTACTATATAAAACATTAGTCTTCGTTGCAAAATTTCACCAGTGATTCTGATCGCTGTTTACAATTTAAAACATGGTACCTAGTACAGTGTGCACCACATCTTAAACATACACAGTTCAAACCTGGTTCATGATAACGCTTTATATTACACAGTTTATAATGGAACCCATGAACGGAGAACCTTGTCAGCAAGTGTCGCAATTCATATCCACCTTGAACCCACTCGCGATTTAGCATGGCATCGGTAGAGTAGAAATCTTCCCAGATGTCAGCCTTCTTCGATCGTAGGTCTCGAAGCAGATGCATATAGGGTGTTGTTGCTGGAAGTAACAACTGTAACCTTAGCTCTTCCACATAAAATCCCTCTCTGGATAGCTCATACACGAGCCGGGAAGGAGAATATTTGGAGAGGCACAGAGCCCGTTTCAAGTAGATTGCCTTTAACTCGATTTTATCTAACTGTTTCTTACTCAAATGTTCCCAAATGTTTTCCAAGCCATATGTTGCTATAGAGCTGATTTTTAGATGAAAGAGTTTTATGGTCGTTTCTAAAGACAAGTTTCTCAGGTGCTTAATGTCAGATATTGCTTTCATAGATGCATTTAGACGGTCTATGAGATGGAGGGTGAAAACATTACCTTGGGTTTGAAAAATTACACCCAAGTATTTAAAATGCTTTATGGACTTAAGTTCTTGGTCTTCATAATAGAAGATTCCATGAGGTCCCCCTCTTCTAAACGTCATGGACACTGTTTTTTCTACATTCAGTTTGAGCTCATTTTTCTTTATCCAGCCTACTATTTGGTTGAATGATTCCTGGAGTTCCTTCACTGACGTTGATGTTAAGACCATATCATCAGCGTACATTAATAGTTTGACGCTTTCCTGGTTTACCAAATCTACTATGTCTGCTGTCGCAATGATGAATAATAATGGACTTAACGGGTCTCCCTGTAATACCCCGATATTTGAGTTTATAATAAAACGTCTTCTAAAAAGAAGTAAATACTAAACCTCTCAGTGGGGATAAAAGGGAGACATTAAAAGAAACGGTGAAGAGGATAGAGATTGCTTTCAGTTTTAGCTCCAGACTATTTCCATTCAAGGCAAATTAAAGCATTATTGTATGGTAGTTAGAACAGAGTGAAAGAGTAGGAAAAACTGCTATGGAAATATCAACAAGAGAACCCCGAGAGGCTGGCTCACAAAATACTGACCAACAGAGAGCACATTCTCTGTGGCTAAGAAGGGTTCACAAAAACTTAAGGGTAGTCGGGGGACGGGAGAAACAGAGACAGAGAGAGAGAGAGAGAGAGAGAGAGAGCAAAGATCACTCTTCAGGAAGAATATTGCGGAAATGTGGGATCGAGAAATATGTCAGTGGAAGAGCAAGAAAGCAGTAGTCACAGACCACGGGACCTTCAATCAATCAATCAATCAATCAATCAATCAATCAATCAATCAATCAATCAATCAATCAATCAATCAATCAATCAATCAATCAATCAATCAATCAATCAATCAATCAATCAATCAATCAATCAATCAATCAATCAATCAATCAATCAATCAATCAATCAATCAATCAATCAATCAATCAATCAATCAATCAATCAATCAATCAATCAATCAATCAAAACTGATCTGCATTTAGGACTGTCGCCCAGACAGCAGACTCCATATGAGTTGTTTACCTAGTATATTCTTAAATTGGAAATTATTCCAAGCCCTAATTCCCCTTCCTATATACGAACAGTAGCCTCGATTTGTCCTCTTGAATTTCAACTTTATCTTCATATTACGATCTTTCCTACTTTTAAAACTTCCACTCAAGTTTATTCGTCTACTAATGTTATTCCACGCCATCTTTCCGCTGACAGCTTGAAATATACCACTTGGTCTAGCAGCTCATCTCCTTACTCCAATGTCTTCTCAGCCCAAATTTTGCAACATTCGTAACACTACTCTATTGTCGGCGAGAGTATAAATAAAGAGTCATAAGTCTAGGGATAGAAATACAGATAGACAGTGTGAACGTGGCCCATAGAAAGCCATAACGATGAATGAATGAAAAGGTTAATGAACTGTAGGACTGAGTAACGAGGATAATTGGCTACTAACATCTTTGTGGCCGTCTGAAGAAATTAATACAATCCAGTTATTTATCTGACCGTAGATGTTTTCCAGCACAGTTCCTGTACCAGGTCATGGTAGCCTTGATCATACGTAACACGCAAAATGCTTTCCAACACAGTCAAAATAACTGTACTAATGTATTCGACCGTATACTATATTCTGGCTTTCCAACTAACTCTTGGCATCGATCGCTGATGATCGGAAGTAGTTCACGGTTTAAAGCATTTTCTGAGTCGTACATTTCTGTGACATGGGCAGAAAAACTGAATTACTGCCCCCTAGCGGTTGCTAGCTTCTTCCGTGCAATGTGCAGTGCCTTCAACTATTCTCTCCGCAGCGTGCAATCGGTACATACGGCTCACAATAGCATGTCAAAGCGGTCGCATGCCACCTGGCTTAAAGCGAAGAGCCTCGCGGGTTAAGTATAAGCTAGATCAAATACAGTTCTAGTTTCTCGAAATTCTGTTATCAAATTGCGTACCATATCTCGATGTGCCAAACGGGGATTTGGAAATTTGTTCCGAAACTTTTCTTCAACATTTTAATTGTATTTGCCCCATTCTCGAAAAACGTATGCCAATAAGAACTACGCTCTTCAATAGTCAACATGTCCCCACAAGACGACAAACAATACTGATTTAGAAATACACTGGAGATCCATTCCAGATCCTAGCAGGTACCACGGGGGACTGACGGCAGAGAATAAGCGTGCGGGAAGAAGACAAAGTTGTCAAGCTGGCCGCAGGGACCTTAAAAATAAAAATCATGCAGTGCTTTACGGTAACAATAGTTGAAGGCACTGTATTTTACTAAGTTAGGCTATTGAGGTTATATTAAGGAAAGTAATAGTGACTTATACTATCTTCGTCCATTGAAACTAAAGGATACTTTTTTTGCAATATAAAATGAATTAATATATTGTGTTACTCCAGTTCCATTGCGTAAGAAGGCATTTGTCCATGCCAGTTCACAAAGTGATACGAGAAAGCATTCCAACGGAGCATAAACATCTATCAAACCCACAAGCGATACCAAGTCAGCGCATGTAGTTAGAGTGATACTTGAACGCGTTCATATACCGACAATGAACTGCGCGGTGACTTTTTTCTTTTTAGAATTGCGTTTATGTCGCACCGACACAGATAGGTCTTACGGCAAAGATGGGATGAGAAAGGGCTAGGAGTGAGAAGCAAGCGGCCGTGGACTTCTGCGTGTTGGACATTACTTCTTGTGGGCTTTGTGACAGAGGACGTTATGTGAGCCTTACATCAGATGGCCATGGATTTATGCAATGGAATACGAATATGGTATCCATAGAAATGAAATGAGCTGGTTTTAGGAGTTATGTGGTGGAATCAAAATTATCATGTGTAAAATAACTTTTTGGCTTCAGTGGAAATCATGAGTATATAAATGCTTTTAAAATCTTAAGACCTTGTAAATTTTAAATATAGCATGTCTTAAAGTGCCCTGCACGACTTGAAACAGAATATATTTTTGAAAATCTGAAAGTTAGATAACTCTGAAACGGTGTATACAATTTCCTCAAGTTTCAAAATAGTCAGATAACTCTTAAACGTTATGTACATTCGTAAAAAAGCAAAATGGCGACGAAAGTCAAGATTACGCCTGCAGGCCGCCAGGCCGATAAAAAGAAGATACCAAAAACGGCCCTCACAGTATTTAGAGAAAGCGCCGTCAAATATTCCCGCCTTAACCGCTGCAAAGCAGCTCTGGAGGATTTTGATTACATTCTCGAGGTAAGATATCATGTTTACCTTAATACGAAATGAAGCGATCAAGCTTCTGAGCCAAAATGTAAAAATCAAAATCAATTCCGAAAATTCTCGATCTTTATCTCTTTACATAGAATGTTCTTTTTACAAGGGAGCTATCGTTACGGTAATATAGAAACAGACAATACAATTTCGCTAAGGGGATGAGAAGACAATAAAATAGCGATGTACCAAAATTTAGCTGTAATTTAGGTGCCGAAATCTTGATTCAAAGTCCGTGCGACCACGCAGCTACTGGACAGCCCTTGCACCTTGCTGGCTGGCGAGGTGCATAGAGGAGTAGAGTTTGCAGTTGTGCTGGAGAGGAAGGGAGAACGAACTGGCTGGCTTCCGCGTGCCAAAGGAACGAAGGTGAAACATAAATGAGGTGCACGATAAAAACATACACTTTTTGGAACCATGCACAACGAATATGTGCTTAGTTCTTCACGGATTTCCTTACTTGTTTGAATGCAATATTTCGCAGGCATTTCGAACTTGGGAAGTCTCTCCGTTGTACAATTGGTTGCGAACCACGATTATTTAATCATGCCCTTGAACCGTGGAGAAGAAACTTTAAAATGAATGAAAAACATCAAACTGAAAGCCTTCACAAGCCGGCAAAATGTCTGTTAAACGGCGAAACGAAGCCTTCAATTGCCAGAAGAAAAACTTACCCAAGGGCCATATTTTCTCTGTAATGCCGGGATTAATCTGAATAACTTATATAGATACTGTTGCCCGGAGGAATGTCTTCAAGACAGCTTTTGTGACTATAGCTAGTCGAGGAATCTAACAATAGCGAATGGGAGGGAGACTTCTTTAAACCAATAGTTTAATTCCTTTTTTGCTCATTTTCTCTGATTGCGTGTCTGTTACAATTGTATTTTAGGCATGAAACACTTCTTTGCAAACTCTTGGACCGGAAGTTTGAGTTGCCTCCTGTAGTACAATGAATAGTTTCGGGAAAAGAGTACTGGCCCTACTAACTGTAGGCATAATTATGTGCGAATAGGTGAGCACAATAACTGATTGAGCAATTGTTTCTGTATGTCTATCACCAACAAAACATAGAGTTCTTTCTTCTTTCATTTGGCGACGAAAGTGATCTGTATTGTAGCATATTTGAAGAAGGGGTGCAGTCTAAAAATCGCTCTGTAGCTGTTCCCACAAATTTCTTCTTTCCTTTTTCCTTGCAGATACTTACAGGATACACATTTCATGATTTTTCTACTCTTGATCCTGTACTTTTTTCTTGAAGCGGCTCAACCAACCAGTAGATGCGCTAAAATTACTTTGTCCCATTGAAATTTCTCTTGAAAGTTCCAAGGCCAACAGTCGCAGATCTTCATCGGAAATATTCCACTTCAACCTTCTTGATTCTGCAAAACGAGAAAATATTTTTATACAACAGTTTTCTGTGTTCAACGGGGCTTACTGACGTAGATTCTAGTTGGTGCCTCCCAATGCCGTACCCAGGAGGGAGGTTAGGAGTGTTCCAACCCTCTCCGAAATAAAAATGAACTTGACAAATTTAAACAACATATTCGGGTTTTGAAATAGCCTACAATAAGTTAGAAACATTATAAAAACAAGCATTTGCAAAAACCTATAAAATCGGTGTCATCTTTAAATGGTTCTCTATGAATATAGTAAACAAATTTACTGAAAATATAAATCTGAGCGAGTTGGTCGTCTGCCCACCAGATTGCTATGAATTTACATTTTTACTTCACCCGTTGAGTTGTAAAAGGTACTGCTCTGAAACTCAAACTTTTCTTTCTGTAAAATCTGTATGAAAGTAAAAGAATTATTTGTTACTATAGCTTTTGTTTTCGGAGGCCCCGCCTTCCCCCCTCCCCCAAATCCTCACCCCTTCCACAAACAAATCATGGGTACGGTCTTGGTTATTCCACATGTACAGTTGTCGTAGTGACGTCATCATACGACAATTTTGGCGGAAGTCGCTCTTACCCCATTCCCCACCCTTATTTAGCCATAAATGTTCAGTTTTCCTCTTGTACGCACGAACTACAGCATGTTTCACTTCCTTCTGTGGACTGGAAGCATAGCGTGAACTGGTGGATTTGTCAGTTGACTGCTGTGTCACTTCACTGGATTGCTGGGAATCATCTCGGGGCTCAAACTTGGATACGTAACATCTCTCGTACCTGGCAATGGTATGCTACATTCTCTTTCACCGGACGAGTTGGCCGTGTGGTTAGGGGCGTTCAGCTGTGCGTTTGCATCCAGGAGAGTGGGTTCGAACCCCAAGGTCGGCAGCCCTGAAGATGGTTTTAGTGGTTTCCCATTTTCACACCAGATAAATGCTGGGGCTGTACCTCAGTTAAGGCCACGGCCGCTTCCTTCCCCTTTCTAGTCCTTTCCTAATCCACCGTCGCCATAAGACTTATCTGTGTCGGTGCGACGTAAAACAAATTGTAATTAAAAGAAAATCTGTCAGGTAACGCAGATGAGATGTTGCTGCTTTCACTATCACTTTCGCTACCACTAATTCTCTCCAGACACGACTCCGAGACAATGCTGGCACCCATGGGATAATTTTCAATTAGTTCCTTCCCTTTCCTCAGAAGTTATTTCACGGGAAGAAGAGATGCATTTAAAAAAATGGAAATAATGTAATTAATACTCTAGAACATAGCCGGATTCATGCCCTCTCTTACCGGGCGAGCTGGCCGTGCGGGTAGAGGCGCGCAGTTGTGAGCTTGCATCCGGGAGATAGTGGGTTCGAATCCCACTGTCGGCAGCGCTGAAGATGGTTTTCCGTGGTTTCCCATTTTCACACCAGGCAAATGCTGGGGCTGTACCTTTATTAAGGCCACGGCCGCTTCCTTCAAACTCCTAGGCCTTTTCTATCCCATCGTCACCATAAGACCTCTCTGTGCCGGTGAGACGTAAAGACGCTAGCAAAAAAACAAAAACAACCTCTCTTAAAAGAAACATTTGTTAACTGTCTAGCACAGAAAGCTCAAGGTAACGCGCTTGCTTCAGCTGGTCACCAGGGTTAACGCGTGCAATCTTATTCTATATTTTCGTATCGATTTCAGGATCTAAAAGCTTGAAATGTCTGCTAAAGTTTTGCAGATTGTGTTCTTATGTTCCCCTCATTCTCTCTGCGAAATTTCATTTTTGATTTCGATATGACCGAATCGATATTTCCCTTATTAGTTCTCGTATGTAAATTCTAATCTCAGAATGCTCTTGAACCTTCTTTGTCTGTTATATAACGTGAATAATTACTTCGTTATGTTCTCATGTTTCCCTCATTCTCTCTACGAAATTTCATTGTCGATTTCGATATGGCCGAATCGATATTTCCCTTATTAGTTCTCGTATGTAAATTCTAATCTCAGAATGCTCTTGAACCTTCTTTGTCTGTTATATAACGTGAATAATTACTTCGTTGTGTTCTTATGTTCCTCTCATTCTCTCTGCGAAATTTCATTGTCGATTTCGATATGACCGAATCGATATTTCCCTTATTAGTTCTCGTATGTAAATTCTAATCTCAAAATGCTCTTGAACCTTCTTTGTCTGTTATAGAACGTGAGTAATTACTTCGTTGTGTTCTTATGTTCCCCTCATTCTCTCTGCGAAATTTCATTGTCGATTTCGATATGACCGAATCGATATTTCCCTTATTAGTTCTCGTATGCAAATTCTAATCTCAGAATGCTCTTGAACCTTCTTTGTCTGTTATATAACGTGAATAATTACTTCGTTAACTAAACTATAAATCCTATGTGGATTACTTTTTCAGCGTTAATTAGTAAACTACCACATTTGATACCGTGGAGGATTATCGTGGTGCTTACAACATCACACCAGGAAAATGCTGGGGTTGTATCGTAATTAAGGCCGCAGCCGCTTCCTTCCCCTTCTATCCCATCATCGCCATGTACCTATCTGTATCGGTGCAACGTAAAGCAACTTGTAAAAAAAGTACCTTTGAGGTTCCACTTTTTCTTCAAGACTGATACCTCAGAAATACCCTTGAATTCCAACTTCATCTTCATATTGTGATCTTTCCTACTTTTAAGGACACCATCAAACTTATTCGTCTACTGATGTCCTCCGACGCCATCTCTCCACTGACAGCTCGGAACATACCACTTAGTCGAGCAGCTCGTCTCCTTTTTCCCAAGTGTTTCCAGCCCAAACTTTGCAACATTTTTGTAACACTACTCTTTTGTCGGAAATCGCTCAGAACAAATCGAGCTGCTTTTCTTTGGATTTTTTCCAGTTCCTGAATCAAGTAATTCTGGTAAGGGTCCCATACATTGGAACCATACTCTAGTTGGGGTCTCACCAGAGACAAATACGCTCTCTCCTTTACATCCTTACTACAACCCCTAAATACTCTCATAACCATGTGCAGAGATCTGTACGCTTTATTTACAATCATATTTACGTGATTACCCCAATGAAGATTTTTCCTTACCGTATATTAATACCTAGGTATTTACAATGATCCTCGAAGGGAACTTTCACCCATCAACGCAGTAATTAAAACTGAGATAACTTTTCCTATTTGTGAAACTCACAATCTGACTTTTATCCCCGTTCATTATCGTACCATTGTCTACTGTCCATCTCACAACATTATCGAGGTCATTCTGCAGTTGCTCACAATCTTCTAACTTCTTGTAATGTGCAGAAAGCTGTACTTTCCTATTGTAAACAAATAAAATAACCACTACAGCTTTAACAACGGTACGAAGGCATGCTAGCAGGGTGAGCTGAAGCTGTGCGTCTTACCTTTGAACTTGGTCAGTTGTCTTCTCAGATGAACATGTCACCGGGCGAGTTGGCCGTGCAGTCAAGGGCGCACGGCCGTGAGCTTGCATCCGGGAGACAGTAGGTTCGAATCTCGCTGTCGGCAGCCCTGAAAATGCTTTTCCGTGGTTTCCCATTTTCACGCCAGGAAAATGCTGGGGCTGTACCTTAATTAAGGCCACGGCCGCATCGTTCCAATTCCTAGGTCTTTCCTATCCCATCCATCGTCGCCATAAGACCTATCTGTGTCGGTGCGACATAAAGCCACTAGCAAAAAAAAAAAAAAAAAAAAAAAAAAAATATATATATAAAATGAACATGTCACTAACAGTCTGCCTGCTCGTTGTTGGGAGATTTGTTGACTGTTTTTGGAGGCGATATCTCAAAAATTCGAAATACTTCCCGTAAGAATTATTTTCATGATCACATTTACTCCCCTAGGGGGTAGATCGTTTTTGTGAAGTGTCCCAGGTTTTCATAATAATCATACAACCATTATTACAGGTGTTTAAATGATAAAAAAATAAGTAAAACCAAGAAAAGCTGTCTATAGACGTATGCTTCCGGTTAAAATTTTTTCCAAATTACTTCATTACTCAGAACTTTTAATGGTCAATGTCAATCGTTCCTTTTGTCAACTTGCTCTGCATTTTTTGCTACATGCCCGTCATTTGAGCACCTTTATAGCCTGCAGCCTAGTGTTTAAGTGAGAAACGTACACCTAAACATACAGCACATTTCATTGAAATATCCCCAGATGTTCCCGAGTATGTTGGAACAAACACGCGTACAAATATCGCTTTCGCTAAGAATTTGTGTATGCATTCACTGTTGTTACCAATATAACTGCCCAGATGGAGGTATGTCCAGCAGGTATCACTGATTGATACTGCTCTGTTTACATTATCCTTCCACCGTGTAGGAAATATTACGCCACAATACCTCATCCAGCCAGATGATGACCATTAAAGATTTCTTTAATGGAATATTACACTGAATTTATCTTCTCTTGTAGGAGTTCCCTGAAGATCTTCGGGCTGTGAAGGAGCGATGCAAAGCAAACTTACGTTGCTATCACCTCAAGGCAGCCGAGGCAGACGCCGGGCATGCTCTGCAGATCGACCCTGATGATATCACTGCCCTGTACTTGAAGGGGAGGACATACTTCCTGAGGAATGAGTTTGAAAAGGCGCTGGTATCATACCATCGCGGTGCGCGCCGAAGACGTAAACCACCCTACTTTCAAGAAGGAATATGTGCGGTATGTTTCTCAGATACCTAATTTTGTTTATGTGTTTTGTTTTAGCCTAAATTTCTAATCGTAGTGATATTTCGTGCCAATAATTTCTCTGAATATTCTTTTCACATTGTTCAAAACAGGAAAAGAAAATTAGTATTTTAAAGATAAAATGTTGTTTGCTGGGAAGGAATATAAGACAATTGGATGCCAAGTAATACAAAACTGAAACAGAGGGACAATTGAAGACATGGATGGAAGAAGGGCTCAAGTCAGGTTGTGGCGTTATTCGGTAAATTGCATGTATGCGTTCCATGGAGGCTGTTCTAGATTCTACCTAAATGGCTTCTCAGTAGTGTCAATAGATGGCGTGTAATGTGCTATATTGAGTTGTGCCGTTCTTCCAAATATTGCTCGTGCCCGACTTAAAATACACTCCAATGCTGACTTTCGGCGAGCCAGCAATCATCACTCATCAGAAGCGAAACGGCTGACGCAGGAGTAATGTCGGGAGAAGAAACATCTGATATTTCAGCAGATGACAGTGAATATACACCAAGTGAAACCTCAGATGATTCGGATACTAAATCCTTACTATCTGAATGTTCTGTCGTTCTCATCCCAGTGTCATTTGCAACACCACAAACAAAAGGACTTAAGTTTTCTATTCCAAACTATGTCATATTATGTCACTCTCCTGAAGGAACTGTATGAGGAAGCCAGACTTATAATATTACGTTTCATGACAAGTTTCAGTTATTGAAGGATATAAGGTCTGTAGATCCTTTGCGTAGCTTCACAGTCCCTCGTGTAGGTATTGAATCCGGGAAATTAAAATATGTTAAGGATTTAGTAAGCTTTCTATGCGCAGGTGCACGTGCATGGTTTGAAAATATTTTTCGCGGAGCTGAATCTGTGGGAGTAGGAGATTCTCGATATAGTGACTCCTCTAATAATATGTTGTGACCTGTCAAATGTTCTAATCTGTAAAACTTGTCTACATGCTTCCAACAATGTAAATAACATTAATTTTCAATGAAAATGTTTCTAGAAAATGGAATAAGGGTATACCTCCAAAATACATAATTGACAACAAACCACAAAATTTATAAGTATTGTTGATGCACATATTATGAAATAATCAAGTAGTTAAGTATAATATTCCAAAATTCTGTATTTATGAGAAAAGTGTTTGATGTTGTACTTCTTTAAACTCATTTATCTCAAAATAATGTTTTTTGAGTTACGCCCTTCTTCCATCCATGTCTTCAATTTCAAATACTTATGATATACATACTCGTAAAACATTCGGATAGTACGTGAAATCGAAACAATGCGTAGTAACACTACAGGCGTTTCCTTCAATCATACTTTATTAAAATGAAGTGAGCTCGCAGACGAAACACTCTTCACATCGCTGTGTTTAGAGCCCACCCAACTTTCCTGCACAGGAGTGTAACTGGCGATATCCTGTTCATAAGTTGGAAATAAAGGACGCGGCACGGACGGGTGCGTTTATCCATATTAACATTTACTGAACAGGAAGGGAAGGAATTAAGCCAGAAATGAAAACATAAAGATGTTTTGGCTCCATTGAACGACGAAATTTAGGATCTTCTTCCTCGCTTTTTCATCGATGTATCTTCATTGTTGACGTCCTGGTTGTTGAGCTGCTGCTGCAGAGGTGTCCTGTCAATCGCTCCCAGCTTAAAATGTGTGACAGTCGCTCCCAATCCATTAGTCCAGGCCACCTGTTCACCAAGGACAATCGCCCACAGAAGGGGCTATTCTTAATTAAGGGTGTTCCTGAGGGTTTTCCACACCACTTTTCTTTACTACTTAAATCCAGCAGTCTTCGGCAGGCCAGATACGTGCGGGGTAAGTGTTACACTAACTCTGCGATTCCATCAGATGTTTTCAGGTAAAGTTAGATTAGGTTAGGTTAGGTTAGGTTAGCGCTTCCTGTGAGTGTTCGTTGAAACTTCCATATCAAGCACCATTAAATGCACTAAATAATTATGACCATGAGACTATGGCACTTGGAGCGAAAATGAAAGGAATTACAATTTTTGGAGCGAAAGGGGTAGTCCTGTACATTTCCCGTGGTTATTCCAGCGGTCATTGTCTCAGGGGAGGAAGCCGGGCAGTGGAAGCTGGGAGCGATTGTCACCGATGTCGAATGACATACACGGTGTCTCAAACCTTTCGGGTCAAATTGAAACAGGTGATAGTGGGTCAACAACCGATTATATTGAAATAGGGAAACAATGGTCGAAAATGCATATTTATTGTGTTATGGACATACATATCGTACACCGCATACCAACAACTTAGCTCATAATAATTGTTCAAAGTGACGACCGCCAGTCTGAATGCATGCTTGGCAACGGCGCATGAAGTTCTGCCGCACTCTCTCAAAGATCCCTAGCGTCTGTTGTACCAGGATACAGGCAGTTTGGACTCTAGCAAGCAGGTATTCCTGCGTTTCTACGGGGGTTTCATATACCGACGACTTGACGTAATCCCAGAGTAAAAAGTACAGAGGTGTGGGATCCGGCGATCGCGCTGGCCATGGAACACCTCCCCTTCCAATCCAACGATGAGGGTACGCGTTATTTAGGTGCTCACGAACATTAACATCGAAGTGGGCTGGTGCACCGTCGTGTTGAAACCAAATCCTTTCGCGGACAACAAGGGGTACAGTCCCCGGAAACTATGGCAGTACATCTCGCAGGAACACAAGGTAACGTGGAGCAGTCAAACGGGGAGGCATAAAATAAGGTCATATTAGGTGATTTTGGACAAGCCCGCCCATACGTTGTCACCGACATGGGTGGCGTGGAGATTGTCCTCACTCCAGACAAGGCTGTTCGGCTGTTGAAAACACCATCACAGATTAATGAGGCCTCATCCCTGAACAATACAAACTGTACAAAGTTTTGCACTACAGCATTGCGGTGGATAATCCATTGACAGAAGTGAACGCGGGTCTCAATATCCGTTAGTCCCAGTGCTTGCACACGTTCTTTATGATAGGGGTGTAATACCTGTTCCATCAGGCAAGTTGACGGGTGTTTATTGCTGGGTGGTCGGTCACACAATCCAACACCATCTCCTCAAGTCGGACATGTCTTTGGTGGGAACCTTGGCCGGCTGTCTGTGGCGTGAGCGACTCCTCTCTCGTAAGTTGATATCCACGGAGAAAAACTTCTTCCAATTAGGATGACGTCTGTTGGGAAAGCTTTCTCTGTACATTCGTGCTGCTTTGTGGGCACTGCATCCTTCCGCACCGTACATTAAATGCATGTCTGCCAACTCTCGTGACAAGTAACGTTCCATCTTTGACTACGCTTCATGCACTGTACACAGTAACGCACCTCACCACGGGCACATCACACGATGTCTGATGCAAATGACACCTGAAACCAGGGATAGTGGTGTGCGTGAGGCACAGATTAATGCGCCGGTCCGATGCAGTCTGTCGTCGCATGACATACAATCATGGGAACAAGTTAAACGTTAAGAAATATTGTCATTTGTAGTTGACGCATTGTCCATAGGCCGCTAGAAATATAACTATTTTTCTATATTTCGGTATTTCGCGAAACATGCATATGAATACGTACCAGAAATAACTATAATACTTTGGAAATATTTGTTTCAACAAGCTTATCATCCAATAAGTTCGATATATAGATACATAAAAAGTATTCGTACAGGTGGTATATCTTCACATCAAAGTCCTTGATGGCATCCCTTACAATGCAGGTGAGCAGTAAAGGTCACGTCTTTTACCAAGTCAGTTGTGCTTCCGTTGCTATAAATAACAAGTGATACAGTCAATCAGTAAGATGGGCCGCAAAATGGAAGAAACAATAGAAGAAGAGAGAATAATTATAATCCGGGCTCATAATTCCTGTAAATCGCTCTCGGAAATATCGAAACTCGTGAAGGGACCAAGATCTACAATTCAGGGAATTATTGACAGGTATGGCGAGAGAAAATCTTTCAAAAATGCACGTAGATGTGGACATCCATGCAAACTAGACGATCGAACTAAAAGACTAATCATCAGGAAAGTTAAGACAAATCTTACAATTAGAATCAGGGCTGCAAAACTGAGGTCTGTACTAGGAAATCATTTAAAACTTAATATATGTGCTTCCACAATTCAAAAGATTTTATATACGAATGAGTATCATTGTAGGAATGCCAGGCGAAAACCTTTAATTACCCCAGCAAATAAGAAAAAACTACAACATGCTACATACTATAAACATGCTCCTCTAGAATTCTGGTATCGAGTTATATTTACGGATGAAAGAAAAATTCACTATTTTTCAAGAACATGGCAAAACATGTGGAGGAAAAAGAACACAGAACTCGAAGAAAAATATCTGCTTCCTTCAGTGAAGCATGGTGGAGATTATTTGATGGTTCGGGGGTGCATGAGCTCAGTTGGAGTAGGTTCCTTAGAATTCATAGATGGAAAGATGGACCGTAAATACCGTATTGAAATTTAGACGAAACATCTAGCATCTAGTGCCGAAAAAATGGGGCTCCTGGGTAAATATGTATTCATGCAGGATAGTGATCTAAAGCATACGTCGCTTGATACACGATTGTAGATTTTATACAATACACCCAAATATATGGTAACCTTCCCCCCACCCCCCATCCCCTGATCTGAATCCGATTGAAGATGTGTGGGCTTATCTTAAAGAGAGACTGAACACGAGAAAATTTCATCAAAGCCAGCTTTGAAAATGGCTCTTTTGAAAGAATGAGGTAAAATTGAGCCCACCTTCACCCCAAATCTGGTTCATTCAATGCCTATGCGGCTTGAGACCATTGTAAAATCGAAAGAATTGCCAACAAAATACTAAATGTGCCCTAAAATCAGTGGGAAATTAAAGTAAAACCGGACTGTACGAATACTTTTTATGAGTTTTATGGTTTTTCATTTATTTATATATTAATAACAGAGACGTCTGTCAGTTTTATGTTTTATGATGTATACTTCGTATATCTTTACATAGTGTACAGAAAGCAAACCTACTTATATTATACAACGCACATGACAATAAGTGTACTAAATTAAGTTTTTTGTTTCAATATTAAGTGTACGAATACTTTTTACTATGACTGTACGTGCTATGAGCCAAGTTGTGTACAGCACGTCTGTTTGGTGGTCAGGGGTGTACGCTGTTTATCACCCGCTGCTTGTTCCAGTGTACAATAGACACTCGGGATCTTTGAGAGAGTGCAGTAGAAATGCTTGGGCCGTTGCAATTCATGCATTGAGACTGGCGGTCGTCACTTTGAACAATTACTATGAGCTACGTTGTTGTTATGCTGTGAACACTGTGTATGTCCATAACACAATACATATGCATTTCCAACCATTGGTTCCCTATCTCAACATAATCGGTTGTGGAACCAATGTTACCTGTTTCTATTTGACCCAAAAAGTTTGAGATACTGTATAGTCGCTGCAGATACTCCAGGTTGGCGGAACGCAGTTACACCTCGTTGTTGACAGCTGGTTGTGATTCAATGTCAGTGCAGCTTGTCGTTGCTTAATCTGCTCTCAGGCCTTCCTCTCTTTGATACCTCGGGTAGATGCAAGTCTTCTCGAACCATGCTATTCGCTTACGCTGAACCTTCTCAATGTGTAACGGGCTACTGACCACGGGCGGTTTTTGGGCGGAGGCACGGGAGACCGGGCCTCCTTTCCTTGTACACAGTTCAAACAAATTAGGGAAACATGTATTTGAACGTATGTCATACTCCACAAAACAATACCTCAAACCCAGATATATTACCAATTAAACCTTTATTCATTACCGTTGAATTATACAACAGGACATCGATGGATGAGCGTTCATTTTCAGAACACAAACGGAAATGTCCAAATAGAGGCGAAACAAAGTGATAACAGTCCTCCAGGGTGGGTTTTTATCACAATTTGAGTGCTTTAGTATGATATATGTCCTCCACGAGCATTTATCACAGCTTGGCACCTACGTGGCATGTTCCCTATAAGTCGACGGAGGTCACGTTGCGGTATCAGGTCCCATTCTTCAATGTGAGGCCGGTTCGAGGTCTTGGAGTGTGTGTGGTGGAACAGGACGCCCACGAAACTTCCGTCAGGCCTATCCCACACATGCTCGATGGAATGAAGGTCGGGACTCAGTGCTTGCCAATCCATCTCTTGAATGTCTGGTTCTCGCGAGACAGCTCTGGTGATGCGTGCTATATGAGCCCTGACACCGTCGTGCATAATTACGAATTCAGGGCCGACACCGTATGCAGCAACCAATACATGCTGTAGCAGTATCTGGTCGATGTACCCCACAGCGGTAAGATTACCACGGATGACGATATGATCCCTATAGTCATCAATACGGATGCCACCCCACACCATCACAAAACCTTGTCCGAATCGGTCGCCTTCCTGGACAACATTTGGCATGTGCTGCTCCTTACGGCGTCTCCCTACACGTTGACGTCCATCACGCTGTGTCAGGGGAAATCTGGACTCGTCTGTGAACAACGCAGGTCTCCATTGGCGAAGTTGCCAGTTGACGTGGGTACGAGCAAACAGAAAGCGAGCTGCGCGATGTTGCTGCGTTAAACGGGGCACTCGAACACTACGTCTGGGTCATAAGGACACTTCTCTTAACCTGTTCCTTACAGTCTGGCCAGACAACTGACT
Organism: Anabrus simplex; assembly: GCF_040414725.1. Classification (NCBI taxonomy): domain Eukaryota; kingdom Metazoa; phylum Arthropoda; class Insecta; order Orthoptera; family Tettigoniidae; genus Anabrus; species Anabrus simplex. The sequence continues at coordinate 254,782,342 of NC_090268.1, read as the reverse complement.
CCAGTGCCCCGCCTGAGGTCTTGTTGCAGTCCTCTGCCAGTTGCTGAACGACGCCGCAACGCACAGATGGCGGGGTTGTCATGCGTCCACGACCTTGTCCAACCCTCCTTGTGAACTGGCCTGTCTCATTGTAGCGATTCCACAAGCGTTGAATAACTGATGGAGAGACATTGAGATCCACAGCAACACGACGAAAATTCCATCCTTCCTGGATCAAAGTGACGGCCCTTGCGACTTGAACCTCGTTAAGATGTCTCGTGGGGTGTGCTGGTTTACGTACAGCGTGCTCAAATGACCACAGTAGTCTGTGTACCTCACAACGTCACACAGACGCACCGCTATTCACTTTGTTTTGACCTGACAGTTTAATGCATGGCTACGCCTACAGATGGAGTATAACTTCGATTTGACATGGCCTGAGTACCAAATTAACGTTCACATACCAGACGTTACGAAACATGTTCCCCTAATTTTTTTGAACTGTGTATTTCAGAAGCATTCATCTTTTCTTTTGAACCAACTGAGGACCTAATTTTTTCTTATGAGAAGTTCACGGCCAAATTTCATAACATTTTTTTTGGATTTCTCCCGCGTAGCCAACAATAAAGTAATATTTTTATACGTACAATGCGAGATGTACGGCAATTATTCGTACAGTAATGATTATTTGATGTAATTTAACGTGGTGTGTAGGCTGGTACATACGCCGATTGACGATGTAACGCATGTAAACGTAAGAGCAATATTGACGGTGTCAACATGCGATCAGGCATGGCCAGGCTGTTCGAGACGATGCGCGTGATGTCATCGTTGCCGTGGTAACCAGTAAACCTCCTATGCTAGCAGTCAGATTCGGAAGAAGCCACTCTAATTTTGGCCTCACAGATCGTGTGATGCACGTGTTCCCAGAGCTACTTGTATGGTTCCTTTAAAGCGTAAACGCGGAAGTTTGTGTGGTAAACAGTGGTTTTATTATTAGCATGCACTTAAACTAATACGTGTGTGTATTTAATTTTATTATTTCTGGCCTTTCCATATCAAGAATCCATTAGCCGCCACCGCTACTGATGCGCCGATTTTGAATATGATCACTCTTCAGAACTGCATTCTCAGCAAATTCATCTCCGTGGCATCTCAGGAAATTAGGATGAGATTTAGATTATATTGCTGCCAGGCTGAGTAGCTCAGACAGGAGAGCTCAAGTTTGTGGGTTATATCCCGGTTCATACACGTGGTATTTGGAGGTGGTCAGATACGCTAGCCTCCTGATGGGAGATTTATTGGTACGTAAAAGCAATCCCGTGCGACAAATTTCCGACACCTTGGACTTCTCGAAAGGCGTAAATGTATTTGTAGTTCCCATGGACGTAAATCCAACAACATCGTGATTTCATTACATTTCGAACTGATAGGGATAAAGGAGTTCTCACTAAAATACAAAATGAAGTTTGTGAAAATATAAAGAAAATCCTTTCCGTCGCAGTGTGGCAAGGGCTCGTTAGTTGGACTGCCACACTTTACCTAAACATTAACGGCTAGTGCGACCTTAAGACGCCACTGCAAGCCTCCTTTTTAGGACAATGCAGTGACGGTGCAGTAGGTGAGATTTGTGTAACTGTACTTGTTAAAATGTCTGTCTTTGAAATTTATATACAAAACTAGCTAAAGCCAGCCACGCTTTGCCGTGGCTCAGTCTGATATGAAATGAATGGATAAGTAAATAAATGTATTCTAGCGAACATAGATTCACCGAAGAAACACATCATTTCATTACCCTGTCTTGCGTTGCTGTGGCTATGCCGTGGAATGAAAGGAAATAAATAAATAAAATGTGTTTTTCGCAGAAGATAATTTTTATTGTAAAGGTAGTGGATTGTCCAATTTTTGTTAGTCAGTTTTTTGCATAAACATAAAGATCAGACGTTTTACCGACTCTGGAGCATGCGACATAGAGAAGCAATCGCTTTCTAAATTCAAACGGCACACTTACAAAGATTGCCCTTGCACTTTGTTGATAGCCATAGCGAACGCAAGGCATATTGGAAATTAAACTCGTCTGAACTCAAACGCCATGTCAATCGGAAGGAGTGGTATTCTTGGAAGTAGTACGTCTTTATCTTTATGAGGTCCAATCAGAATTGTTGCTTCAATTATACTACTAAACTACTAAACGTGTGCCTTGGCGTAACTTTGGCTGATTGACGTTTCGGAGTATTATAATTGGCACTCCAATTTTTAAATCCAGAATGTGTGACGGTAACATCGCGAGAATTAAGAAATTCCGTTGGAAAATTCACTACTTCATTTTGCTTCATCACGGAGTCAATGGATTTGTACGTCACTGTTTCACCTGTAATTTTGTTTAGAATATAATGATATTCGTATCGTGTACGTCGATATTTTTAGCCGCTAGAATAGCTTTCCGCTCAACCATGCTTGTTTTCGATAATTTGTTTCGATGTTTTTGGAAAACCTTGTCTACTATTTCTTCATTTGATTTTACGACGTAGAAATTAGACGGGAAGGTGATTTTCCTGTTTCTGGGTTTGTAGGTACAGTACCGTTACTGACCTCGAGTAATTGTTTTGAAAATATGAGCTGTTGGATCGGTTTGAAGCTGAACTCTCATATTTGTTGTTAAATGCATTTTGCCTCTACTGTGTTCCAAAAAGTTGAATATTTCATGCCGGCATGCAATTCATCAGCTGGTGTTGAGCGAGATATAACTGGAAGCGTTTGCCTGCAGTCACCGGATAGTAACACCAATGCTCCACCAAATGAAACCTGATTATTTCGCAAGTCTTTCCGTGTATGATCTGATACTTCCAATGACTTCTTGTGAGCCATTGTACATTCAGCCCATACAATGATTTTGCACGCCTGAAGAACCTTTCCTGTTTCTGATGTCTCTGAAATGTTACAGGCTGGATTTTCTGAGAATTGCATGTTTAGTGACAGTTTACGAACCGAATGAGCTGTTCTCCCTCCTTCCACCAAAGTGGCATAAATGTATGAAGAAGCAAGAGCTAACGCAATATGGCCGTTTGAACGGAACCGATCAAGGAAATTAAGAAAGTTTTTTCAGTTCCATCTGAAGCGTCCAAAAAGTACAATCCACCGTATTGGTTGGCCACAGCATGTATGATGTTATCAAATGGTATCTTTTGTTCTGGAAGGAGTTTCGGTGTATTTTCTTGGACGAACAGCTGTAAGTCATTTCTGTAGTATGATTGTGTTCTGAGCAGTTCTCTGTCGAATGTTGCATTGATGGACCAATTTGGTGCTGTCATTCTCAAGTGTAGCAACAACTTGCCGCACATTGCAAGGCAAACGATCCTCAGTGAAGATTAGCGCTTCATTGTATATTTCTTCTGTGAAATCCAAGCCATAATTTTGCGTTTCTTGACACATCCCGTGCAGAATATCTTCGGCCATATAGTCTGTATTTCTCCCACAATTGTACTGGTTGTGACGGGGTGCTCTACTTCTTATTATTCTTATTGTCGATTCAGCTCATAAAACTCGTACTATGGCTGTCAAAAACACAGATGAGAGACGAATTTTATAGTTTTGCGAGCACAGGACACATTTATTAATGTTTTTTCACATTTATTCGCATTTAAAATAACGCGCAATAAGTTTTCTAGTTACATGAAAGTACGGTACATCTCGATCATGGCGTGTTGGATTCCGATTTCTAAATAATGAGTTGCCTAATTACACGAACCTCCTAGCAAGAAAGGTCATTCATAAAACATGGCGGCGGCTTCCCACCCTCCTGCATACAGCCACGGTCGTGAACCTCCTCGCAAGAAATATACCTCATAAAACATGGAGACGTGTTCACATCCTCCAATGCACAGTAATTCTTACGGGACTATAATAATAATAATAATAATAATAATAATAATAATAATAATAATAATAATAATAATAATAATACAGAATAAGTCTTTGTCGCCTAACGACAGTCTGTCCATCAAGGTTGATCCGATCCTGGTGCGGCTTTGTAATTAAATGAATTCCATAACATTATTTATTATAAAAATCTCCCTACCGATTTCCTTCAAACTACTCCCTAAACATGCGCGCATTTAAATGCAACGTTGAGTAAAATTTCAAGTCAATCGACCGACTACTTTTAGAGTTTTGTGATCACAAACATACGCAGACAGGACTTTTATATATAGAGATGTCCGACTCGTTGGCTGAACGGTCAGCGTACTGGTCTTTGGTTTAGAGGGTCCCGGGTTCGATTCCCGGCCGGGTCGGGGATTTTAACCTTCATTGGTTAATTCCAATGGCCCGGGGGCTGGGTGTTTGTGCTGTCCCCAACATCCCTGCAACTCACACACCACACACAACACTATCCTCCACCACAATAACTCGCAGTTCCATACACATGGCAGATGCCGTCCACCCTCATCGGAGGGTCTGCCTTACAAGGGCTGCTCTCGGCTAGAAATAGCCACACGAAGTTATTATTATTATTATATATAGAGATTAAGCTATTTGAAAGTTCGCTGGTAATTTCACTATTGGAGAGGCCTAAAGAATCTGAATACTTTAATATTCGAAATCGGTAAAAGTAAATTATGGCTTCCTTCTGGGAAAACATTTGATATAACATGAAGATGAAGAAGGAAGAATAGCGTTAAAAGAGAGAACGGAGAATATTTATAAATCGCAGACATCTTTGTATCTACGCGTAGATATCACGCTGCAGACTTCGGATGCCTACCTATACAAGGCACATCAAGAATAAGATGGCAGCGACGAACAACATCCCAGCGCTAAGTAGACTCTCAGTTGACATAGTAGTGAAATTGTTCCTTGATAAAATCTAATCGATAATCGTGGATCTGGTATAAGAGTGCCCCATCAAAAGGGATCTACAAGATATCGAAAATGTGAAAAGTAGTCTACATGAAAAAACTGCTATGGCTCTCTCAATTTTACTCCATCAAGACTGTGTGACGGGCTCAAAGAGAACTTTTGTTCTCAGAAAAACTAGTTCTGCCATCTACAACTGCATTTAACCAGCTACAAATAGAACTGCATGGACAGAAGAGGGAAATATTGGTTACCTCCTACGCCACAAACGCCGTGAGAACTACGGAGTTGTGCGACTCCTTGACTGAATGGTCAAAGTAGTGGCCTTTGGTTTGGAGGGGTTCGATTCCCGGCCGGGTCGGGTATATTAACTTCGTCCGATTCATTTCTCTGGTTCGGAGCTGGATGTTTGTGTTCGTCTTAAAAAGTATTTCAATTAATCAAGTCAATCCATAATTAATAATAATAAAAATACAAATATGTAGGTGGCTGCATGGTGGGTAAGACAGAAAGATTTAAAAAAAGAACAAAAACCTACGTAAGCTAGGAACTACGACATCTATAAGTTAGCAGCTCGTGGTTTTCAACGAAGTCACGTCCTATGACAGATACCAAGTAGTGAAATGTGCCAAGACGCAGATTTCATAAACGAAATTGTGTTTATCAACATACCCACTAAGAAACTAATTATATTTTACGTCCATTGGTTACAATAAAAATTCCATTATAAATAATTAACTTACTATGGAAGTGCATGAAAGTGCTACACATTACTTCGACTGTGACCGATTCCACTGTACAAGTGGATGTTATATCAATGAAAAAAAAATGAAATGGCGTATGGCTTTTAGTGTTGGGAGTGTCCGAGGACATGTTCGGCTCGCCAGGTGCAGGTCTTTTGATTTGACACCTGTAGGCGACCTACGCGTCGTGATGAAGATGAAATGATGATGAAGACAACACATACACTCAGCCCTGGTGCCAGCGAAATTAACCAGTGATGGTTAAAATTCCCGACCGTACCGGAAATCGAACCCGAGACCCCTGTGACCAATGGCCAGAACGCTAACCATTTAGCCATGGAGCCGGACATATCAATGAAAAGAGTGTATATAATAGCGTTAATGGATATAGCAATATACCTATATCTCCAAAACGTCCTTTAAGCAATTAATCTGGATGGAATTGGAAAACATCGCCTGTATTCTACCAGAAAGGTATCGTTGGCATTTACCTCTTGTTAGAATGTTATGTCATTAGTTGGGAGTTTGAAAAGAAGTGGACGAGTTCACTGAAAAAAGTACCATTGAAAACTTATTTTGGCATTTTTCTTTTAGAAAATTAAGTCTAATTGAGACTGGGAAATGGATAAGAAGCGACCATGTTCTACAGGACATGTACCATGGCAGTATTAACTTGAATTTATCCACGGACACAGAGTGGATGGCAGAATTTTCAGAATAACTTGCGTTTTTCAATCGCGTATCACTTTTAATTAAGAAGATCGGATAAGTATACTCATGAGAAATAAAAAATGAAATTAGCATTAAAGGAAACGAAAGGGGAATTAAGCAAATAAGGAATAAAGTAATATATTCACTGACATACATTAAAATATACACTACTTTTTAACACTACGAAAAGCATGGGTTGGTTGTAACTTAAAGAACCAACCATTAGAAACTGCTAAACTGCTAAAAGCAGACTGTACAATATCTTCAGCGATTACAACTTAGACAACAAAATATAAAGCCACACTGAAACGTATGATATTAGATTTACCTGTGGGCGTGAGGATGTTCACTTGTGGGGCGAAAGATACAAATCTTCCTCGAACCCCACTTAAGTTAAATATGCATTTGTATCCATTTAATTGCCCGCCCGATCACTTAAAAGCCAGAACGGGCAGTTTCACTTCGGCTATGCAATACCGGAAGTATGATCAAGCAACCTGTTTGGAAGAAGGTTGTGCATTCAAAAGAAGTGAATACGGGTCGTTAAAGGAGGATCGTTTCTTCTTTTTATGAGCGAACAACTCAGCGGACTTAAAATGTTCATGCTGGGATCTGAGAGAGGTGGAGCGGTCGGCTGGAGATGTAGAGAACCACACTGGTATTGAAGAGAACGATGAGGTATCCATTAGTATGAAAAGAAGAAAGTAAAGAAGTACTAGCGAATTGTTTGTGTAGCACGAGCCATGTAGCTCTTCGGGAGATAGTCGGTTCGTGAAGATGGCTTTCCGAAATTTTAAATTTTCACACCAGGCTGTACCTTAATTAAGGTCGCGACTTTTCTTTATCCCAGTCCAAGCCATAGACAACTTAACTGAGTTAGTGTGACGTTAAAAATGTAATAGGCTCCCTGACTGAATGGTCAGCGTAGTGGTTCATGAGGCCCAGGGTTCGATTCTCGACTAGGATGGGGACTTCAACTGCGTATGGTTAATTTCTCTTCTCGAGTATTGGGTGTTTGTATTATTCTTAATAAATATATTCATCTCCCACAACACACGACACTACAAACCACCACAGAAACATACAATAGGTGATTACATTCCTTCACATATGACTGACTCAGGAATGGCATCCGGTTGTAAATCTGAGTCAAATCCACACGAAGCGTCGACCCGAAGAAATTGAGAAGAAGGCTAGGAAGAAGACTAAGCGCTGAATTATAAGATGTGCGCTGATGATTTTTGTGCTACCTGTACTCTTGCTATGTAAAGAGGCGCTTACTCCGAGAAAAAGTAAAAGATTATTCAGTGCTCGGTGACGTATTAATAAACATGAGAAAGCTGAGACAAAGTCATTTTGGAGTACATCCGTATACTTATAATTTCATAATGTGTTGTAAATCTGGACTTAACCTAGCCATATACGTGCAGGAAATCCTCAAGGAAAAAGCCTCCGGGATTTCCTTGGGTATTTCCTCAACCGAACGCTCGCCCACAAAAGGAAATCCTCAAGGGAAAGGCCTCGGGGATTTTCTCAAGGTTCAACTCCAGATCAGCACAACAGTTCTGTTGACTTGTGGTGGTTGGTTGTTCACGTGGTGTTACAAATAGTTTTCATAATGGTAATTTTTTGAACTCACTTCCCACAAGCAAGGTTCATTCTGGTATATTTGTATAAATTCTGTTAAAAGTTCTCGAGACATGACGATATAGGACACTCCCGACAATCACTTCACTTCACAAATCCTCAAGGCTTACTGCCGTCTACAAAAACACGCAGCAAGATACTGGGAATATCCGGCCTGCTTGGCCTCAAGGCGGAAAAGAACTGCATTTTGTTCGGGATTTTTAGATCTCTCGCACCCAACGCGGCCTCAAGGACGCCGCCACACACGTAGGGAAATTCCTAAAGGATTGGACTGTTCAGGCCGAACCTTGAGGAAATCCCGCTCGTGTATGGCCGCCTTTAGTAACATAGTAGTACAATTGAAAATAAAGCCAATGTATTAATGCAAATAGTAGTAAAATCTTTACACACTTTGCATCAGGATCAAATTACGGTGAATCAATATATTCTACATGCCATATCACTTCACTATTTTCTAATCAGCTACATTGAACAGGTTCTCTAACAAAATGCAATACATATCATTCCTCCGGGAATTCAGCTATACGAAGAGAAGAGTCTACATTTAATTTGTTTCTCTAAAATGTTCGAGGGGTCTTCTATAAAGGTTGAAACAACTAGGAACAATCTGTAATGCCCAGACTAATTATTCACCGAGCTCGATAGCTGCAGTCGCTTAAGTGTGGCCAGTATCCAGTATTCGGGAGACAGTAGGTTCGAACTCCACTGTCGGCAGCCCTGAAGCTGGTTTTCCGTGGTTTCCCATTTTCACACCAGGCAAATGCTGGGGCTGTACCTTAATTAAGGCCACGGCCGCTTCCTTCCCACTCCCAGCCCTTCCCTGTCCCATCGTCGCCATAAGACCTATCTGTGTCGCTGCGACTTAAAGCAACTAAAAAAAAAAGACTAATTACTCTGTGGCACAGAAATGGTTTACGCAAAATCTACGCCCAACAGTACAGGTCAAAAGTTTAGGATCAGATAAAGCAGGGCCTCTCAAACGTCCAAAATCTCACGCGTGCAAACAGCGGCGCAGAGTTCCTGTGCATAGTGTATCGGTCCCGCTCGGCTCGGCTCGGACCAACGTTTCGTCTCTCGGCTACTCGGCTAAGCTCGGCTCAACTCGGCTCAACTCTGCTCGAATTTGCAGCGCTACGGAGCAAGTGAGAAAGAGGGAGACAGGGGGACCGAGCGAGAGAGGCGTGGGGAAAGAGAGAGACAGCGCTATTGCTCCAAATCCAGGAGTGGGGGTCTGCACTCTGGTCAAACAAGTGAATTCGTCTTTTGCACCGTGCACAGTGCATGCACCAGGCGCATGCATCCTGAGAGGCCCTGACATAAAGGAATTATGAAATGGCATCTAGGACCGAAAATTGTGTCCTTAGAACTCTGTGTGATATTTTGAATGCCTACATCTAATAGGATATATGTCGCCCGATTTCCCTGAGTTGGAAAGTCACAAAATAAATCGAAAATTTTGGAAATATAATGTACAGTATACTGTAATTGGTTGCAAGTATTACCACCAAGATGTTTTTGGAGACTTAGCAATAGGTGGGGTCCATTTTAGTACATACATAAAAATTCCGAAAAAGTGCAGCACCGTTTTCTTGCATGTTTATTTTTTTCAAATCGGCGCCAAGATGGTCGATATTTACTTGTCCTTGTGTTAGGTCTCATTGCGAGCTATCGGTGCCAGAAATGTGTTCTTGGATGATATCTATAGAGTGAAAGCGAAACTATCAGGGCAGGTAAGTCTGAGGCCGATAGCTCGCCCTGAGACCTTGGGCCATACACGAAAAGAACAAGGAAAAATCCACCATCTTGGCATTGTTCTGAAAAAATAAACACGCAAAAAATACGGTGCCGCATTTTTTCTGAATTTTTATATTTACATTAAAATGTCCCCCCCCCCCCCCACCTATTGCTAAGTGTGATGTGACCTTCCAGCAGTTAAAAATGCATAACATCTACAATATTGAGCCTAACTCAACGAAATTTGGCGACATATATCCCATGAGATGTAAGAGCTCAGAATGATTTTTTACAGAAATCTAGAGCACAACTTTAGGTTCTAGATGAATTTTCATGATTCCTTTAGGTGGTCCTAAACTTCTGACCGATACTGTACGAGCTCAGCGCACACTGTAATTTTTATTTATAATTTTTCAGTTGTTTAAACATTCTCACTTTTGATGTGACCAAAATGGTGGATCCCGCGATTCCCCTAATTATCATGCGCTCCTTTCTCTCAGTCCGAGACAATGTTTTTACGTAATTTCTATCCTACATTTTACCAAAAGGCGCTTTCATGTTGTCAAACTACTGGGAGAAGTTCAAAGATTTCCTTCCGAAGACTTGAGACAGAAGGAGCTCCGAAACAAACTACTTCTAAGATGTTATTTTTAACTCAATGCATACGTTCACAGAATCAGACGGGGGAAAGTCGCAGGTTTTCTTTGAAAGTCTTATTTATACGGACCTTATGAAGACACTGTAATTGGTATGTATTTTGTATGATGACAACTTAAGAAAAAAAGGAAAAGTATAAACGGTTGTTTAATGACTTTACAGGCGAACGAGGTAATAGAGGACTGTGTGGGGAGGAATGTTGGGCCAGTGATGATGGATGCCCCGGCGTACGTCAGGGAGATGGAGAAGCAGTCAAGTAAAAAGTTCCGCCGAGAGAAGCCACCGGAACCAACGTTGCAGGAACGACAGCGGCGCAAGAAATACGACTATTTTCTAGCGGAGAAATACTTGGGTCGGATGCATTTAGACAAACGCTTTATTGAGTTTATGCAGAAGCACCCGGATCTGACTTCTCCCAACAAGGCGGGATCCTTACAACTGAAAACGCTCGTGGAAGGTGCTCTGGACGTGCTTCATGGCCAACAGGTGAGTCCCCATTGTTGTACGGAGATCCTTCCTCGTAACCACATGTGTCGCTAGTGGGAATGAGGAGAAAACGAGTTATGTCTTTCGTTTAGCATTAGGCAAATTCCTTGAACATACTAC